>NW_026596095.1:783145-871994 GCF_907164565.1 Psammomys obesus
TTTTTTTTTCCTCAAAACCATAAAAATCAAAAGCAACACTGAAATTGCCCTTCTTTGTGCTTTCCCACTGGCTGTCTTTGTGCTGTCCATACAGTGACCTTGGCATTCAAAAGGGAGTAAAACACTTTGAGAAAACTTTGCTGCTGATATAGCTTAATATGTTTTTAGTCCAGTGCATTACAGCTGGAATGAAGCTAATTGGAAGTCTCCACAGGATCACTTTTTTATGTATAGTGAATTAAATTAAATGATCCATTCTGATAATCAAAAGGAGCACACTTTGTTTTCAGAAGTTTCCAAGTATACGTTGCTGATTGTCAATAACCATAAATGCATACCCCCCACACAGAGACAGACAGAATAAAAAACCAAACCAACACACCCCCCAAAAAAAACAAGTATTAAAGGCTTTCAAATTAAGCTTGAATATTTATATTTTCATTTGTTACATTCTCTTTCAAATGTGGGCGAAAGAAATTAATAACCCTTAATTTGGTCACTTAAAGTATCAAGTAAAATATAGTCATCTAAAGTAGTCCTGAAAGCTATTATAAAAAATTAATTCTCAGTTTTCAAGGAGAAAAATATTTGGAGATTTGTTTAATTACATAGTAATTAATCTTGAAGAAGCTCTCATTAAACAGGTATTCCCCCAAGTGTTGGAGACATGGTGGCAACAATAGAAATGTTTAGAATTGTAGTACAGTTGTCATATCATTCACTAATGTACATTGATTTGAACTGTAAAATGCCTGCAGTTAGCAAGGATAAAAAAAGAAAAAAGTAGCAACAGAAAAACGACAAAGTAATACTTAATATCAATTCAGTCTTATTTAAGTTCAAGACAGCATTTTAATCTATTCATCTGTTAAGTATTTTCCTGTAGTGGAAATAAAAGAGATGACACAGACCAGCTGAAGTGGTAAAAGAATTGCAGGTTAGAGCATTATTGATGGTATGAAAGAATGAGATAGTGAAATTTTCTATGAACTGCCTACTGTCGAAATTATAGCCGTATGATTTGATTATAACTTCCAGTTTTAATGTCTATGCCTATCTCTATGTCTATGCAGTGGTCACTGCATCCCTCTAAAGAAAATTACAGCAACATGTCACATGGAAATGTCAGAGAGAGGCAAATCCATATACATGCAATGATAATGTTTGATTTAAAACCAAATCTTGATCTCTTCTAACGAGTGTTCAAATTCATACCAATACACTCTTATGGAAGAAATATAAAATTTCGAAATAAAATACAGAAAGAAGAGACAAAGTTAGGAATGGAAGAGGAAACAATGTTGATATCCTTAAGGGAAATGAGATAAATACAATTTTTTTTAGGAAACAGAGAATTAGGGAAAGTGAAGACAATTGGTATGTAAACACAATTTGTGGTCACTTTTCCCTAAACATAGCTTCAGATCCTAAATTATGGTTAAAAATTGAACATCCTTAAGATATACAGTATGCCTAAGTCAGTGTGCTATTTATTATTGTGAAGAGATTCCATGACCAGCAACTCTAGGAAAATATTTAATTGGAGGATTATTTCCTTTGCTCCATATTCTTGCCAGCATGTCCTGTCACTTGAGTTTTTAATCTCAAACATTCTGACCAATGTAAGATGGAATTTTAAAATCATTTTGATTTGTAGTTTCCTGATGACAAAGGGCATTAAACATTTCTTTAAGCGCTTCTTAAACATTAGAGAGTCCTCTGTTGAGAATTCTATATTTAGTTCCGTACTCCATTTTTAATTGGGCTATTTAGTTGTTGATTTTTAATTTCTTGAGTTCCTTATATGTTTTAGATATTAGCCGTCTGTTGGATGTAGGATTGATGAAGATCTATTCCTAATATGTAGGCTGCATTTTTGCCTTACAAAAAATTTTCAGTTTAATGAGGTCCCATTTGTTAGTGGTTGAGTTTTGAGCTTAAGCTGTTAGTGGTCTCTTCAGGAAGGTGCCTCCTATACCAAAGAATTTAATATTTCCCACCACTGTCTCTTCTATTAGATTTAATGTATCTGTTATTTTTATGAAGTCTTTGATGCACATATACATGAGATTTGTGAAGCGTGATAAATATAGACGTATTGGCATTCTTCTAAATGTAGGCATCCACTTAGACCAGCACCATTTGTTGAAGATGCTTTCTTTTTCCCATTGTGTGGTTTTGGCTTCAATTTCAAAAATTGGGTGTCCATAGGTGTGTGGATATATTTCTGGATCTTTGATCAGTTCCACTAATCTTCCTGTCTGTTTTTTATGCTAATAGCATGTTGTTTTTATTACAATTGTTCTGTAGTATAGCTTGAAATCAGGGATGATGATACCTTTAGAAGTTATTTTACTTTAAACAATTGTTTTTAACTATCCCGGTTTGTTGTTGTTGTTGTTGTTGTTTTTGTTTTCATATACAGATTGTTCTTTCAAGGTCTGTAAAGAAGAGTTTTGGAATTTTGATGGAAATTGCATTGAATCTGTAGATTGTGCTTTTGTTAAGATGGCCTCTTTTATCATGTCAATACTACTGATCCATGAGCATGAGAGATCCTTCTGTCTTCTGATTTCTTCAATTTCTTTCTTCAAAGACTTAAGGTTATTCTCACACAAGTCTTTCAGTTGCTTGGTTAGAGTGGGAGTGCATACTTACAATCTGGACATCAACACTGTTGGTTTCTCAGAAAATTGGAAATAGTTCCACCTCAAAACCCAGCTATACCACACCTGAGCATTTATTAAATGATGATTCCACATACAACAAGGATACCAGCTCAATTATGTTTATAGCAGCTTTATTCATAATAGACAAAACTGGAAACAACCAATATGTCATGTCCCTCAACCAAAGGATCAATTTAAAAAAAATGAGGTACACTTACATACTGGAATGCAACTTTGATATTAAAAACAAGGAAATCATAAAAATTTCAGGCAAATGGATGAAACTAGGAAATATTGTCCTGAGCGAGGTAACCCAGATTCAGGAAAACATGCATTGTATTTATTCAGTACCACAATCCACAGACTCAAAAAAGCTAAGAAACAAGGATGGCCCAAGGGAGTATGCTTGAATCTGCCTCAAAAGGGGAAATAAAATAGACATTAGAAATAGATGAAGAGAGAGAACAGAGTGGGAGAGAGTATGGAGAGAGAATAGAATGTGGGTATCACTTCCGGGGGGAGGGGAGCAGAGGTTGAGAAATGGGTAAGATAACCTTACAGATTCCATTTTGAATTTTAGGCCTCATGTTATGCTAAGTTTTCTCAGTACTTTTCCAGAAAGCAGAAGAAGATGGGCAGAAATGAGGAAGCTGGCAAGTTGAGACAGACCCACCATGGACCCACCCTATTGTAAAAGAATGACCAGACCTGCAATTGCAAGATATTGTTGCATGGCAACCAACCCAGTGGCTCTAGTCCCCCAGCCAGATAGCCCCTGGCTTGTGACCAGAGTCATGTAGCCCAGCTTCTCAGAAAAACCAAAAGATGTGCTAACCACTCCCCCACCCTTAGCAACAGCCAAATCAGCACATAACAGGACATGCTGGGCTATGGTCATGATCAGATATCCTACAGATAGCCCATCCAGGAATGACCAGTCTTAGCACCTAAAATAGATCAATCATTTTAAAAGTCAACTTCCTGATAGACCCTTTACCCAATCCTGTAACGCCAAGGCATGTAATTCCCTGCTTTGGTTTCTCCCTATAAAAATCCAAAGCTTTTGTTGCTTGGGGCTGACTCTAGCTTGCATGTGGGGCAGCCCCAATGCATGTTGGCTTGAATAAACCTCTTTCTGTTTGCATCAATCTGGAATCCGAGTCTCCTTTGTGCCTTTCCTCCATAATTGGGCCCCAAATTGGGCCTAACATTTGGGACATGAGAGGGCTAGGAGAGGGAAGGGAGAAGGAGACATCTATAAGACAAGCTGGAGACCCTGGATGGTTTAGGCTCCTGGGAGAATAGGGTGTGACTTTAGCTGAGACTCCCAGCAGCAGGGAATTTGCAAACTGAAGTAGCCACCTTCTATAGCCAGGAAGGACTTGCAGAAGAGGGAGGAGGAGACCAACTCATCCACAAAACCTTCCTCCCAATATATGCCTGCCTACAAGATTTTCAGGGATATAGATGAAGCCAAGATTGAGGAAATGACCAAGCAATGACTGGCCAAACTTGAGAACCACCCCATGGGAGAAAGTCAATCCATGACATTATTAATGATACTCTGCTGTGCTTGCAGACAGGAGCCTAGTATGACTGTCTTGTGAGTGGCTCCACCCAGCAGTGGTTCAAAACTGGTGCAGAGACCCATAGCCAAATATTAGGCAGAGCTCCTGGAGTCTTGTAGAAGAGTTGTAGGAAGGACAGAGGGACCAGGAAAGGACTAGAGCTCCACAAGAAGACAAACAGAGTCAACTAACCTAGGCCCATACGCCTCACAGAAAATGAATGAAAAAACAAAAAGCATGCATGGACTGGACGTAGGTCCCTACAAATATGTAGCTAATGGGTAACTTGGCATTTTGATGGTCCCCGAGAAATTAGAGTGGGGGTTGTTTCCGACATTGACTCTCTTGCCTGGTTTTGGATCACTTTCCCCTAGTGATGCTGACTAGTTGGGCCCCAGGGGAAAAGGATATGCTTATTCTCGATGCAAATTGATGTCAGGAGGCAGGTGTGGAGGGTTATTTTTTTGAAGGGGAGGATGAAAGGGGAAAGTGGATGCAATGGTAGTACCAGGAGGAGAGAGGAGGTTTCTATAGGGATGTAAAGTGAATAATAAACAAATTTTTAAAAAGACATTTAATTCCTCCACTGAGGGGCATCTGGGCTGTTTCCAGCTTCTGGCTATTACAAATAAGGCTGCTACAAACATGGTTGAGCAAATGTCCTTACTGTGTACTTGAGAATCTTTTGGATATATGCCTAGGAGTGGTATAGCTGGATCTTGAGGAAGAGCTATTACTAGTTGTCTGAGAAAGTGACAGATTGCTTTCCAGAGTAGTTGTACAAGTTTATATTCCCACCAGCAGTGGAGGAGGGTTCCCCTTTCTCCACAACCTATCCAGCATGTGTTGTCTCTTGAGTTTTTGATCTTAGCCATTCTGATGGTTGTAAGGTGAAATCTTAGGGTCGTTTTGATTTGCATTTCCCTGATGGCTAATGAGGTTGAGCATCTCTTTAAGTGTTTCTCTGCCATTCGATATTCCTCTGCAGAGAATTCTCTGTTTAGCAATTTAATTGGATTACTTGATTTTTGCTGTTTAACTTCTTTAGTTATATATATATATATATATATATATATATATATATATATATATATATTGGATATTAGCCCTCTGTCAGATATAGGGTTAGTGAAGATCCTTTCCCAATCTGTAGGCTGTCGTTTTGTTCTGAGGACAGTGTCCTTTGCTTTACAGAAGCTTTTCAGTTTCATGAGGTCCCATTTATTGATTGTTGCTCTTAAAGCCTGTGCTGTTGGTGTTCTGTCAGGAAGTTGTCTCCTGTACCATTGAGTTCAAGGGTATTCCCCACTTTTTCAGAAAGGAGAGGAGAACCTCCCCTATCAGTGGACTTGGGGAGTGGCATGCATGCAGAAAGGGAAGGGAGGGTGGGATCATCGGGAGGGGAGGAGGGAGGGGCTTATGGGGGATACAAAATGAATAAAGTGTAATTAATAAAAAATTTAAAAAAATTCAGGTGTCCATAAGTGTGTGGATTTATGTCAGGGTCTTCTATTCGATTCCACTGATCCACCAGTCTGTCTCTATGCCAGTACGATGCAGTTTTTAGTATTATTGCTCTATAGTACAGCTTGAGATCAGGTATGGAGATACCTCCTGAAGATCTTTTACTGAAGAGAATTGTTTTAGCAATTCTGGGTTTCTTGTTGTTCCATATGAAGGTGAGAATTTGATATAACTACACAATGGAATATTACTCAGCAATAAAAAAACAAGGAAATTATGAAATTTGCAGGTAAATGGTGGGATCTGGAAAAGATCATCCCAAGTGAGCTATCCCAGAAGCAGAAAAATGCACACGGTATATACTCACTCATGTAGACATATAATATAGGATAAACCTACTAAAATCTGTACACCTAAAGAAACTAATCAAGAGGGAGGACTCTTGTAAAGTGCTCAATTCCTATCCAGAAAGGCAAAGAGGCTGGACACCAGAAGAAGGAGAAAAGAGGGAACAATTCAGTAGCCTGACACAGAGGACCTCTGAAAAGCTCTGGCCTGCAGATTATCAATGTAGATGCTGAGACTTATGGGCAACCTTTGGGCAGAGTGCAGGGAATCTTAGGAAAGAAGTGGGAAACAGTAAGATCTGGAGAAGACAGGAACTCCACAAGGAGAGCAACAGAACCAAGAAATCTGAGCACAGGGGTCTTTCCTGAGACTGCTATTCCAACCAAGGACTATGCATGGAGATAACCTAAGACCCCTGCACAGATGTAGCCCATGGCAGTTCAGTATCCAAGTGGGTTCCATTGTAATAAGAACAGGGACTCTCTCTGACATGAACTGATTGTCCTGCTCTTTAATTACCTCCCCCTGAGGGGGAAGCAGCATTACCAGGCCACAGAAGAAGACAATGCAGCCACTCCTGATGAGACCTAATTGACTAGGCTCAGAAGGAAGGAAAAGAAGACCTCCCCTATCAGTGGACTTGGGGAGGGGCATACATGCAAAGGGTGAAGGAAGGCAGGGATTGGGAAAGGAGGAGGGAGAGAACCACAAGAGGGATACAAAGTGAATAAAATGTAATTAACTAAGAAAAGAAAAAGAAAAAAAAAAGAATAACAATTCAAAAAGATAAAAAAAGACATTTAATTGAGCCTTGTTTATATTTAGAGTTTAATACATTAATTGTTATGAACATGACCTCAACAGACCAGGTGTTGGGAGAGGTAGCTGACCATTCTACAACCAGATCAGCAGTCAACAGAGAACGAGAGAGAAAGAGAGGTGAAAACCCAAATCACATACCTAGTGACACACTTCTTCCAACACCCCAAAAAGACTACACTTACCCCAAGAGGTCCACACCTCCTAATGCCATTCCCTAAACTCCCCAAACTCCCTAAGCATTTAAATGCAAGAGCCTGTGGAGACCATTCTTATTCAAACTATCACATTTTAGGATCCAATATATCTTCTCACATTCTAAATTTTAATACTTGTTTTCATTTCTACAGCACATGAAACACCATGCAAAAAATAAAAAAAAAATCTCATAATGATAGAAAGATATGCACAATATCTAATAGCGAATGAAACTATTGTAGAATTTGCTTTGCTGTTTATAATCTACTATGAGTAGCTGTTCAACCAAGTGAAACAGGTTAACCCTCTGAAATCAGAGTACACTGTGATTTCAGCAGAGGAGTTTGTTGAGTATAACAAAACCAGGGAAGTATTTGAAAATGAATGGAATATTTTTTTTACCTTTTATAAGTATCATTGCCTCAAAAATCTGCATGTACAAACCGAAAAGCTTTTGCATTTCTTGTAGTGAAATGACACACAATATGACTAATCAAGAGAAAAAATGAAATGAGACTTCAAACACCTAACACAGAAAATTTTCAGCATATTCCTAGAGACCTGCTTAAAACAACAACAACAACAAAACCCACAAAACATTTTAGGGCTTTAAATGAGAGACCAAAGACTTAAAAATCCCTGGGTTTTGTTTTAAAGTTTAGCCTTATTGCCCTGAGGGGAAGAACTAGCCTTACTTCATTCTTTCCTGTCCACTAATTATACAGTTTCTAAGAAACAGGCCCAAATGACCAGGCCAGAACTGTTTGTACTTTTGACGCCTAAAGTGGACCAATCATTTCAAAAGCCAATTTCCCTTACCCAATAATGTAATGCCAAAGCATGTAAGCCCCTGCCTCCGTTTTTTTTTTTTTTTTTTTTTTTTTCCCTTTAAAAATGCTGTACCCCTAGACCTTGGGGCCACATTACTCTCTTGTTTCCACAGGAAGTTTTTGTCTCATGTTCGAACACATTTACAGTTTAAAAACCTCATGTATTTACCGTGGAATCTATTTATTCCTCGTCTTTTGGGGTTCCTGAGCATAAAAAATTAGAATGAGGAGCTAATAGTGAATGCATGTATTTGTACCTACAGTTTCACAGGCTAAAGAATGTTTAAATGACTTTTAGTGTAACGATTGTCTTCCCTAGAGTTCTGTCACTGCACAGCTTTTCTAAGTGTACAACCATAACTCTGCATATCAAGAGGCTGCGTCATAGACCACAGTTCCACTGATGACTTAAATGTGACATATATCTTTGTAGTGGTGTGAGAATGTGTTCCCCAAACCCAAGTTTTCCCTCAGTAGTTTTCAATATTATTTAATATATTTTGTTTAGAGAAAACGTATTACAGACATGTCAAACTAAACAGTCACAAAACAGACCCTTTATACCTAAATTAAGCTTTCACATTAAAACTGTTCTAAACAGAATATTTATCATTATGTTAACAAGAATTCAAAATTATTAGAGAAGTAAAAAACCAATAGAATACATCTCAATATTGTCTTTGAAAACTGTGTACATAAGTTTTAGAAGTTAGAATATTATGCAAAAGTATGCATATATACATATCTACACAAACTTTAGTTGCTTTTAAAATTAAAGCGTTATTTTTCTAACAATCTGACAACCCATATAAATTCAAAACTGTTTTTATGGTGCTTTTCCATTATTTTGTTTGTTGCTTGCTAATTACTTTTCTTGCCCAATTTCATTTGCAGTTTGAATAAGTAAACTGTTACTTTCCGCCCGCAGGTTGCTAGACGAATAGTCAATATGTAGCTGTAATAAAATCATAAATTTCTTTGAACAGGCAATTTCCAACTTATACTTCCACAGAGGGTTTTTCAATTTCTACTGTTAGAGAAACAACTTTATGCAACCTACAAAGTTTTATGCTCATTTATGAAGTTTGGATTCATGGAGCTAAAGTCAAATGATTGGTTGTTACATTAAAACATTACAAAGAATAAATTGCATAAAAATAAAATAGAACACCTTTATGCCTTTCAATTAATATGTACTCCAATATCAGTTAAAGAGTGACTTGGAGTTTGAGCAACTGCTTAATTGCATGTTACTGGAGAATTACCTAGACCAAAATTTTGAGAAACCTGCTTAATTTTGATATTTTTTCTGGTTTTTGAGTTTTGTTTTTCTTCCAGTGCAATAGTAAATCGCAAAGCATTTTCATTGTGTGACAAACACCAATGTCTGGGTTTTGTTAATAAAAACTGAGTAGCCTTTAAAAGTCTACATGCATTTTCTGAGTGGATTTGCATACTTTTATAGAAAGAATAACTATGTAAATTTTATTTACCATTCAGTAAAATATACTCACTATAAATTTAACATTACAATTAAAGATTATCTAGAGAAAATGTGTTTTATTTGTGATTTAAGGTATTCAGTGACATTTCTTTATAATTCTCCAACTTTACTACTGGATATGTACATTTCAAGGGCAATGTATATCATAAGGATATGTCTGTCATAAGGGTATGTCATATACACAAAAAAACTATAGAAAATTAATTAACAAAATATTACATATATATATATAATCAATTTGCCTTAAATAAAAGAAAGGCAATACTTTCAAATGAAGTTAACTTTTTAACTATTACTGTATAATATAGTTATAACATAAACACATATATTTACATCTTTTCATATGTAATCCTTTTAAATTAAATGAAAATTGCAGAAAGCTAAATTATCTGATGAAATGTCCAGTATAGGCTCATTCTTCCATCAGGAAATTTCACATATTGCCTTTTGTATTCATTGTTGGCTGATAATCCTCTTTTGTGAATTCTTTCATAAGGAAAACATGAAGGTGATCATGATCTGGACATTCTTCTTATTCAACAGGTCAGAAATATTTTATAACCTCTACTGAGACTCCCCACTGGGTCCTCTTTTAAGTGCCATTAAAGTGCATGGGAGTTTAGCATTTTTATTCACAAGAGAGGAAAGGAAAAAAAGAGCAGCCAGACCCTATTAGAATGGGAAGATGTTTATAGAGTAGGGTCATACTCTTGGGGTCATTGTTCTAGAAAAGTTTTGGGTAATTAAGATAAAATTTGCATAAACATTGGACATTTGAGATGCTTATCTGAGAGACACAGTTTAAGGTCATTTGCAGATTTTTACTGGATTGAGCATCATGAGGGTGATGAAGGAGCTATAGAATTGTAAAAGAAGAATAACTAAAAAGGCAAAATAGTTCTTTCTATATTTTCAAGGCATTGTAAAATAAACTAATATAGAAGCATAAATTGAAAAAGGGAAGACAAAAGGAAATGACTGTAGAAAACCCTTTCCTGAGAGACAGATAAATCAGGAGCAAAAAATTAAAACATAATGTGAAACTGAATTTAATTCTGGAGACATTATCTAGGAATTTGTGAAGATCATTAGTGTGGGGTTATTTAGAAGTCATGTATAATATACAAATGTAAAGAAGAATCAAATAGAAACATGGATTTCAGTTTAAAATCCACAGTTATAGAGGTTATTAAAATCTTAACCAGTATTTAAGGCAATAATTTCATTCTAACCAATTTGATTTAAATAGATGTTCTTTGAAACAAAAATGAAGCATAAAGATTTGTTAATAAAGAAAGTTTTCTTGATAACAATGTTCTTCAAAATACATTGGACAGGCTATCTAGAAACTTCAAGTTAATAAAATTAATTGACTGGGAATTTGAATACCTTCCATAACAGAATGGCATATGATGTTAAAAATGTATGCTTACAGCCAGGCAGGTGGTGCACATCTTTAAACTTAGCATTTGGGAGGCAGAAGCAGGTAGATCTCTGAGTTCAAGGCCATCCTGATCTACAAAATATATAAAGCAAGTTCCAGGACACCTAAGGCTACACACAGGGACACCTTGTCTCAAAACAAAACAAAACAAAGAAACAAACAAATATTCTTACAAAAATATATACTAGGAAACTTTTAATATATATGGAGCGAAGAAAATGAATTGCAATTGTATTATATGTTGAAAAGTGTCTATGACATATGAGCAACCAATGACATTTAAAAGTAATTTTTTTATTTTTGTTTATTTATTTTTTATTATACTTTATTTACTTTGTATCCCCCTCTAGTTCCCTCTCTCCTCCGCTCCCAATCTCTCCCTTCCTCCCCCTTATCCACATACTCCCCTCCCCAAGTCCACTGATAGGAGAGGGTTTCCTTTTCTTCCTTCTGATCCTAGTCTGTTAGGTCTCATCAGGAGTGGCTGCATTTTCTTCCTCTGTGGCCTGGTAAGACTTCTCCCCCTTCAGCGGAAGGTGATCATAAGAGCAGGCCAATCAGTTCATGTCAGAAGCAGTCCCTGTTCCCATTACTATGGAACCCACTTGGACAATGAACTGCCGTGGGCTACATCTGTGCAGGGGTTTTAGGTTGTCTCCATGCATGGTACTTGGTTGGAGTATGAATCTCAGGAAAGACCCCTGTGCTCAAATTTTTTGGTTCTGTTACTCTCCTTGTGGGCCTCCTGTCCTTTCCAGCTCTTACTATTATTTTCCACTTCTTTCATAAGATTCCCTGCATTCTGCCCAAAGTTTGGCCATAAGTCTCAACATCTGCTTTGATAGTCTGCAGGGCAGAGCAAAACTAATTATTTTAGATCATATTTTAAAATACTTTAGATAAGTTAAATATTATTAGTATTTTTGGAGTTTAAAAAAATGGTAATATAAGAAAGTGAACTCAACTTTTTGGAAAATTTTTTTTTATCACTAGCATGATTTTCATTAAACTTAAAAGATTTATCTGGGCTTATAACTTCAGAGATTTCAATACATTGTGAATTTTGTTCATCATTTTCTGTCAGTAGTAACTTGGAATATCTGCAGTTATTTCCCCCTTCTTCCATAAGAATCCCTGCTCTCTGCCCAAAGCTTGGCTGTAAGTGTCTGCCTCAATATCTGACTCAATACCATTATGTGTGAAGTCTTTTAAAGGATATCTGTGGTAGGCTCCAGCTCCGTTCCCTCTCTTCTACTGCTTACCTGTGTCCAACTTGTTTTACCTTCTGAATGAGAATTAAGCATCTCCCCTAGGGTCCTACTTGTTCTTCAACTTCTTTAGGTCTCTCTTTCAGTATGTTTATCCTATTTAATATGGCTAATATCTACTTCCATGAGGGAGTATACTCCATGTGTGTCTCTCTGCTTCTGGGATACCTCACTCAGGATGATCTTTTCTAGTTCTGTACATTTACATGCAAATTTCATGATTTATTTTTTTTAAAGCTAAGTATTATTTCATTGTGTAAATGTACCACAATTTCTATATCTGTTCTTTGTTTGAAGGACATCTAGGTTGTTTCCAGATTCTGGCTAGTACAAATAAAGCTGCTAAGAATATAGTTGAGCAAACGCCCTTGTACTGCTGAACATCATCCAGCTATTTACACAGGAGTGGTATAGACAAAAAGCCTTACATTCAAATTATAGCAAGAGTGATTCTTTCTTTCTAATCAAATTGCTTGAAGACTTTATTGTTTTGAAGATATATTTTTTCGATTTTTAAATTTTGTAATGGTGTATTTAAGAGCCTGATACTCCAACCAAGGACCATGAATGGAGATAACCCGTACACAGATGTAACCCCTGGAAGCTCAGTATCCAAGGAAGTTTCCTAGTAAGGGGAATAGAGACTGTTTTTGACATGAACTCAGAAGCTGGCTCTTTAATCACCTTCCCCCTGAGTGGGGAATAGCCCAACTCAGGAAGGAGGAAGACAATACAGCCAGTTCTGATTAGGCCTGATAGGCTAGGGTCAGATGGAGGGGGAGGAGGACTTCCCCTATCAGTGGACTTGGGAGAGGCATGGGAGCAGATGAGGGAGGGTATGAAGGACAGGGCTATAGCTGGGATACAAAGTGAATAAGCTGTAATTTATAATAAATAAATTTTAAAAGCAAAAAAATTAAGAGTATGTCTTCTGTGGCTAAATGCATGTGTATTTGACTAGAGGCACTCTATGCTCCTGAACTAAGTTACAGGACCTTTTTTGGTGTCCCTGCAAGTATAAGTATTATGACAAGCAGGGAAGCAAAATCAAAAGAAAAAGAAAATCTAAAGAGTCTGGCAGAAGGTCATTTATTGTAAGCATATTAAAATACAGTAATTTAAAAATAAAAATAAAAGTTTGCTGGTATAATACACTCCCTGGTGAACAGGAAGGTATTTTCACATCAAAACAACTCAAAATACCTGAGCCAATGAGGATGGGTTGAATCACATCAGTGCATAGGATCTGAAAGATAGCATAGAGGTCAGCAAACGATAAAGTATGTGTGACATCTCCCCTAAGGATGGGTTCTGCTGACTGAGAAACAAAGCTAAAGACAAGAACATTGGTAGGGAGAGTCTGGTATAAATATTCTGGAGTATTTGGGTGAGGTCTGACTCTGCAGATAACAAAGATCACCACTCCCATCTTTCTGTTTGGAAAACAGGTAGTTTGAGGTTTAGCTTCTTAAAAGATATAGATAAAAATCTTTCTTTTTATATGTACATTACTACTTTATACACCACCTTTGAGAAATGGCTATTCAGATTTTAGCCCATTTTAAAATCATGTTACAATAAACTGCATGTGATAAAATCTTTTTTTAATTTTAATGTTATGTTTTTGTATTAATTACAGTTTATTCACTTTGTATCCCATCTGTAGCCCCCTCCCTCCTTCCTTCTCAAGCCCACCCTTCCTCCCTCATCTGCTCCCATGCTTCTCTCCAAATCCACTGATAGAGGAGGTCCTCCTTTCCTTCCATCTGACCCTAGCCTATCAAGGCTCATTAGGACTGGCTGCATTGTCTTCCTCTGTGGCCTGGTAAGGCTGCTCCCCCATCAGGGGAAGGTGAACAAAGAGCCAGCCACTGAGTTCATGTCAGAGAAGGTCTCTGTTCGCTTTACTAGGGAACCCACTTGGACACTGAGTTGTCATGGGCTACATCTGTGCAGGGGTTCTAGGTTATATCCATGAATGGTCCTTGGTTAGAATATCAGTCTCAGAAATGACCCCTGGGCCCAGATTTTTTTCGTTCTGTTGAATCTTAATGAGTTTACATCATAAAATTTAGAGTAACTTTAAGTGTTTCTCTGCCATTCAATATTCCTTTATCAATAATTTTCTGTTTAGCTCTGCACCCCAATTTTTAATTGGATTACTTGATGTGTTGCTTTTTAACTTCTTGCATTCTTTTTATATTCTGGCCATTAGCCTTCTGTTAAATATAGGCTTGGTGAAGATACTTTCCCAGTCTGTAGGATGTCTTTTGTTCTCATGACAGTGTCTTTTGCTTTGCAGAAGCTTTTCAGTTTCATGAGGCACCATTAATTGATTGTTGATCTAAGAGACTATGCTTTGTGTTAAGGAAGTTGTCTCCTGTGCCAATGAGTTCAAGGCTCTTCCTCACTTTATCTTCTAACAGATTTAGTGTGTTTGGATTTATGTCGAGGTCTTTGATCCACTTAGACTTTAATTTTATGCAGAGTGATAAATATGGATCTATTTTCATGTTTCTATATGTAGACATCCAGTTAAACCAGCACCATTTGTTAAATATGCTATATTTTTTCCATTGTATTGTTTTGGCTTCTTTGTCACAAAACAAGTATCCATACTTGTGTGGGTTTATTTCTGGGTCTTCTATTTGATGCCATTGATCCACCAGTTTATTTCTATGTCAGGACCATGTAATTTGTATTACTGTTGCTCTATAGTAAAGCTTGAGATCAGGTATAGCGATACCCTACAATCCGATATTTAGCAATTCTGTGTTTTATTTGTTTGTTTGTTTGTTTGTTTTTTCCATATGAAATTAAGAATTGTTTTACCAAGTTCTGTAAAAATTTTTCTGGTATTTTGATTGGAATTTCTTTGAATCTGTAGATTTCTTTTGGTAAGAAGGCCATTTTTACTATGTTAATCCTGCTGATCCATGAGCATGGCTCTATTCTTAATAAGCAGAAGCCTGAAACAACCCAGATGTCCCTCAATGGAGGAATGGATACAGAAATTGTAGTATACTTAAACAATGGAATACTACTCAGCTATTTAAACAAAGGAAATCATGAAATTTGCTGGCAAATGGTAGGAACTGGAAAAGATCATCTTGATTGAGATAACTCAGAAGCAGAAAGACAAAGTGGGTATTATCCATATAATATGGAGTAAACACACTAAAATCTATATGCCTAAAGAAGATAAACAACAAGGAAGACCCTAGGGAAAATGTTCAATCCTCATTCAGAAGGACAAATGCAATAGACATTGGAAGCAAGAGAAGATAGGGAACAGGACATGAGCCTTCCATGGAGGACATCTGAAAGACTCTATCCCATAGGGTATCTAAGCAGAGGCTGTGACTCATAACTAAACTTTGGGCAGAGTGCAGGGAATCTTATGAAAGATGGGGGAGATAGAAAGACCTGAAGGGAACAGGAATTCCAAAATGAGACCAACAGAGCCAAAAACAAGTTAATTAATTAATTAATTAATCAATAAAAAAACTGAGCCCTTGGGGCCCTGCAGAGTCTGATACCCCAACCAAGGACAATACATGGAGAGGACCTAAAACCCCAGCTCAGATGTAGTCCAAAGACTTAGTATCTAAGTGGGGTCTCTAGTAAGGGGAAAGGGATTTTATCTGGTATGAACTCAGTGACAGGCTCTCTCAACACCTCCCCCTGGAGGGTGCAGCCTTGCCAGGCCACAGAGGAAAACAGTCCTAATGAGTCTAGGGTCAAATTGTAGGGGAGGAAAACCTTCCCTATCAGTGGACTATGGGAGAGGAATAAGGAGAGAAGAGGGAGGGAAGATGGGATAGGGAGGAAATGAGGGAGGGGGACATAGTCGAGATACAAATTGAATAAATTGTAATAAATGATAAAAATTAAAAAAAAAAGAAAAATAGAGTAACTTATGTTGTTCAGGCAATTCAACTGGCCTGCCCTTGGGGGCCTTTCAGGTCCTGACTGAGTCTTAAATCACCTGCAGCCTATGGTCATCACGTGTGCCAGGTGCTAGGCATATTGCCACCCTACCATCTCTCTCTTCTCTCTCCTTCTCTCTGCCTGTCCCTTTGATTTTCTGTCTGTCTTCTTTCCCACTCTGCATTCACCTCTGTCTTCTAAGCTCTCCCACTGTCTCAGTTTCACCTTTCCCATAATAAACCTCTTTGTAAGCACAACCTGTTGCCCAGTGTCTGATTTAGATCATAACAATAACGACTTGATACCAGATACTGAGGAGAGTAGGACAAAAGGAATTTTTACGTACTTTGGCATAGTAGGATGAGTAAGATTTATGTTATTGTATCACATTATCCCAAACATAACCATTCCAGTCCATAATCAAAACTGTATCTCATACCCATGGCTTAGAAATTTTATAATTGCAATGCTGCTTAAAGATACTCTTTCTCCTTGTTGTGTACTTGAGCAAATTTTGGGTATATGCCTATGAGTGGTATAGCTGGGTCTTGAGGAAACACTATTCCTAACTGTCTGAGAAAGTACCAGATTGATTTCCAAAGTAGTTGTACCAGTTTACATTCCCACCAGCAATGGAAGAGGGTTCCCCTTTCTCCACAACCTCTCCAGCATGTGTTGTCATTTGAGTTTTTTATTTTAGCCATTTTGATGGGTGTAAGGTGAAATCTCAGGGTCATTCTGATTTGTATCTCTCTGAAGGATGTTGAGCATCTCTTTAAGTATTTCTCTGCCATTGTATATTTCTCTACAGAGAATTCTCTGTTTAGCTCCGTACTCCATATTTTAGTTGGATTACTTGATTTATTGCTTTTTAACTTCTTTAGTTCTTTATATATATACTGGATATCAGCCCTCTGTGAGATATAGGGTTGGTGAAGATCCTTTTCCAGTCTGTAGACTGTCATTTTGTTCTGACATCAGTGTCTTTTGCTTTACAGAAGATTTTCAGTTTCATGAGGTCTCATTTATTGATTGTTGCTCTTAGAGCCTGTGCTGTTTGTGCTCAAGTACACAACAAGGACATTTGCTCAACCATGTTTATAGCAGCTTTATTTGTATTAGCCAGGACCTGGAAACAACCCAGATGTCCATCAACGGAGGAATGGATACAGAAATTGTGGTATTTTTCTACAATGGAATACTACTCAGCAATCAAAAACCAGGAAATCACGAAATTTCCAGGCAAATGGTGGGATCTAGAAAAGATCATTTTGAGTGAGGTATCCCAGAAAGAGAAAGACACACATGGTATATACTTACTTATATAGATCTATAAGATATGATAAACATAATGAAATCTACACACCTAAAGAAGATAAACAAGAAAGAATACCAGGGATAAGATGATCAATCCTCATTTAGAAAGACAAATGGGATGTGCATTGGACACAGGAGAAAACAAGTAACAGGACAAGAGCCTACCACAGAGGGCCTCTGAAAGACTTTACCTAGCAGTGTATTAAAGCAGATACTAAGACTCACAACCAAACCTTCGGCAGAGTACAGGGAATCACATGAAAGAAGGGGGAATTATCTTGACATGGAGAGGATAGGAGCTACACAAGGACCAAATATATCTGGGCACAGGGATCTTTTCTGAGACTGATACTCCACTAAGGACCATGTATGGATATAACCTAGAACCTCTGCTTGGATGTAGACCATGGTAGCTCAGTAACCAATACGTTTCCCTGAGCAAAGGGAACAGGGACTATTTCTTTTTTTTTTTTAATTTTATTTTTTTCTTATCAGTTACATTTTATTAACTCTGTATCCCAGCAGTGTCCCGCTCTCTCATTCCCTCCCAATCCCACCCTCCCTCCCTCATCTCCACTGTGCCCCTTTCCAAGTCCACTGATAGGGGGGGACCTCCTCCCCAATCCATCCAATCCTGTTTTATCAGGTATCTTCAGGACTGGCTGCAAAGCCCTCCTCTGTGGCCTAATAGGACTGCTCCTCCCTTGGGGGGTGGGGAGGTCAAAGAGCCACTGAGCACATCTGAAAGACTCTAACTAGCAGTGTTTTCAAAGCAGATACAAAGACTCATGACCAAACCTTCCGCAGAGTACAGGGAATCATATGAAAGAAGGGGAATTAGTATGATGGGGAAATAATAGGAGCTCCACAAGGGACTATTTCTGACATGAACTCAATGGCAGGCTCTTTGACCTCCCCAACCCCCAAGGGAAGAGCGGTCCTGCTAGGTCACAGAGGAGGACTTTGCAGCCAGTCCTGAAGATACCTGATAAAACAGGGTCAGATGAAAGGTGAGGAGGTCCTCCCCAATCAGCGGACTTAGAAAGGTGCAGGGATGAAGGAGGGAGAGAGGGTTTGGAAGGGAATGAAGGAGCGAGATACAGCTGGGATACCCTGTTAATAAAATGCAATTAATAATAAAAAGAAAAAAGAAAAAAAAAAGACTCACTTTTTCTCTCCCTCATCTATCTCTGCACTACCCTATCTCTATCTCTTTTTTGTCTCTGTCTCTTTCATTGTCTCTGTCTGTCTCCACCTTCTGTCTCTGTCTCTCTGTTTTTGTAGCCCTACCTCCTCTGTCTGTTTGTCACTGTTTGTTGGTCTTCTCTTCCCTTGGAGCTCTTGGCCATCAGAGGTGGAGCAAAGGGCTGCCAGGAGGAGCAGAGGCAGGGCACTGAAAGCTTTAAGCAGGATGGAATGACATCCAGCACCAGCTGCAGGGAGGCAGAACAACTTTATTCTAAGGTGAGGGGAATATATAGGAAAAAGGAAGAAGCTAAGATAGATGCTCACAGTATAGTTAATTTGCAGGGATACACTACCTGATTATCCTATTGGCAGGGGGGAGAGCATTCTGCAGAAAACTGTCAGTGGCTGCTTCTAGGATAAGCTAGCCATCTAGCTCAGGGATATCTTCCAAATAAAGACAGGCAGATAATAGGAAGCCACCTGTGGGAGGAAATCCTTCATCTTTCCTGGAACTCAGAGAGCTGACCATTCTTGGAGAGTGCAACTTTCAGCAGCAAGGTCCTCCAACAGCTGTCTTTTTTCTGTGTCTGTCTGTCTTCCTCTTTTCTTCGTCTCTGTCTCTCTGTCTCACTTTCCTCTGACTGTATCTCTCTCTCTTGGTAGCTCTCTGTTTCTATCTCTGTCTCTGCCAGGGACATTCTTTTCAGATTTTGAGGCAGGCTTTCAGTACAGACTATCAGGAAGCTCCCTATGTTTGCAGCTTTTTTTTTTTTTTTTGTCTATAATAATGCTCCTATTTCAGCTTTTGCCAAGCTACACTAAACCAAACTGAACAAGTACAGTAAGAAATCCTATTTTTCAATAATTTCTAAAAGTAAAGACAATTTTTATTTAATTCTGATAGAAAACTCCCCTTACTTCATAAAAATGGGTATGCTAGTTTAATGATTTATTCTCTAAGAAATTATTGAGAAGCAATTTTACTGGAGACTTAATTATGCATGACAGTAAATTGTTAAGTGTAGAAAGAAAACTATCTAAAACTTGCTCAGGCTAAGGACTGAAATTAAAGTACTTGTATTTCACTGTTTTGTTATTATAGGTATTTTATAGTCTGCCTTAATTTTATGGCTACAAAAATTAAATATTTTCAAATTTCAGCTCTCGGTTGACTTAACTAATTATTAATCATAGTATCTATTAATCCAACGTTTCATAGTCTTTACTATTCAAGTATTCAGTGTTTTATAAATGGATCCCTGGTAAAAATAGATGTACCCATAAATCTCAATATAAGGATATGCGTCAATTAAAAATACACACAGATACACAAACACAATATATATATATTATTTTTATATAAATTTTTTCACATACCACTGTACTATTTATTATTTGTCAATGTGCTTTAAATATATATATATATATATATATATATATATATATATATATATATATAAATAATACTTTACAGTGGCAGTATATTGATGATATGAAATACTGGGTGTGTGTCTGATGTCTTATAATCTATAATTGTTTATAGGACTCCAGTGAATTCCATCTCTCAAGATTTGAGGATTGAATGTCTCCTCAAGAATAATTCACAACTAGTCAATATTTTACTGATGTAATAACCTGACCATGATCCCTGAGTCAGTTTGTGATGTAAAAATAATTAATTTCATTCAGTTCACATTAGAGATGATGGATAACATCATTTATCAAGGCATTGGAAAGTATTTTCAGAAATTTCATTGCAAAGCCTTAACTCCTTGATTACCTTAAAGTAGACAGATTTGTAGGGTCAGTATTTTTCTTTCTATAAAAAGATTTACAGTCATTCTGCAGTGCTGCCTACATAATATCTAGGCTTGTATGTATTTTAACAATGTTTTAATTTACCGTATAACTATAATATTTGAAACTTAATTAGTGTGTTCTTTCTCTGCTTGGGAAAGTCAGTCTAAGATCAACAAATGGTTTCCAACTTTACAAAAGAATGGTTTGATAATAGTAGAAGTTACATTTTTTTATTTGAAAGTGGGCTTATCAAAATGATTAATCTTTATAACCCATAGGTGATCAAAAGAGAACACAAATCCTCTATTTCTACCCTTGTGGACTAACTTCCTTTCATCCCTTGATCTGTCATCACTATGAATTTTGTTTGTATATGTGTCAGGGTTTTCTAAAGAAACATTATGAATATACATACAAAGACATTAATGTAAACACACACACATATGGATTTAGGAGTGACTACAGGTTATGGTGAGATTTGTCCTATATGTCTATCTTCTAACAAAAAGGATCCTGTAATTGTTCAGATAACTGAGCAGTTTTTATCTGGTGTTGAATCTCAGAGAAATCCTAAAGAACTGCCAGGTTTCAGTCTCGGTTGAATTCCCAATGATGTAGGTTCTAACACCAGTGAAGAACAAATCAGAAAGAGTATATATGAACTTACGAGTGAAAAGGAGGACAAGCAGGCCAAAGGCAAATACTTCCTTCTTCCAAATCTTTTTATGTAGTGTAGCACTATAAGATGTGGCCCAGACTTAGGACAGGTCCCTGACCACAGATAATCCAGTCAAGAAAATCCCTCACAGATACTCTTGATGTCTTTCATTTTGTTCATGTGTGTAATATGTTAATTGACTTTCTTACCTTAAATCTCCTTGCCTGGAGAAGTAAACTTCAGGTGCTCAAAGTAGATAATTGTTTCAATTTGCTGTTGAATTCAACGTCTCAGTATTTTAATGGGAATTTTGCCTCAGTTCTACTAAGGTTATTTTTCTGTAATTATTTATTTAATAGGTACATGTTTGTTTTCTTTAAAATTAGTAAAACCATGACTCAGTTCTTATCGAACCCGTTATTGGACATTTTTAATCTCTTTGACAGAGTTTCAGAAGAATTGCATTCATTTTTCTTTAAGGTTTGCTGTTAGTCTCCAGGGAAGGTACCTGGCTGCTAGCTTTTCTTTTATGGAAGGTTTTTGCTTTTCTTTATTTTGCTTTGTTTTGTCTTTTTTAATTAATTTTTTATTGTTTATATTAATTACAGTTTATTCACTTTGTATCCCAGCCCCCACCCCCATTTCCTCTCAATCCCACCTCCCTCCCTCATCTCCCATTCCCCTCTCCAACTCCAACTGATGGGGCGGTCCTCCTCCCCTTCCATCTGACCCTAACTTATCAGGTCTCATCAGGGATGTCTTATCTTAAATACTCCATCCTTTTAGACTGTCTAATTTATGTGCATAGCTGATCACATTGCCCATATCTTTCTTTGTTCTTTCTGTGATATCTCTTGTAACTATTATGTTTTGTTTGTTTGTTTGTTTTCCCCCACTTTGGTAAGAGAGAAACTTAGTTCTTTTACATTGTGGGTCAGCCCACAACCCTAACCTATGTAGTGTCACTAGTAATATGTGTATTTTCTTCACAATATTCATTGCAGTCTTTTTCCTTAATATAGCTGAGGATCTTTGAACGTGTTTGCTTTGTCAAAATGTGAACTTACTTTTTCATTTTCTATTGTATTATTTCTGCTCTACTCTATTCTGTTTCCTTTGCTTTACTGACTGGGGTGAGTTTGGCGCCCCTTGTATGATTTTCTGCAGCACTATAATCTTCTCACTTGCATTTCTTCTGGCTTTGTGAGCACACCTTTTTATTGTGTTGCACTGTGTTGTCCTATGTCTTCAGATACTTTCTAAACATCATTGTGAACTCTTCTCTGAAGGATTCTACTTTTTTAAGTATTAATAAAAATTAATTTATTAAAAACTAAATAAAAAGTATTAATAAAAATAATAAAAAAATTATAGATCTAGTTGTTTCTATTCCATTTCTGTTATTATTTTCTATTTCAAATGTGTTGTAAATTCAACGTTTCCATGTGTGTTGTACATGTGATGTGACATATTTGTATACATGTTTACATGTAAGGGTGTGTTTTCTGCTGTTGGTGGGTCTACTATTCTGTGTTTTCTGCTGTTGGTGGGTCTACTATTCTGTGTATTTCTGTGAGACCTGATTCACCCTCATCATTATTGCTTCTTTTGTTTGTCTGAGAGTGGGTTTCACTCTGCAACCAGGTGTTCTCTGGCTCGCCATCTGAAACTTAGGTCAGCTGCAACCTCATAGCAATGCCCCTGTCCATAGTCTCCCGAGGGTTGGAGTATAGGCATGATTCTTCACAGCCAACTTATTTTTCTCATCAATCTTATGAGTTTTGTGACATAAAAAGGGCAGTGTCTCTAAAAATATTTAGTTGCTATTTTTCTCCTGAGTTCTCTTTACATCTATATCACATATTTAGGTAGTTTTTGTTTAGCTAAATAATTATTATATCTTCCCGGAAAGGTGACTTTTTTCATCGTTTGTTCAGTATTTCTTTCATCTGATTGATTCATGAGCTCTACAGTCTTTCAGTTTTCATTCAAATGGATTATGTTTCTTTTTCCTTTAAGTTTTAGGTAAGTTATGTCTTGAAAGTAAAGTGGACCCAGTTTGCACATATTAAATCTTGCTGTGTTTGATTTTTGGCACTCATGTATTTTCAGTGTTGAATTTCTAAAGTTTACATTTAAAGTAATTACTGGTTGGATAAAAAATAATTTGTTATTTTCCTTTATTTTTTGTCTCAAATCAATTTTAACCATCCTTTGTGTTTTAAGAAACTTTTAAAAATTATTTTTATTAATTACAATTAATTCACTTTGTATCCCCTCTGTACCTCCCTCCCTCCTCCCCTACCAATCCCACCCTCCCTCTTCCCCACCCATGTTCTTCTCCCAGTCCACTGATAAGGGAGGTCCTCTTCCCCTTCCCTCTGATCCTAGTCTTACTTAAAAAAAGAATACTTTATTTAGTTATTCACTTTACATCTCAACTGTAACCATTTCACTCCTCTCCTTCTGGTCCTTTCCCTTGAAGTTTCATATTTCTATACCTTTCTCATTTTCAAGCTTTCATATTATATGGAGCTATTTTTCATGATTATTGCACTTCTATAAACTTTCTTAAAGCTATAACAATGAATTATAATTGGTAACAACTTGTTCACATATAAACATTCTATTTCCATTTAAATCATTCATGACATAAATTGCATTCTTTTATATTATTATAAATTTGAATCTTTTAAAGTACTGCTTAAAACATTATATATTTCACTATACATAATATTATCACTTGTATTATGAAATTATTTCATATGTCACTTTTTGTTTTATTGGGGATTTTGTATTTCATAACATATGCTATTCACCGGCCTTTTATACCAGTTTTGATGTCTCTCAGTATTTCTATTGATTTTGAACTTCTGAACTTCCCCTTCCCCAATAAACCTGAGTTTTCCATGGTTTATGTTCAATAATCTCATATTTGTTTTGTGACCCACAAAGTTCAACCAGAACCATCTCTGTGATTTGGTGATTGTAGATCCTTATACAATCTTGGGGTTGTGAGAACAAGTTATTCTTGAATATTTAGCCCTACACCAGACCTTTTATCTGCTGTTTAGCCTGACAGAATGCCTTAGAGGAAGGTGAGATAAAAGCAGGAGCCAGAAGAGAGCGGGGTCTAGGAAACCCTGTCTTTTGGATGTGACACAATCGTTACAGTCATGACTGCACAGAATCTATGGATGCCACCACTATCCAGCACTAAAATGAGCCTGCCATCAGTCAGCCTTGGATCAAGAAGGAATAAAGGTTCCGGAGCAATGACAGTCACCTTCAGTTTAATACTTCCAAATGAAACTTCCAAAAGGCAGCTCTTCCCCCTTAAGTTTTAAAGATGGTTTTAACTAATGAATTTTGGCTTGGAATGTGTTATGCCATACTGGTTCCAAAGACTCAAAACTGAGTCTGAGTTACTAACCTAATAAAAGTTGAATCAAGTATGAAAGCCAGTTTTATAATGTCCTTTCAACAGTCTCTTACATTATATAACATTTTCAATTTCCATATGGTATTTTAGAGTAGTTATTTTTAGATTTATGCTTAATATTATCTGGTCTTTATTTGTAAATGAATTATAAATGTCATAATTTCAAATCACAAGTATTGTAAATAAAGTGACATAAGCATAACTTAATTGTAGTAAAATGTTCATAGAATCTCATATGTTAATATGTAAGGAAAAAATCCTAATATTTAATGTAAAATTACAAGTAGAAAATTACAACTGAATGTTACTGAAATCAGTCAAGAGAATCATAAGATTCATTACTGTTGGCTCCATTTATGATACTCTTGCTTCTCTATTATTAATATTTATACTTCTCTTAAACAAATAAGTAAGGTTGTGTTTAAGTAAGAGTTCTATTTAAATTAGAACTCTATCTCTAATTCAGAGTAAATAACAATTTTGAGCAACAATAAAATGTGACTAAAGGCCTTGCTCACTAGAAGACTGTAGGAAAGAGACTGACTCACTCATGAAAAGTCATGATTGGTGTAATGAGTTAGTTGAAATTGCTTTCCATTAAATAAACAAAAGGAACTATTATATATAAATAAGATCATAGTTTATTATAGTTTAGACAGATATTCTAATCAACAGTGACAGCAATTGAATAGATTGGGTGCACCCAGAGGTGCTGTTTATTAATTTATCTTAACAAATAATGATGTTGTGTCAAGGTGAATTATGTTCCTTCATATGTTGCAGGGTAATTTTTCTTTGAAATTTCAATCAAGCTGATGCTCATTCAATTATACATCTTTAAAATGCAAAATTATTTAGCTTAATATTACTGCTTATTAGGACAATCTGATTTGGGCTGATTTTGAGGGATGCTTTCAAATATAATATTACATAATTCTTAATAACCCAAGAAATAAAATCAAATACTATTGGACCAATGTCATATTTTGAAAGATTTACAAAAAATTATTCAATTTAAAAACCTTTATAAATAATAGCTATCTATTTTAATTGATTAGTGTCAAGTAATTTATAAAATAAATAAACAAAACACTGAAATTATAAAGGTATTTCTGTGGATAATTATGAAAAAGATACAAGAAATTTAAGCAATATCTTTAAAATATAAATTAAAGAACTCAATAGTCTTGCCCATTTCATTGTACACAAAATGACACATGTAAATAGGAATCTGCCGCAAAATCTCCAAACACTTTTGTCAGTTTCTGTTACTTCTCTTAAGTGTCTCAGAATACATCCTTCTATGTTTCTATGTCTGCAATGCCTTTTAGGATGCAGAGTTACTCTGCTCTTTCTTAACAAGTTCTTCTAATCATCTCTTTTTCGTAGGTCACTTCATTCTGTTTTCTAATAGCAGAATAATAAAACTATCATTTATTTTGATTTCTGTAACAGAATATTAAGGCTAATATTAAGTCTGCTTCACAAATACATATTTCTATATAGATATGTATGTACAGGTATGTATATAAACTATAAACATATTTTAATATAATATTTTATAAAAATATTTACATTGTGAATTTAAATGTATGACCTAATAAAATTGCACCATATTATCTACAAATACATATGCATATAAAATCCAAATTTTAATTTCTTTCTCTCCCCTGATGCCTTACTATCATCGAATGAAAATGAATACGGATAGGATTTGTAAATATATGTGGAATAGTGTTTAGAAGATAATGTGACTATTAGAGCTTTGTAAATGCATTGAAAATGCAGATCAACCTTTTATTTAAAACAGATGTGGGAGTTTTAGACAAAGCTCGCCAGATGATCACACTGACATTAATACAAATAACACATACATACTTATATGAATTTGATTATTCAATACTACATTCTTAATCAAGACTACCTTGATTTCATAAACATTCTTGACTTGATACTTCTTATTAACTAGTAAGCTAGAGCTTTACGCTTATTCTCAAAGAAAGTAAACAAAATATTAAGGCAGTTTTTAGATAGTCCAATGAAAAATTATTTGGCTAGAAGGAAAACTCCAATCCAATGACAGCAACTATACCCAAGAAAACACAGGATATGGATAACCTCACAAGAAAAAATAAAAGAAAAGAAAACAAGAATAGAAACACAGTAACAACACCAACTCCACAATAAAAAGAACTGTATTCATAGGTCACTATTATCTATCAACCTCAATGGACTCAACTCTCCAATAAAAAGACACAGACTAACAGAATAGTTGCAGAAACAAGATCCAACACTCTGCTGATTCCAACAAGCACACCTCTGCAACAAAGATATACACTACCTCAGAGTAAAGAGCTGGAAAAATGTTTTTCAAACAAATGGACCCAGAAAACAAGCTGGGGTAACTATCCTAATATGGAATAAAATAGACTTTCAACCAAAATTAATCAAAAAAGATGAGAAGGGGCATTTCATTCTCATCCAAGGAAAAATCCACCAAGAGGAAATCATAATTCTGAACATCTCTGCCCCAAATACAAGAGCACCTGCATTTTTAAATGAAACATTATTAAAGCTGAAATCACACATCTATCCAACACCTTAATCAACACTCCATTCTCACAATGGGACAGATCATCTAAACAGAAGCAAAATAAGGAAATAATGACACGCACAGAGGTCCTAAATCAAATGGACATAATAGATGTCTACAGAACTTTTCAACCAAACTCAAGAGTATACCTTATTTTCAGTGCCTCACAGAACCTTCTCAAAAAATTGATCATATAGTCAGGCACAAAACAAACCTCAACAGACATCCTATCAGACCAACATGGCCTAAAACTAGACCTCAACAACAGAAATAACAAAAAGCCTACATAAACATGGAAACTAAACAACTCTCTACTTAATGACAGCTTGGTCATGGAAGAAATGAAAATAAAAATAATAGTCTTCCTAAAATTCAAAGAAAATGAAGGCACAACTTACCCAAACTTATGGAACACAATGAGATAGTAGTGCTATGAGGAAAGTTCATAGCACTAAGTCTTTCCAGAATAAAGTTGGAGACAACTCATACAAGCAACTTAAAAGCATGCCTAAAAATCCTAGGGAAAAGAAAAAAAAGATGCATACACTCCCAAGAAGAATAATTGTAAATAATCAAACACAGAGTGGAAATCCATGAATTATACAGAAAGAAAAAAAATTCAACGAATCAATGAGATAGAGCTTGTTCTTTGAGAAAATCAACAAAATAGACAAACCCTTAGCGAAATAAAATAAGAGACAGAGAGAAACCATCCAAATCAGCAAAATCAGAACTGAAAAGGGGGACAACAAAAGACACTGAGAAAATCCCAACAATCATTAAATCTTACTGCAAAAGCCAATATGACACAAAATGTGAAAATCTAAATGAAATGGACTTTTCTTGATAGAGTCCATTTACCAAAATTAAATAAAACTCAGGTAAATAGATTAAATAGTCCTATATCCCACAAGGAAATAAAAGTAGTCATCAAAAGTCTCCTGCACAAAAAAAAAAAAAAAGCCAGGGCCAGATGGTTTCAGGGCAGAATTCTACCAGACCTTCAATGAATAACTAACTTCAATTCTCTTCAAACTGTTCCTCAAAATAGAAACAGAAGGAACATTACCAAACTCATTATATGAAGCCACAGTCACCTTGATACCTAAACCACTCAAAAACCTAACCAAAAAAGAAAATTTCAGACCTATCTCTCCTATGAACATTGATGCAAAAATACTCTATAAAATACTTGCAAACCCAGTTCAAGAACACATAAAAAATATCATCCACCATGACCAAGTACGCTTCATCCCAGGCATGCAGGGCTGGTTCCATACAAGGAAATCCATCACTGTAATCCACCGTATTAACAAACTGAAGGAGAAAAACCACATAATCACCTTCTTAGATGTCAAAAAAGTATTTGACAAAATACAACACCCATTCATGTTTAAAGTCTTGGAGAGATCAGGAATACAAGGGACATACTTAAAGGAAGTAAAGACAATATACAGCAAGCCTATAGCCAACATCAAACTAAATGGAGAGAAACTTAAATCAATCCCATTGAAATCATGGACAAGGAAGGGCTGCCCACTCTCTCCTTCTCTCTTCAGTATAGTACTTGAAGTACTAGCTAGAGCAATCAGACAACTAAAGGAGATCAAAGGGATACAAATTGGAAAGGAAGAAGGAAAAGTATCACTATTGGCAGGTGATATGATAGTATAAATGAGTGACCCAAAATTTTCAACTGGAGAACTCCTTCAGCTGATAAACAGATTTTACAAAGTGGCTGGATAAAAAATTGACTCAAAAAAAAAAAATCAGTAGTCCTCGTGTATACAAAAGACAAAAGGACTGAGAAAGAAATTGGGAAAACTACACTCTTCGCAATAGCCACTAATAACACAAAGTACCTTTGTCTGACTCTAACCAAGCAAGTTAAAGATCTGTTTGAAAAAAAATATCTTCATGTCTCTGAAGGAAGAAACTGAAGAAGATATCAGAAGATGGAAAGATCTCCATACTCATGAATCAGTAGGATTAACAGTGAAAATGGCCATTCTGCCAAAAGCAATCTACAGATTCAATGCAATTCCCATCAAACTACCAACACAATTCTTTACAGACCTTGAAAAAAAATCTCAAATTCATATGGAAAAACAAACAAAACAGAATTTCCCAAACAATCCTATACAATAGATGGTCAGGAGGTATCTGCATCCCTGATCTCAAGCTGTACTTCAGAGCAAGAGTAATAAAAATTGTATGGTTTTGGCATAGAAATAGAATGTTGTATCAATGGAACCAAATAGAAGATCCAGAAATAAATCCACACACCTATGGATACTTGATTTTGGACAAAGAAACCAAAACCATTCAATGGAAAAAAGACAGCATCTCCAATAAATACTGTTGGTCCAACTAGATGTCTACATGCAGAAAAATGAAAATAGATTCATATTTATCACCCTTTGCAAAACTAAAGTCCAAGTGGATCAAAGACCTCAACAAAAAACCAGATACACTAAATCGTTTAGAAGAAAATGTGGGGAAGAGCCTAGAACTCCTTGGCACAAGAGACAACTTCCTCAACAGAACACCAACAACACAGGCTCTAAAAGCAACACTCCAAAACTGGGACCTCATGAAACTGAAAAGCTTCAGAACAAAATGGCAGTCTACAGATTGGGAAAGGATATTCACCAACCCTATATCTGTCAGAAGGCTGATATCCAAAATATATAAAGAACTTAGGGTAAAAAGCAAAAAATCAAGTAATACTATTGAAATATGGGGTACAGAGCTAAACAGAATTCTCTGTAAAGGAATATAGAAGGGCAGAGAAACACTTAAAGAAATGCTCAACATCCTTACCCATCAGGGACATGCAAATCAAACGACCCTGAGATTTCACCTTACACCCATCAGAATGGCTAAGATAAAAAACTCAAGTGACAACACATGCTGAGAGGTTGTGGAGAAAGGGAAACCCTCCTCCATTGCTGGTGGGAATGTAAACTTGTACAACTACTTTGGAAGTCAATCTGGCACTTTCTCAGACAATTATGAATAGGGATACTTCAAGATCCAGTTATACCATTCTTAGGCATATATCCAAAATATACTCAAGTACACAACAAGGACATTTGCTCACCCATGTTTGTAGCAGCTTTATTTGTAATAGCCAGAACCTGGAAACAACCCAGATGTCCCTCAATGGAGGATTGGATACAGAAATTGTGGTACATTTATACAATGGAGTACTACTCAGCAGTTAAAAAGAAGGAAATCATGAAATTTACAGGCAAATGGTGGGATCCAGAAAAGATTATCCTGAATGAGGTATTCCAGCAGCAGAAAGGCAAATGGTATATACTCATTTATAAGTGGATACTAGACCTATAAAATAGGATAAACATACTAAAATCTGTACACCTACCAAACTAAACAAGGAGGACTCTGCGTAAGATTATCAATCCTCGGGCAGAGCCAAGATGGTGACTAGCACACACAGTATCTGAGCTGTGGAAGAGCTAAACGTCTGAGGTGGTGAGTGTAAGGACCTCTAACCCAGGAAAACAATGGTGAGGCTTTCTAAACAACAGGGAACATTGCTGGAGGTGAAAACTTTGGTCTCTGGTCACCTGGAGACTTGTTTGGGGAAGGTGAGAAACAATCCTTTGATCTCCCGGCACTCCCATCCCCCAGAACTCCCTCCTCCTTGGCACAGCAGCACAGTGGCACAGCAGGACACATCTTTCTCAGCTCAGACCTAACTGCCTGGGTTCTGCAGCTGCTGAGGCATAGCTCCAAGCCCTTTAGCTGCAAATGCCAGTAGTACCCGTCTCCGAGTCCCAGATTCGTGCCACAGCTGCACCATCCTCGAGGGCCCGAGTCTGCTAGACACCATACTAGGTCCGCTGGATCACCCAATCCCACAGTGACAGAGAATACGCTATATACTCACCCAAACCAGACAGAAACACCATACAAGCTAGGCACACCAAGCGAGGGGCCTCCCAAGCTTGGAGAGCACAGTGAAGAGACCCCAAGACTTCCCAGAAAGCATCTGGACTAGCAACCCAGTCTCCAGTTACAGTGGAACTTCCTAACCTGGCAGGGAGCAGCACTGCGCTGGCGGGGTACATCAGCCCTCCAGTTTAAGACTAACCAAGGCCAAACCAGAGAACAGAGAGCCTGGTTACCATGATCTCTACTGAAATGACCACCTTGAAATCTCCAGCTGCAGCAAGACCTCATAACCTGGCGGTGACAGCAGCATGGAGCTGTCGGAGCACATCAAAGATGCAGGGCCCAACCAGAGAGCAGAAAGCCCTGATACCCTGATCTCTGCCAAGTGACCTACCTGTGAGTGCACCCTTGAGAATCTGCAGATCTCCAGATCCTGGGTCCTTCTAAAACAGAAGCCAGGCATCGAACCCCCTACCCATATACCCACTTTGGGAAACAGAGGGGTACTTGGGGTACTTGGGACATTGAACTTCCTGCTCTGTGGGTCTAATTGAGGAGTTAAGGCATTTAATGCCAGAAATTGTGCTGCGATCATCATAGCCCCTGCGACATATACAGTGCAGAGCTCCTCCCACACACTCAAGGATTCAACATTATCCATCACTCTGTGCCTCAAGACACACATCCACGCACACTTACACACACACACACACACACACACACACACACACACACACACAAGCACATTCATGCGCACACAGGCACGCCTGCATTTGACCCTTTTGCACATGTGTACTTTTCTCCCACAGGTAAAGCTAGTCCTCAGCACACACTGAGGACACGGGACCTCTTTCACCTTCCTGAAGAACTCTCCAGATGCCAGAAAGAGACAGCACCAGTCTGATCTGCAGAATCCAAAAACAAACAGGGAAGGTTTCAGATAAGCCAATGGCCAGGGATAGGTGAAAGAACACTTCCAACATAAATCAGGACATCATTACTTCACCAGCAATCCCCAAAATTGATGGATACTCCAATTCATCAGAAGCACAGGAAAATGACTTTAAAGCCATGCTTACCCAATTATTTGAGGCTCATAAGGAGGAAATGAACAAATCTTGCAAAGAGTTGGCAAGTCAATTGGAGGTAAAGAAAGAAGAAGTAGACAAAATCCTTAAAGAAACACAGGCAAACATAAAAAAACAAATAGAGGCACAAGTAGAGATAAAATTATTGGTATATAAAAAGGAAACGAACAAAGAAATAGATACCATCGTAGAGAGACAGGAATCCAAATTCAAACAGATGAAAGAAATGGTGCAAGGCATGAAAATAGAATTAGAATTAATAAAGAAAACACAAATTGAGAAAACCCTTGAGCTGGAGAACTTGGAGAAAAGATCAGGAACCACAAAAGTAAGCATCACCAACAGAATACAAGAGATGGAAGAGAGAATCTCTGGAGCTGAAGACACACTTGCAGAAATTGACACTTCTCTCAAAGAAAAAGTAAAATCAGAAAAGTTCCAATCACAAAATATCCAAGAAATCAAGGACACCATGAAAAGACAACATCTAAGAATAATAGGAATTGATGAAAAAAAAAAAGACTCCAGGCTCCAAGGTCCAGAAAATATTTTCAAGAAAATCATAGAAGAAAATTTTCCCAACTTAAAGAAAGAGATGTCCATAAATATACAAGAGACCTACAGAACACCAAATAGACTAGACCAGAAAAGAAACACATCACGTCACATCATAGTCAAAACACTAAATCTACAGAACAAAGAAAAGATATTAAAAGCAGCAAGGGAAAAAGGCCAAGTAACATATGAAGGTAGACCTATAAAAATCACACCGGACTTCTCATTAGAAACTATGAAAGCCAGAAGGGCCTAGGCAAGTATCATGGAGACTCTAAGAGATCACAAATGTCAACCCAGACTACTATACCCTGCAAAGCTTTCAATCAACATAGATGGAGAAAACAAAATATTCCATGACAAAACTAAATTTACACAATATCTACACAGCAAACCAACCCTACAGAAGATACTAGAAGGAAAACTCCAATCCAACAAAAACAACTACACCCAAGAAAACAGGGCGTACAGATAATATCCCAACAAAAATGAAAGGAAAAGAAGCAATGAAACAGGGTAAGATCACCGACTCCATTACAAAAGGAACTAACATGCATTGGTCACTACTATCTATCAATATCAATGGACTCAACTCCCTAATAAAAAGACACAGACTAACAGAATGGTTAGGGAAACAGGATCCAACATTCTGCTGTATCCAAGAAACACACCTCTGCAACAAAGATAAACACCACCTCAGAGTAAAGGGCTGGAAAAAAGTTTTTCAAGCAAATGGTTCCAGAAAACAATCTGGAGTAGCCATCCTAATATCTAATAAAATAGACTTTCATCCAAAGTTAATCAAAAAAGATAAGGAGGGCCACTATATTCTCATCAAAGGAAAAATCCACCAAGAGGACATCACAATCTTGAATATCTATGCTCCTAATACAAGAGTACCTACATTCATAAATGAAACATTATTAAAGCTTAAATCATACATTGATCCTAATACCTTAATAGTGGGAGACTTCAACATCCCACTCTCATCAAGGGACAGATCAACTAGACAGACACCAGATAGGGAAATAAAAGCACTCACAGAATCCCTAAATCAAATGGACCTAATAGACGTCTACAGATCTTTTCATCCATACTCAAAAGAGTATACCTTCTTTTCAGCAGCGCATGGAACCTTCTCCAAAATAGACCATATAGGGGGTCACAAAGCAAGCCTCAAGAGATACAAAAGGATTGAAATAATCCCTTGTAGACTATCTGACCACCATGGACTAAAGCTGGACATCAACAACAACAGAAACAACAAAAAGCCAACACACACATGGAAACTGAACAATTTACTACTCAATGACAGCTGGGTTAAGGAAGAAATAAAGAAAGAAATTGAAGACTTCCTAGAATTCAATGAAAATGAAGGCACAACATACCCAAATTTATGGGACACATTGAAAGCAGTACTCAGTAGAAAATTTATAGCGCTAAGTGTATGCAAGAAGGAATTCGTAATATCACATACAAACAACTTAATGGCCCAACTGAAAACCCTAGAAAAAAAAGAAGCAGATACACCCAAGAGGAGCAGACAGCTGGAAATAATCAAAATCAGGGCTGAAATCAATCAATTAGAAACAAATAAAATTATTCAAAGAATCAATGGAACAAAAATCTGGTTCTTTGAGAAAATCAACAAGATAGACAAACCCTTGGCCAAACTACCTAAAAAGCACAGATAAATTATCCAAATCAACAAAATCAGAAATGAAAATGGGGACATAACTACAGAATATGAGGAAATTCAAACAATTATTAGGTCATACTACAAAAACCTATATGCCACAAAATTTGAAAATCTAAATGAAATGGATAATTTTCTTGACAGATTCCATCTACCAAAATTAAGTCAAGATCAGGTAGAAAGACTGAATAGCCCTATATCCCCCAAGGAAATTGAAGCAGTCATTAATAGTCTCCCCTCCACGAAAAGCCCTGGGCCAGATGGCTTCAGCGCAGAATTCTACAAGACTTTCAAAGAAGTGCTAACACCAATTCTCCTCAAACTATTCCACAGAATAGAAACAGAAGGAACACTACCAAACTCATTCTATGACACCGCAGTCACCTTGATACCTAAACCGCACAAAGATCCAACAAAACAAAACAAAAAAAACAAACAAAAAAAAAAAAGAACTTTAGACCTATCTCTCTTAGGAACATTGATGCAAAAATACTCAATAAAATACTTGCAAACCGAATCCAAGAACATATCAAAGATATCATCCACCATAACCAAGTAGGCTTCATCCCATGCATGCAAGGGTGATTCAACATTATGGAAATTCATCAACGTGATCCACCACATAAACAAACTGAAGGAGAAAAACCACATGATCATCTCCTTAGATGCTGAAAAAGCATTTGATAAAATACAACACCCATTCATGTCTACAGTCTTGGAGAGATCAAGGATACAAGGCACATACCTAAAGATAGTAAAGGCAATTTACAGCAAGCCTATAGCCAACATCAAACTCAATGGAGAGAAACTTAAATCAATCCCACTGAAATGAGGGACAAGACAAGGCTGCCCATTGTCTCCATATCTCTTCAACATAGTACTTGAAATCCTAGCCAGAGCAATAAGACAACTAAAGGAGAACAAGCGGATACAAATCAGAAAGGACAAGGTCAAAGTGTCACTATTTGCAGATGATATGATAGTATACATGAGCAACCCCAAAAATTCAACCATAGAACTCCTCCAGCTGTTTAACACCTTCAGCAAAGTGGCTAGATACAAAATCAACTCAAAAAAATCAGAAGCCCTCCTGTATACCAAAGACAGAAAGGCTGAGAAAGATATTAGGGAAACAACATCCTTCACAGTAGCCACGAATAACATAAAGTACCTTGGTGTGACTCTAACCAAGCAAGTGAAAGACATGTTTGAGAAAAACTTCAAGTCTCTGAAGAAAGAAATCAAAGAAGATATCAGAAGATGGAAAGATTTCCCGTGCTCATGGATTGGTAGGATTAACATTGTGAAAATGGCCATCCTGCCAAAAGCAATCTACAGATTCAATGCAATTCCCATCAAAATACCAACTCAATTCTTTACAGACCTTGAAAAAAAGATTCTCAGCTTCATATGGAGAAGCAAAAAACCCAGAATCTCCAAAACGATCCTGTACAAAAACAGATCATCCCATCCCCATCCCGAACTCAAGCTGTACTACAAGGCAACAGTAATAAAAACTCCATGTTATTGGCATAGAAACAGAAAGGAGAATCAATGGAACCTAACAGAAGACCCAGAAATAAACCCACACACCTAGAAATACTCGATTTTTGACAAAGAAGCCAAAACCATTTAATGGAAAAAAGACAGCATCTTCAACAAATGGTGCTGGTCCAAATCCATGTCTACATGCAGAAAAATGAAAATAGGTTCATATTTATCACCCTGCACAAAACTAAAGTCAAAGTGGATCAAGGACCTCAACATAAAACCAGATACTCTAAATCAGTTGGAAAAAAAATTGGGGAACAGCCTAGAACTCATTGGCACAGGAGACAACTTCCTGAACAGAACACCAACACAACAGGCTCTAAGAGCAACAATCAATAAATGGGACCTCATGAAACTGAAAAACTTCTGTAAAGCAAAGGACACCGTCATCAAAACAAAACGACTGCCTAAAGATTGAGAAAGACTTCACCAACCCTTTATCTGACAGAGGGCTAATATCCAGTATATACAAAGAACTAAAGAAGCTGAAAAGCAACAAACCAAGTAATCCAATTAAAAAATGGGGAATGGAGCTAAACAGAGAATTCTGTATAGAGGAACATCAAATGGCAGAGAAACACTTAAAGAAATGCTCAACCTCATTAGCAATTAGGGAAATGCAAATCAAAACGACCCTGAGGTTTCACCTTACACCCATCAGAATGGCCAAGATCAAAAACTCAAGTGACAACACATGCGGGAGAGGTTGTGGAGAAAGGGGAGCCCTCCTCCATTGCTGTTGGTAATGTAAACTGGTATAACCACTTTGGAAGTCAAACTGGCGCTTTCTCAGACAATCAGGAGTAGTGCTACCTCAAGACCCAGCTATACCACTCCTAGGTATATACCCAAAATTTGCTCAAGTACACACCAAGGTCATTTGTTCAACCATGTTTGTAGCAGTTTTATTTGTGATAGCCAGAACTTGGAAACAACCCAGATGTCCATCAATGGAGGAATTGTTAGAGAAATTGTGGTATTTTTACACAATGGAATACTACTCAGCAATCAAAAAGGAGGAAATCATGAAATTTGCAGGCAAATGGTGGGATCTAGATAAGATCATTCTGAGTGAAGTATCCCAGAAGTAGAAAGACAAACATGGTATATACTCGCTTATATAGACCTACAAGATATGATAAACATAATGAAATCTACACACCTAAAGAAGATAATCAAGAAAGCGGGCACGGGCGAAGTTGATCAATCTTCATTTAGAAAGACAAATGGGATGTGCATTGAATGTATGACAAGAGTCTACCGCAAAAGTCATCTGAAAGACTCTACCTAGCAGTGTTTCAAAGCAGACACTAAGACTCATAACCAAACCCTCAACAGAGTGCAAGGAATGATATGAAAGAAGGGGAGTTAGTATGATATGGAAAGGATAGGAGCTCTACAAGGACCAAATATATCTGGGCACAGGGTCTTTTCTGAGACTGACACTCAACCAAGGATCATCTATGGATATAACCTAGAACTTCTGCTCGGATGTGGCCTGTGGTAGCTCAGTAACCAAGTAGTTTTCCAAAGTATGAGGAACAAGGACTATTTCTAACAGGATCTCAAGGGCAGGCTCTTTGACCTCCCCACTTTTCCCCAGGGGAGGAGCAGTCCTGTTAGGCCACAGAGAAGGACTTTGCAGCCAGCCCTGAAGATACCTGATAAAACAGGGTCAGATGAAGGGGGAGGAGGTCCTCCCCAATCAGTGGACTTGGAAAGGGGCAGGAGGAGACCAGGGATGGAGTGTGGGGTTGGGGACAGAATGAGGGAGCGGGATACAGCTGGGACACAGAGTTAACAAAATGTAACTGATAAGAAAAATAAAATTAAAAAAAAAAGAATTAAAAAAAAAAAGATTATCAATCCTCACTTAGAAAGACAAATGGGATGGGCATTGGAAGTAGGAGAAAACAAGAAACAGGACAGGAGCCTACCACAGAGGGCCTCTGAAAGACTCTACCTAGCAGAGTCTCAAAGCAAATGCTGAGATGCATATCCAAACCTTGGGCAGAGTGCAGGGCATCATATCAAAGAAAGGGGAGTTAGTAAGACCTGGAGAGAACAGGAGCTCCACAAGGCCCAAATAGCAGGGGTCTTTTCTGAGACTGATTCTCTTACCAAGGACCATGCATGGTATAACATAGAACCCCTGCACATAAGTAGCCAATGGCAGCTCAGTGTCCAAGAATATTCCCCTATATTAGGAACAGGGATTATCTGTGACATGAACTCAGTGGCTGGCTCTTTGACCTCTTCCCTCCCCCAGTTGAGCAGCAGCCTTGCTAGGCCACAGAGGAGGTCATTGCAGCCAGTCCTGATGAGACCTGTCAAGCTAGTGTCAGCAGGAGGACCTCTCCTATCAGTGGACTTGGAAAGGGGCAGGTAGGAAATGAGGGAGGGAAGCTGGGATAAGGACAGAATGAAGGCAGGGTCTACAGATGGGCTACAAAGTAAATAATATCTAATTAATATAAAAATAAAAAATTAATTAAAAATTACAGAAGTGACTTTTTTCACAGTGTTACTTTTAATAAACTCACTAAAGAGAATACAATTATGTTTTTGTAATATCAACAACCATATAGGAAATGTATATTGGTGATAAATATTTTCAACATTTCATGACTTCTTACATTGAAATAAATTAGGGAAATTACCTAATGTTTAAAAATTGCTTTCTAAATAAATATCTATACTATTAAAATCAAAAGTTGTGAATGTACTTAATATTAATATAGAATATAGGTGATTAGGTCTTTTGTTCAGTGTTAGAACATTTTCTTTTCAAGCACAAGGCCCTGAGTTATGTCCTCAGTTCTAAGACAAATTAATTTAGAAATAGGTAAATCTTGTAGCTCAAAGAGAAGTGTAATAAACACTGTTCATAAAATTTTAGCATAAATATGTTTGGTGGTTCTGTTTCTACTATCCCATACTCATCTTGAATCTTTTCTTCCTAGACTCAATTATAGATCACTACAGGTTTTCAAGAAATATCAAGCAAAAGAGTGTCTGTTGATTTCATTAAAATATCAAGGAAATTGAGTGTCATTAAAGAGAAAACACATATACTGTCCTTTTTCCATAAGCTATTATTATTGTTATTGTTGTTGTTATTTAGAGTGTAGGTATAATAGAAAGGTTTTACGAAATTTTTGAAGTAGCTCATGTTCACTTCCCTGTCCCTCTAACTGTCAGGAAAGCTGGCTGGAGAGATGACTCATCGTTTATTAATATTTGCTGCTACTCTACAAGACTTTAGTTCAGTTCCAAGCACCTGTCTGTAATGCTAACTGAAGATCCAACACCCTCTTCTGGTCCTCTACAGGCACCTGGATATCTGTGGCACAGACACACACACACACACACACACACACACACAAAGAGAGAGAGAGAGAGAGAGAGAGAGAGAGAGAGAGAACCAGAGCCAGACAGGAACAGGCAGACAGAGACAGAGACAAAGAAATAATAACAATAAATATTATAATCTATACATGGATTATAAATATCCATGTATAGATGCAAGGAAAATATCCTTGAGAACTCAGAGAATACTATATGGTACACAACTTTTAATATTTTATTTCATTTTTAATAATATATCTGCATATAATAAGTATTCTACATAAACTTGAAATTAACCAACAGGACTGTTAACATTTTATTGTATTCATTTTTTTTCTCTATGTACATAATAAGGACTCAAATATACTTGTTTAATGAGTAAAAAAAAAAAAGAGTGAACGACTTCCAAGTCAATAATTTATGAAAAATAAGAGTTTTATGAATGAAGATTGTGGCAAACTTCCAATCACATCCACTCCTCATTCATGAATCTTTCATGCAGTGATATAGTAATTTGAGAAATGTAAATTTTTCATTCAAACCTCATCTACCAAGGCATCAACTGTTTCTAAACCTTACATAATTATATTTAACACTAATCATTTCACAGTTAGTAGTTTCACCCATAAGAAATAGTGTATGGAATTTTATGTAAGAAGTGGGAAATAGTAAGAGCTGGAGAGGACAGGAACTCCACAAAGAGAGCAACAGAACAAGAAAATTTGAACACAGGGAACTTCCCAGAGACTCATACTCCAACCAAGGACTATCCGTGGAGATAACTTAGAACCCTGACAACACAGCCACTTCTGATGAGAACTGATAGACTAAGATCAGAAAGGAGAGGAGGACCTCCCCAATCAGTGAACTTGGGGAGGGGCATGCATGCAGAAAGGGGGAGAGGGTGGGACCAGGAGGGGAGGTGGGAGGGGCTTATGGGGGATACAAAATAAATAAAGGGTAATTAATAAAAGTTAAATAAAAATAAAAAAAGAAATATACTAATCCTTTAAATAATATTGTATATTCAGTATTGAGAGCACATTCACTGTTATTTGAGTATTTATTGAATTTATGAGGACATTTTGTTGTCATGGGCACCAAAAAAAATTGCTATAAGCAAATTGACAAAAAGACCAACATATTCTTGGATACTTGGGAAAAAGTATTTGTATATTCAAATATGATACTTAGGTTATAATGATGAACTTGTCAAAACAATTATGTTTGGAACAGAAGGTTGATTGTATATTTTAATGGAAATTAGATGTTTGAAATCTGTTGAAATGTGTCTACATTTAATAGTTATCAAATGCAGGTTCAAATTGAATGACCTAGCCAATTATTTCTCCAAAAGTATCTTTTAAGACAATCCTCCTCCATTGCTGGTGGGAATGCAAACTTGTACAACCACTTTGGATATCAGTCTGGCGCTTTCTCAGACAATTAGGAATAGTGCTTCCTCAAGATCCAGCTATACCATTCCTAGGCATATATCCAAAAGAGTCTCAAGTACACAACAAGGACATTTGCTCAACCATGTTTGTAGCAGCTTTATTCGTAATAGCCAGAACCTGGAAAAAACCCAGTTGTCCCTCAGTTGAGGAATGGATACAGAAATTGTGGTACTTTTACACAATGGAATACTACTTAGCAATTAAAAACAAGGAAATCATGAAATTTGCAGGCAAATGGTGGGACCTAGAAACGATCATCCTGAGTGAGGTATCCCAAAAGCAGAAAGATACACATGGCATATACTCACTTATATAGACCTATAAGATAGGATAAACATACTGAAATCTATACACCTAAAGAAGATAAACAAGAAAGAGGACCCAGGGTAAGGTTATCAATTTTCACTTAGAAAGACAAATGGGATGTACATTGGATGTAGGAGCAAACGAGTAACAGGACAGGAGCCTACCACAGACGGCCTCTGAAAGACTCTACCTAGCAGTGTATCAAAGCAGATATTAAGACTCATAAACAAACCTTCAGCAGAGTGCAGGGAATCAAAAAAAGGGGAGGGAGGATTAATATGAGCTAGAGAGGACAGGAGTTCCACAAGGACCAAATATATCTGGCCAAAGGGGTCTTTTATGAGACTGTTTCTCCAAACAAGGACCATGTATAGATGCAACCTAGAGCCTCCTCAGATGTAGCCTTTGGTAGCTCAGTATCCAAGTGGGTTCCCTAATAAGTGGAACAGGGACTATTTCTAACAGGAACTCAATGGCAGGCTCTTTGACCTTCCCCTCCCCCCGGGGAAGAACAGCCCTGCTAGGCCACAGAGGAGGACTTTGCAGCCAGTCATGAAGGCACCTGATAAACCACTATCAGATGGAAGGGGAGGAGGTCCTCCGCTATCAGTGGACTTGGAAAGGGGCAGGGAGGAGATGAGGGTGGGAAAGTGGGATTGGGAGGGAAAGAGGTAGTGGGATACAGCAGGGATACAAGATTAACAAACTGTAACTAATATTAAAAAAATAAAAAAGAAAAAAAACAGTAAAAAAAAAGAGAATTTTGAATATATAAGAATAGCAATGGAAAATCTCATGAATATTTGGTTTTCAAATTAAATATAAGTAAACTTTAATTTTACTTTTTGTAGAGTCATTATTAGGTGATTTAGAGATGCTGATAAATTATAAAATACTAAATTGCTTATAAGAACTGTAAGGCAGGACTCATAGGACACTGAAATGCCAGAAATAGAACTGAATTTTGTAATCTTAGAGTAGTAGGCAAATATTTCTTGTATTTCTGTAATACAGAGTAAGTTATTATTTGAAAGCATGGCATTTCCAAGAGGTTTGGATACTTGTTAAAGAGGTAATGAAATTTAAGATTGTACAGTGTATAACTTTCAGTCCAAGTAAAATTTTGCCCAGGAAACATCACCATCCATATGTCCCAATTTGATTAGGTCATGTATAGAAGATTTCTACTAAAATTAAATGGAGCTAGTGAAATCATTATAATATTCCGTAACACATGTTAAAGAAATAAGGTCAGCATTTAGGTTGTGAGAGCAAATAGGGGCTTATAAGGCTAAGAAAAAATCAAAATGAATCTAAGTTAAGACGAATATGTATATAAAGTTAATTTGACAGTTACTTTTTCATTATTATTGCAAAATAACAAGAAAAACAACTTATGAGGAAAAGGATCTGTTTTGTTTTTGTTGTTGTTGTTTGTTTGTTTTAATTGTACAGTCCTTAATTATTTGAGATCACCTTTCATTTCTTAGTTAACAATACCACACTTCATAGCAGTGATATGGCTTTAGAAAATCCACTGGTAGTGAGAACATCTGACTGGGACTTATAAATTTTCATATCTCAGACAAACACAAAGCACAGATATGATGGAACTGGGAAGGACAATATACTTAAAACCTGGGAACCATATGAAAGAAGGGAGAGTTAGTGTGAGCTAGAGGGGACAGGAGCCCCACAAGGACCAAATATATCAGAGCACGGGGCTCTTCTATGAGACTATTTCTCCAACCAAGGACCATACATGAATATAATCTAAAACCCCTGCTCTGATATACCCCATGGTAGCTCAGTACCCAAGTGGGTTACCTAGTAAGAGGGACAAGGATTATTTCTGCCATAAACTCAATGAATGGCTCATTGAGCTTCCCCTCCACCCTGAGGGAGGAGCAGCTTTGCTAGGCTACAGATAAGGACATTGCAGCCATTCTTGAAGATACCTGATAAGCTAGGGTCAGATGGAAGGGGAGGAGGACCTCCCCCATCAGTGGACTTGGATGGGGGCAGGGAGCAGATGAGGGAGGGAGGGTGGGATTGGGAAGGAAAGAGGGAGGGGCATAAGCCTGGGATACAAGTGAATGACTTGTGAATAATAATAATAATAATAATAATAATAATAATAATAATAATAATAATAATAAAATGCCAAAAAAACTGGTTTCCAGAGATCTATTTCTGTTATGTTCCACCCCACAAAATTTTTAATTCTGTTTTCAAATGAAAGGTTTTCATATGAGTTTTCATTGTTACATCTAGAGCTCTATATATTTTGGAGGAAGGGGTGGTATCTTTCCTAAAAAACTTTCCTAATATTCAAGTACAGAGTCCAAGAGTTCTTCTTCTCCTCCTCCTCCTTTTTTTGTTTGTTTGTTTTTGTTTTTTATTTAATATGAGGGTTGTTTATTTGGGGGAAAGAAAAGGTGAAGGGGAGAGCAGAAAGAGGAGAAGAGAAACAGGAGCATGGTGGGGGCCTTCAAGAAGGAAAAGTCAGAGGGGAGGGAAGGGGAAAGAAACTGAAGTAGAGGGTGTGGAAGACAGGTTATATCTGAAGCACCTGGTGATGACATAAGGCTCAGGGGGTGACATAAGACAGCACTTATATCAGGACTCTAAGCACCCCTGAAGGCAGGCCAGTTGAATTGCCTGAACAACACAACATTCCTCCCTTTTTGAAAGAGGAGCTAGGGAGGGGTGGCAAGGGAGGAAGGAGGATGTGTCACTGCTTCCTGTGCAAGGCAAGTTAAAGAATGTAAATGTAGGTTCCTTGGAAGCAGCCTTTGGTCCCTCCATGCAAGAAGGTGAGAGAGAGATAGAGATAGGTAGAGAGAGAAAGAGAAAGAGAAAGAGATAGAGAAGAGCACAAGAATGTCTAGATTACATGGTGAGAATGAGGGGAGGCCTGCCCTGGAAAGTTCAGGGTAGAGCGTGGGGTTTGCCAGCCATCTTCAGCAGTACATAGGGACTAAGGAATACTGGGAAAACCTCCAGCTGTTTGTCCTGGGTCTGAAGCACATCCTTCTAGCCTTTGTTTTTGTTTTTGCTTTTCCTTTTCTTGTGATAATAAATGTGTAATAGGAGAGAATATTTTCTGGCTACTTCTTGCTGACATTTTTCTGGAAAATAAATTTTGATCATATTTCCAATTTTATACATATGTGTGTAGATTTCAATGAATTTAAATGATGCACTGAAGGATAAAAAGAAAGGGTAAATTAATAAGACCTTCAGCCTTCCTTCAATTTAATTATTTTAAATTATATTTTATAGTCAGATACTTTCAAATAATGCTATTTTGAATGTGTCTGATGAACAGACAAATATGTTCCTCATACATAATTTATGCCCAGCAATTATTATTTAAGGACTGATAACCAGGAAAAGGGACCATAATGGAAGCGGTTAATTTAAAAAATATATTCAGAAAATTCAACTTATATTTTTTTATGTCATCACTTGAAAATTGAACCAAAAAGGAATAGCAGTGACTTTTCTGCATCGAACAATCCTTGTTGTAAACAGAACCAAAATGTAAGGTGAAAAAACAGACTAGATTACTATAGCCAGCCATCTTTGAGAACAGATTAATGCAGAAATTTTCTGTTGATATTAATTTAGGTATAATTTAGAAAGCACTGTTGTGTTACATCATCCATCATTGGCAAGAAATATATAAAATAAATAAGCAATTAAAAACACATTTTTTACTTTATGTGAACTGCTGTTCCATTACTTAGAAGACTTGCTAAAAACAAAGGAGCTAGTTGTCAAAAATCAGTACTTTTTTTCTAGAGTACAACCATACTCAATAACCACAATCATAGAGTACTGGGTTTGCAATCTAAGGTTAATCCATTGATTTTCTTGTTGTCATATTATAGGATGAAATAGTTGTGCTTTTGTTCTCATCACATTATCCATCAAAATATTTATTTAATTATCACAGGGTATATTAAAGGCAAAAATGGTGAGCTTAATTATTTTTAATTTTATTTATTTATTACAATTTATTCAATTTGTATCCCAGCTGTGGCTTCCTCCCTCATCTCCTCCAAGTCCCACCCACCATCCCTCTTCTCCCCTAAAACCCTTTCCCTAGTCCCCTAATATGGGAGGACCTCCTATCTTTCTATCTGATAGTAGCTTATCAGGGCTTATCAAGGCTGGCTGCATCATTTTCCTCAGTGGCTTGGCAAGGCTGTGCCCCCCATGAGGAGGTGATCAAAGAGCTTGCCACTGGGTTCATGTCAGAGACAGTTACCTTTCTAGGGAACCCACTTGAAAACTGAGCAGCCTACGGGCTTCCTCTGAGCAGGAGCTCTAGGTCCTCTCCATGCATGGTCCTTGGTTGAAGTATTGGTCTATGCAGGCATCCATGGGTTCAGGTATTTTGGCTCTGTTGTTCTCCTTCTGGTGTTCCTGTCCCCTCCAGGTCTTTCTATTCCCCTCTTCTTCCATAAAGATTCTGGTACTCTGCCCAAAGTTTGGCTATGAGTCTCAGTATCTCTTTGATACCCTGGTGCATAGAGTCTTTCGGAGGTCCTCTGTGGAAAGCTCCTTTCCTGTTCCTTGTCTTCTCCTACTTCTGATGTCTATCCTCTTTGCCCTTCTGAATGAGGATTCAGCATCTTCCCTAGGGTCCTGCTTGTTGTTTAATTTTTTTTTTTTTTAGGACTACAGATTTTAGAATATCTATCCTATATTATATGACTAATATCCACTTATAAGTGAGTATATACCATGGGTGTTTTTCTGCTTCTGGGTCACCTTACTCAGAATAATCTTTTCTATTTCCTACCATTTGTCTGCAAATTTTATGATTTCCTTGTTTTATATAGCTGAATAGTAGTCCATTGTGTAAATGTATTACACTTTCTGTATCTATTCCTCCTTTGAGGGACATCTAGTTTTTTTCTAGATTCTTGCTATTACAAATAAAACTGCTATGGACATGGTTGAGCAAATATCCTTAATGAATATTGGGACATCTTTTGGGTATATGCCTAGGAGTGTTATTGCTGGATTTTGAGGTATCACTATTTCTAATTTTCTGAGAAAGCACCAAATTGATTTTCAAAGTGGTTGTAGAAGGTTACATTCCCACCAGCAACTGAGGAGGATTCCCCTTTCTCCACATCATCTCCAGCATGCATCATCCCTTGAGTTTTTGATCTTAGTCATTCTTATGGTGTGAGGTGGAATCTCAGGGCCGTTTTGATTTGCATTGCCCAAATGACTAAAGATGTTGAGCATTTCTTTCTCCTTTTAATTAATTTATTTTTTATTGATTGCAGTATTCACTTTGCATCCCAGCTATAGTCCTATCCCTCAATCCATCTCAATTGCTGAGCATTTCTTTAGGTGTTCCTCTGCCATTCAATATTCCTCTGTTGAGAATTCTCTGTTTAGCTCTGTAACCCATTTTTTAAAAATGGATTACTTGGTTTGTTGGTGTTTAACTTCTTGAGTTCTTTACATAGTATGGATACTATCTGTCTATCATATGTAGGGTTGTTGAAGATCTTTTCCCAGTCTATAAGCTGTCATTTCTTTTCTGACAATAGTGTCCTTTGCTTTAAAGAAGTTTTTAGTTTCATTAGGTCCCATTTATTAAATAAGTGAACTAACGTTAATGAAAGTTTTTTCTATTCCCCAAGCTGGTAATAATTAATATTTGGACTTGAAGTGTTCTTGTTTTTATGTCAGATTCTATAAGTACATGAAAACATGCAACATTTAAGACAAAAATTAAGGTATTTGTGTGTATACAAATGTATCATTCTTGTTCCAAAATTTTAATTTTAACGCTCATTACCTCACATTACCTCACAGCTTGTCTTGTTTATTCCCAATAATTCTAATAGTTTTTAAATCACATATCTATTTTCTTTACCCTAAATACACTTCCTCTCTATCTTCTCTTCAGAAAGGGGCAGGCTTCCAAGAGAGGACAGCCGAAGAGTACACAAGGTACAGTTAAGACAAGGCAAAAGCCCAGGCAAAACACCGAACTAATAGATACAGCACAATACAGACCCATGCAGACTTCATCTTGTTGCTTCAGTCTCTGTGAGATTAGTTGATTTGGTGCACCATGTTCTCCTGGTGTCTTCATTCCCTCTAACTCCTACAATCTTTGGACAGAGAAATGTGATCACTATCCCAGATACAACACTCTCCACATACTCCAAGACAGTGTATTTCCACCTCTATCTTGCCTGCAAGATGTGCAGGGGTAATTGGTGGCTCAGAACTTGTGGACTTGGACAAACAATGTTTACCTTAACCTGAGGCCCACGCTACAAAAGGGAGCCCATGTCCTGTACTGCCTGTTTGACAGAGAACCTGACACTGGATAGCCCAAAATCCATACTGAATGGGGAAAAAAAAAAAAACAAAAAAACAAAAAACAATGACTGGCTCTTTTACCTCCCCACCCCGCAAGGGAGGAGCAGTAAGTACTGTTAGGCCACAGAGGAGGACTTTGCAGCCAGTCCTGAAAATACCTGACAAAATGGAGTCATATGAAAGGGGAGGAGGTCCTCCCCTATCAGTGGACTTGGAAAGGGGCAGGGAGGAGATGAAGGAGGGAGGGTGGGATTGGGGAGGGAATGAGGGAGCTGGATACAGCTGGGATACAGAATTAACAAAATGTAACTAATAAGAAAAATAAAATTAAAAAAAAAATACAATGATTTTTAATGATTTTAATAAATTTCTTTTGTACTCATAAAACTGTTTCTTATCCATTTGTCATCAAAGAGACTTTCCCCTGTAGCAGGAGCAGATGCAGATACCCACAGCCAGATATTATTCAAAAGGATGGTCTAAATTGGAGCTCTCCATCAGGTCCCTCTCCTAGGAAACCCGCCTGAAGAGAGGGAGAAAAGATTGCAACAATAACATATTTCTTAACAAAAGCTAGTTATTGATATTTTCTTCACTTGGTTTTCTGTTTATGTCAGTAAGCATAGCTGTATTTACTTCATCACTTTTATATGCTATAGACATTTTGGGATCTTGATTCTTATTAAAACCTTGAACCGATAGGGGATGTCTTCTTTTCCTTCCTTCTGATCCTAGTCTATTAGGTTTCATCAGGAGTGGCTGCATTGTCTCCTCCATGGCCCAGCAAGGTTTCTCCCCCCTCAGGGGCACCTGTTCCAATTACTATGGGACCCAATGGACACTGAACTGCCATGGGCTACACCTGTGCAGGGGTCCTACGTTAAATCCATGAATGAAGCTTGGTTGGCATATGTGTCTCAGGAAAGAACCCTATGCTCAGATTTTTTGGTTCTGTTGCTCACCTTGTGGAGTTCCTGTCCTCTCCAGACCCTACTATTTCCAACTTTCTTTCATAAGATTCCATGAATTCTGCCCAAGGTTTGGCCATAAGTCTCAGCACCTGCTTTGATAGTCTGCAGGGCAGAGCCTTACAGAGGCCCTCTATGGCAGGCTCATGATTTGTTCCCTGTTTTCTCTTTCTTCTGATGCCCATCCTCTTAGTCTTTCTGGATAGGGATTGAGCATTTTAGCAAGAGTCCTCCCTCTTGATTAGTTTCTTTAGGTGTACAGATTTTAGTAGGTTTATCAATCATTATATGTCTATATGAGTGAGTATATAGCATGTGTGTCTCTCTGCTTCTGGGATAGCTCACTCAGGGTGATCTTTTCCAGTTCCAACCATTTACTTGTAAATTTCATGATATCCTTGTTTTTTATTGCTGAGCAATATTCCAGTGTGTAGATGTACCACAATTTCTGTATCCATTGAGGAATATCTGGGTTGTTTCCAGCTTCTAGCTATTAAAACAAAGATGCTACAAACATGGTTGAGCAAATGTCCTTATTGTGTACTTGGGCCTTTTTTGGATATATGTCTAGGAGTGGTATAGTTGCAAATTGAGGAAGTGCTATTCCTAGTTGTTTGAGGAAGCGCCAGATTGATTTCCAGAGTGGTTGTACAAGTTTACATTCCCACCAGCAGTGGAGGAGGGTTCCCCTTTCTCCACAACCTCTCCAGCATGTGTTGTCACTTGAGTTTTTGATCTTAGCCATTCTGATGGGTGTAAGGTGGAATCTTAGGATCATTTTGATTTGCATTTCCCTGATGACTAATGAGGTTGAGCATTTCTTTAAGTGTTTCTCTACCATTCGATATTCCTCTGAGAATTCTTTTTTTTTCATAGTAGTTTTTTTTTTAATTTTATTTTTAATTACACTTTATTTACTTTGTATTCCTCCTCTAGTTCCCTCCGTCCTCCCCTCCCAACCCCTCCCTTCCTCCTTCTACTCCACACATGCCCCTCCCCAAGTCCACTGATAGGGGAGGGTTTCTATTTCTTCCTTCTGATCCTAGTCTGTTAGGTCTCACCAGGAGTGGCTCTATTGTCATCTTCTATGGCCTGGTAAATGCTGCTCCCCCCCTCAGGGGGAGGTGATCAAAGAGCAGGCAATCAGTTAATGTCAGAAGCAGTCCCTGTTTTCATTACTATGGAACCTACTTGGACACTGAACTGCCATGGGCTACATCTGTGCAGGGGTTCTAGGTTATCTCCACGCATGGTACTTGGTTGGAGTATGAATCTCAGGAAAGACCCCTGAGCTCAAATTTTTTGGTTCTGTTGCTTTCCTTGTGGGCCTCCTGTGTTCTCTGTTCAGCTCTGTACCCCATTTTTTAATTGGATTGCTTGATTTTTTGCTGTTTAACTTCTTGAGTTCTTTATATATACTGGATTTTAATTCTCTGTCACAGAGAGTTGGTGAAAATCCTTTCACAATCTTTAGGCAGTGTTTTTGTTTGTTTGTTTGTTTGTTTGTTTGTTTGTTTTTCTGACGACTGTTCTTTGCTTTACAGAAGCTTTCAGTATTTATTTATTTTTAATTATTTTTTATTTTTTATATTAATTACAGTTTATTTACTTTGTATTCCACATGTAGCCCCCTCCCATAATCCTTCCCAATCTCACCCTTCCTCCCTCATCTCCTCTCTGCCCCTTTGTAAGTCCACTGATAGTGGAGAACCTCCTCCCCTTCCATCTGACCCTAGCTTATCAGATCACACCAGGACTGGCTGCATTGTCCTCCTCTGTGGTCTAGCAAGGCTGCTCCTCCTTTGGGAGGGGCAGAAATTCAAAGAGCCAGCCATTGAGTTCATGTCAGAGACAGTACCTGTTTCCCTTACTAGGGACCCACTTGAATACTGAGCTGCATGGGCTATATCTGAGTAGGGGTTCTACGTTATATTTATGTGTGGTATTTGGTTGGAGAATCAGTCTCAGAGAGACCCCCGTGCCCCTATATATTTGGTGTTTTTGGAGCTCCTGGCCTCTCCAGGTCTTAATAACTTTTAAAGAACCTATTTTCCCCTCATTTTCTTCCTTGATTGTTGTTTCTTTTCTTGGTTGGTGTACCTTATTTCTCAAGATGAGATCATTGTGAGATATTCATAATATAGAAGTATCAATCCTGTATATGGGAATTTCAAATATATTTGAGAAAGAAATGGTATGGATTTGGGTGAAAGGGGAAATGTGTAGTGTCTTGGAGGAGTTTGGGGAGGAAAACACATAACAGAATGTATTGTGTGAAATAAAATCCTTTAAAAATAATGAATAAATTAAATTAAAACTATTTGAAATTGTCTGAAAAAATGAATGATAACTCATAAAAATAAAGTTATAGTTTGGTACTTCCTTTATTGTGAAAATAAAACCATCTGTTACACAGATGTCAATAAAAATAGGATTAAGTTAAATAAAATAGCTGTGTATTTATTTCTAATTTTCTTCCTTTTGGTGATTTTTAAAATTGGACTGCCAATTAAAAATAAATAAATTGGAACACACCGTGAAGCACATGGTCCATAAACCCGATTCTGCCATTTGTATTCCAGCACCTTGCTCAGCACTATTGGTGGGTGGCAGTCAGATTGATTGCTCTATGGTAGACCTCACAATGCCCAGAGCAGTGGGTCATACAGCCAGAGATAAAGACAGATTCTGGAATCTGGCTACATCTGTGACCTTCGTTGCTAATGAATCCTGTAGGCTCATTAACTACAATTGGAGCATTTTAAAATTAATTGCTTTTAGTTTAATGAAGATTTTTTTTCTTACTTGGAACAATAGTAAACACCTCAACAAACTTGTTAAGTGCTGTTCTTAACAGACAAGTTGTGACCTTGAAGAGGTTTTGTTTTCCCTGATTATCTTTAAACTCAATATCACATATGTTATAGACTATGTAAGGTTTTATTTTAACAGTAATTATTTATGTATTATGAGTAACAAGTCTGTAACAAGTAATGACCATTACAATTTATTGTCCTTTAAAAAACTAGTAAATACAGAAACTGTAAACCATATCATTCTCATTCTGGAAGTTTTCTCCCATACAGAGATTCTACTGAAATTAACTAGACAGATTCCTACTCCTTTAGCACTGTATGCAAAAGTACTGACTTTGGGGTTGGTCTTGGTCTTTCTCCATTAGAGACTGTACAAACATAAACCAGATTTTCTTTATGTGTGTCTGTCATTTCTTCATTCAGTGTTTCCTTATTCAAGTAAACCCTAAAACCATACAGGTAACAGCGTCATGGTACAATAAGTAACACTTTCGTGTTGTTTTACAGTAACAGAACAAATACATTTTTAAATGAAGACATTTTTTAAACCATTGGTGGAAAAAAAAAAGAACAGGTAGACAGAAATTTCTGTTGTAGGCTTCAGTTGCCATCTGGTGAGATTCTTAATTTTTGAATTGGTGGAAACAGGTATTTTCTTAAAAACACATTGGAAACACAAGGATGTTAGATCAGGGGTCAGACATAAATGCAGAAAATGAATGGCTTTCAAAGGAACAACAACAACAACAACAAAAAGAACTGCATATATTCTGGCTCTGATCTTTAGCACTTTAATTCTCTGTAGTCATGAAATTCAGTCATGAGGCCTTGTAGATTCTTTAACACAGGTGTAGATCTCTCCTTTAATTGCTTCTATATGTGTGAGACTTACCAGTTCACCATGGTTTCTAAATATAGCTGTAGCTAGTTGTTCTAGTACTGCTACATAATTTGGCTTAGGAATTATGTTGAAATACTTTTTTTTCCCTTTTCAAGACTCTATTTTGTCAATAGTATTATTTGTTCTTCAAATTTACTGTTATCGTCATCATTATTTACAAATTATTCACTTTGTATACCAGCTTTTGCCCCCTCCCTCACCTCTTTCTATTCCCACCCATCTTCCCTCTTCCTCTCCTATCCTTCTTGCAGAGCCCACTGATAGGGGAGGTCCTACTTCCCAACTGGCTGACCCTAGCTTATCAGGTCCCATCAGTACTGGCTGAATCCCCTTCCTCTGTGGGTTGGCAAGGTTTCCCAACAAGGTAGAAGTTATATAGGAACACACAACCCAGTTCATTTCAGAGACTGTCTGTTCTCTTCTTACTCGTGAACCCACATGGACACTGAGCTGTCAATGGGCTACATCTGAGCAAGGGGTCTAGTTCCTCTCTATGCATGGTTTTTGGTTGGTGCATCAGTCTCTGCAGTCCCCCCTTATCCCTGCTTTTTTTTGTTTGATGGTTGGTTGGTTTTTGGCTTTGTAGTTCTCCTTGTGTGGCTCCTACTCTTTTATATCCTGACCAGTGTTTTTCCTCCCTCTATTTGTCCCAGGTAACCTACACATCTCCTATCCTCTTTTTTTCCCCTGAGATTCATTCTCCTTCCTCTGTTTTCTTTCCAAAAGGAGCAGATCTCTAAGAGAGAATAGCCAAACAGGACAAAACAACGCACAGAAAGACAAAGTTATGAAGCAAATGTAAAGACCAAGAACCAAAATTTGGACAGACAGCAGGGAATCTTATGGAAGGAAGGGGAGATAAAAAGACCTGGAGGGGACAGAAGTATTATTTGAACTTTTGAGTTCTTTACATTTTTGCAGAAACAGTTACAAAACAAAACAAAGATACATTTGAGGAAGCATAGAGTAAAAAAGATAAAGAGTCCTCACTGGATTAACAAGGAAAGCTTCCGTCAAATTTTTAATTAATACTATATATTGGTATATATGTATGTATAAATTAAATTATTAAACAATTTATAGAAAAATAAATCATTTAGTATCAACCCTTTAATGGAAATATTTAATGGAAATTATTTTTGCCAGAAACCCTACAGTGAGTGTAGATGTTATAATAAAAAAATAATCATTTAAAACTGGTCTCTCTTTTATATATATTATTCACTTTACATCCTTGTTTTAACCCCATCCCTCCTCCCCTCCCAGTTCCACTCTTTCTCCTGTTCTCCTCCCCTCTCCCTCTTTTCTCAGAAAATGGGAACACCTTCCGCATACAACCTAGCTCATCAAGTTGCTTCAAGATAGAGCATTCTTCTTTCCCTGCAGGCTGGTGAGGCAGTCCCTCCAGGAGGAAGTGATCAAAAAACTGGCCAGTGAATCTGTGTCCCATGTAGTCCCCACTTGCCTTACTAGAAGACCCACATGAAGCCTCAACTGTCCATCTGTTACACTTTTGTAAGGATCTTAGGTCCAGTTCTTACATGATCCTTGGTTGATGATTCAGTCTCAGCAAGCCCCTTTGGGCCCTGTTTAGTTGGTTCTGTTGGTTTTCTTGTGGCTCTCCTGTCACCTTCAGGTCCTTTTTCCTTTACTTCCCCTTTTTCACAAGACTCCCTAAGTATCACCCTATGTTTGCTTATGAGTCTCAGCATATGTTTTGAGGTACAGATGGGTAGAGCCTCTCAGAGGATAACTGTAAGGCTCATATCTGCAAGCTTAGCAAAGTATCCTTTATAAAGTTAGGAGTTGTCATTCTCCAATAGGGTAAGTCTTTGGTTGGGTCAGGCATTGGTTGGGCATTTCTTCAACCTCTGCTCTATCAGCTCTATCTTTATCCCTGCAAATCTTGTAGGCAGGGTAAATTTGTGGGTGGGTTGGTGTTCTCCTTCCTCTTCTAGAAGACTAGTATGGTTAGAGGGTGTCCTCTTTAGTCTCTATGACCTCTGTTGAAGAAAACTTTAGAGTTATAATTTTAGTTGAGAGCTGTATAATTCAGGATCCAACTCAAGGTCACATAAATACATTTGCTCAAGTACACAACAAGGACATTTGTTCAACCATGTTCGTAGCAGCTTTATTTGTAATAGCCAGAACTTGGAAACAACCCAGATGTCCATCAACAGAGGAATGGATACAGAAATTGTGGCATTTTTACACAATGGAATACTACTCAGCAATCAAAAAGGAGGAAATCATGAAATTTGCAGGCAAGTGGTGGGATTTAGAAAAGATCATTCTGAGTGAAGTATCCCAGAAGGAGAAAAACAAACTTGGTATATACTCACTTATATAGACCTACAAGATATGATAAACATAATGAAATCTACACACCTAAAGAAGATAATCAAGAAAGTGGACACAGGCAAAGGTGATTAATCCTCATTGAGAAAGACAAATGGGATGTGCATTGAACGTATGACAGGAGTCTACCACAAAAGGCATCTGAAAGACTCTACCTAGCAGTGTTTCAAAGCAGACACTAAGACTCATAACCAAACCCTCGGCAGAATGCAGGGAATCATATGAAAGAAGGGAAGTTAGTATGATATGGAAAGGATAGGAGCTCTACAAGGACCAAATATATCCGGGCACAAGGTCTTTGCTGAGACTGACACTCAACCAAGGACCATCTATGGATATAACCTAGAACTTCGGCTCGGATGTGGCCCGTGGTAGCTCAGTAACCAAGTAGTTTTCCAAAGTAAGGGGAACACAGACTATTTCTAACAGGATCTCAAGGGCAGGCTGTTTGACACCCCCCCCCCAAGGGGAGGAGCAGTCTGTTAGGCTACAGAGGAGGACTTTGCAGCCAGCCCTGAAGGTACCTGATAAAACAGGGTCAAATGAAAGGAGAGGAGGTCCTCCCCTATCAGTAGACTTGGAAAGGGGCAGGGAGGAGACCAGGGAGGGAGTGCGGGGTTGGGGAGGGAATGAGGGAGCGGGATACAGCTGGGACACAGAGTTAACAAAATGTAACTAAAAAGAAAAATAAAATTAAAAAAAAAAAGAAAGAATCTATAAAAAAGCCATATCCCAAGCTAATTACTAGTTTTGCTTTCTTCCTCCTGATCTCAGTTTCTCTAATTCAGGAGGATACTTGTACCTTTGCAATTGAGTTACAAAGTTGTAAGTGAGATTACTACTCAGATTATTTGTTACCAATAATTGTTTCTAGAATTTGCTCAAAGGCATCTTGTTCTCACACTTAGCTTTAATACCAGGCACAATTGCAAAAGGTTGATTTTATTTTCAAGTTTTAGGCAAGATGTTGAAACTGAACATAACAATTTATCATTCTTATTTTTGTATATTACTTACTTATTTTTATTATTTATTACAATGTATGCACTTTGTATCATGGCTGTTGGCTCCTCCCTCATCTTCTCCTGGTCCCACCCTTCCTTCCTTTTATACCCCACTCTTATATCTCTCCAATAGTCCACTGATAGGGGAGGTCCTCTTCCTCTACTACATACCCTAGCCTATCAGGGTCTCCTCAGGACTATCTGGAACCTCTTTCCTCATAATTTGCATATTCTATATATGACTGAATCATGACAAGTTCTGTAAAGAATTCCAAAGATTAACAGTTGAAGTAACATTAATGTGGTATATAAGAAATAAGTAAGTTAATTAAAAAAGTAAAATGCTGACTATCTGGCAGTAATTATATTATTAAAACCCTATAATTTTTTTCTTATAAAATATAAGTTAAGAAAACATACAAAAGAAAGGAATAAAGCTGATCATTCATTAAAAATATATTTATAAATGAAATATTCATTTAATTTTATGTTAAAATTAACCCTCAGATAACCCAGGAGCAGAAAGACATATATGGTATATCCTCACCTATAAGTGGATATTAGCTCTATAATATAGGATAAACATACTAAAATCTATAGTCCTAAAGAAGCTAAACAACAAGGAAGTCCCTAGAGAAGACCTCACTCAGAAGGGAAAACATGATAAACATCAGAAGTAGGAGAAGACAAGAAACAAGATAGAAGCCTTTCACAGGGAGTCTCTGAAAGACTCTACCCATCAGGGTATGGAAAGAGATACTGAGACTCAAAACCAAACTCTGGGCCAAGTGCAAGAAGCCTTATGGAAGAAGAGGGAGAGAGAAAGACCTGGAGGGGACAGGAACTACACAAGGAGACCAACAGAACTAAAACCAAAACCAAACCCAAACAGCAACAACAAAAATAAACTGGGCCTAGGGGCATCTACCGAAACAGATACTTCAACCAAGGACCATCTATGGAGAGGACCTAGACCTCCTGCTCAGTTTCCAAGTGGGTTCCGTAATTAGGAGGGTAGGTACTGTCTCTGACATGAATGCAGTGGCTGGCTCTTTAATCAGCTCTCCTGGTACATGCAGCCTTGCCAGGCCACAGAGGAAGATGATGCAGCCAGTCCTGATGAAATCTGATAGGCTAGGGTCAGATGGAAGAGGTCCTCCCCTATCAGTGGACTAGGAAAAGGGTATTTCGGGAGACTAGGGAAGGTGGGTGGGACTGGGAGGGGATCTAGTGGGCTACAGCTGGGATGCAAAGTGAATAAATTGAAAGAAGAAAGAAGGAAAGAAGGAAAGAAAGAAAGAAGGAAGGAAGGAAGGAAGGAAGGAAGGAAGGAAGGAAGGAAGGAAGGAAGGAAGGAAGATGGAAGGTAGGAAAGAGGAAAGAAAGGAAGGAAGGAAAGAAAGAGAGAGAAAGAAAGGAAAGATAAGAAAAAAACTGTAACATTGAATGGTAGATCTTATGAAACAATAAAATGTGTACTTTCTAATAAAAAAACTCAGAATACATACACATTTTGCTCAGGTTAATTTATTATGTATCAATTATACACCTTATTGTGCTAGATTACAGATAAATGAATAGCAAAGGTTCGTACCTTCTCTTCGGTACTTAACATACAAAGTTCTGTTTCATACTTATGACTCTGCATCTGCTTTCCTGATACCAGAAATAATACTGACATTTATCTTCACAAAGGGCCTTCTTTTATTTATTCAAAATGAACTAAACTGTGAACTGTGACTATCTGAGTGAAAACGTTCTCTCCTCAATCATTGTCTGTGAAGATATATTAGTCTTCATATTAATATGCATCATGTCAGAAAGTAACATATTCAGTTGTTCATAAACTTATATTCCCTCTACTTCTGCAAAAATATTTAATCTTTCATCTCAGAGAATATGTCTATTTTTATTTTCTCACAGTGCTTTTTATTTAATAAAATAATATTGGCATCAGTATTTGGTGGGGAGAGAAAAGGATAGGAAAAGAGGAGAGAAGAAATTATATTTGGGGAGAAGAAGAATAGAAGATGAGAGGAAAAAGAGACAAAGATCGGAGAATGAGCTAAAGAAAATAAGAGCATGATAGACTAAATTTCGTCCTCTATCCTAAAGTGCTGATATGCCACACTCTTACATGCTGAACAGTAATGTCACTGAGATGAATTCATCACATATCTAATAGTACTGTCTTACAAAGATATCTGTAAGTAATGGACAGTTTTATAAATGCTAAAGCATCTACACAAACTTACAAAATAAGTCACAGAATTTCCATTCAGAATTTTCATCCAGAATTTGTGTTCCTTTTATATTATTCAGAGGGTTGGTTCCATTTTTCACCTCTATTCTTTCTTGGAAAGTATAGTGGCTTATGAATGTTTCAAACAGAACCCTACTATCAAAAATTTTGACTTAGTATACATGAAAGGCCTGGGTATTTTACAAACATCACAAATGGTCCCGATAGGCTATCTGCATAGCTTGATTTTCCTCCTCAGGAATCGTGGAAAACTTAATAAGATGCTAAGATGCATAGATCTGCTAGATGCATAAGTCTCCAAATACAACAATGAGGAATGTTTTGTAAGTTATAAAAATATTCAACTATTTCACAATAGATTTACAGATGATTCCTTAATTTTAGCAGTTCAGTTTACAGTATGTTATGAAAGCAATATGAATTCAGTAAATTCCATACTTAAACATTTACTCTCTGATCTTATCCTTGGGATAAAAACATGTGGGATGCTACTTTCCAATACTTCTGGAAAGCAGCAGCATGTAGCCAATTCCAATTCCAGTCACACAAAAGTGTGAACAACCAATCCTGGACAGTTTATATAGTGCTTAACTGTGGTTCTCTGCAGGTTAGATTGTTCAATTCAGTTTCAAATTATGAAAGCCCGAAGATCAGTAAAGCCTGTGATCCAACGTGCTTCTGTATTGATCCCTAAAATGCAGTATAATTAATTATAATTACCACATGTGGCTTTTATACTTCTATCTGTGCATTAAAGTGGAAAAGACTGAGAAGGAGTATTCTTAGGGAATGAAACAGGAACAAGCAAAGAAGAGAAAATTACAAAAGACATTAGAGAGAAGATGGGAGTTAATGAACACTTCTACTTGACAGTTAAACATATTTCTTACTTTGCCTTCCAGTGAACTTACAGTTCCAAAGTTGTGTTTAAAAAGACACTGAACTAATTTCTTTCTTGATAATAAAACCCTGCTGCGTTCCCTGTTAATTTACTTGATTCTCCCAGAATGAAGGCTAGGAGGCCCTGTCGTTTAAATTTATTTCTATCTGCAAATCCTGTACTTTGAGAAAAGTACTTAAAACTTAAGAAAAACTCACTCACTTATTTCAATTTGCCCCAAAGGAACAATCTTTTATGCTCATATTTATCTAAAAATAATTAATTTTACTCTCCTGAGAAACGTTATGAGAATTTGGCATAATGTATGCATTTTCATCCCCAAAAAGTGTCAGAGGATATATTCGCTGGTGTGAGTTCACTGAAAATTCTTTCACACCCAAGTTGATGTGTTCTGCCTTATCTATAACGCGACAGAACAGTCTATAATTGTATTACATTAAATTTGTATAGAATTATAATTATAACCAAACATACAAACATATAAATAGATTAATTCAATTGAGCATTAGTGTTGTCTGATTTTTATAGAAGGATCCAGGAAGAATTGTTTAGCCCTGTGTTCCCTGTGTGAAATCTACCGACATTAAAGACAGCATTACCTAAATCTGAGGACACACATGCTCTTCTTTTTTTAAATTATTTTATTTTATTTTTAAAATATTAGTTACAGTTTATTAACTTTGTATCCCAGCTGTAGCCCATTCCCTCATTCCTCCCCATCCCACCCTCCCTTCCTCATTTCCTCCCTGTCCCTTTCCAAGTCCACTTCTAGGGGAGGTCTTCCTCCCCTTCCATCTGAACCTAGCTTATCAAGTATCTTCAGTACTGGCTGCAATGCCCTCCTCTGTGGCCTAGCCATGCTGCTCCTCCCTTGGGGGCAGTGGGAGGTCAAAGAGCCAGCCATTTAGTTCATTTCAGAAATAGTCCCTAACCCTTTACTAGGGAACCCACTTGGGTACTGAGCTACCATGGGCTATATCCAAGCAGGGGTTCTAGGTTATATCCATACATGGTCCTTGGTTGGAGTTACAGTCTCATAAAAGACACCTGTGCCCAGATATATTAGGTCATTTTGGAGCTCCTGTCCTCTCTTCTAACCAGAGATCATCCACAAAGTCTAGGAATGTGCAGGCAAATGGCTATGCTCTAAGTGACCAACTCAAGTTGTAACATGTAACAAGCCAAAGAAAAAATCTAAATATTCATTTCCTTAATTTTAGATAAATCTAATATATTGTAATACCTTATTGCATATTAGTAAAATTCTTTGATTTCACTTAACTTTAAAAAAACAGTCCAGTGAACTAAATACAGCTAAGTAGTAGTCAAATGTAGACAAAACAATGTTATTGATGAAGTAGGATTTTTAGATGCCATTTTCTTTGAAGATCATATAAAAATAAAAGTTAATATTCTCTACTAACATCAAAAAAAATATTATATAGAGAATTTTCATATATAACTCAAACAATTGACATAATATGTAATATATTATATCATATATTATATAATAATAGTGTAATGTACAAAAACATGAATATAGGAAACAAATATGTAGGATATTCTTTGGATTAGAACATTAGGCTAGTACTTGATCTAAAAGAAAAGAGTAGAGAATATAATTAGTTGATATAACAGGTAGTAGAAATGTTAGGTACCTTAAATGAATCTCATCAGTCATGTTCAGGGGAATTCTTTTAAACAAGTAAGGCTCATTAATTAAGATGTCATTGAATATAAATGTATAAGATAAATTAAAGGCACTAAGGCATTGAGGAAGTGGATACAAAGTAATCCATACTAGGAAAAGTACGAGCCTTCTGTGTCTGTGTGTATGGTGTGTGTGTGTGTGTGTATGGTGTGTGTGTATGTTTGTGTGTGTGTGTGAAGAATTAATTTAGAAAGGCTGAGTATTTGTAAGAAACAAGGAGAATTATATGCATAGAGAAATTGTGATTAAAGGTTAATAACTCATATAAAGAGGAATTAATTTTTGTGATATAAAAGCATGTCCATTCAAAACTTTGATATAAGCCTTAATCTTTAATTAAAACAATTGACTGATCCACCCTGCTTTGATTTTATTGACAATTATGTTCAATATTATGTGGAAGTAAAAGGTACTGGACTTGTTACTTGCATTCTAATTTTTAAGGAAAATTAATAAGAAAAAATATATGTGAAAATTATCACATACATAAGCAGAGCATATTTTAGTGGTTAGTAAGAAAGCATTTTTATGTCATAACTATTTACATTTTAAAAGCAAATTGAAGTTTAATATATGTGGTGGTTTAATATGCTGGTTTCAAATTTGAGTGGACCACATTTTCTGTGTTAAGAACAAAACATATGTCATTCCTATTTGTGTTTATGAATGAGGATTTATCATCTCACCCAGGGTCCTCTTTCTTACTTAGCTTCTTTAGGTGTAAAGATTTTAGTGTGTTTATACTATATTATATGTCTGATATCCACTTATAAGTGAGTATATACTATGAGTGTCTTTCTGATTCTGGAATACCTCACTCAGGATGATCTTTTCTAGATCACACCAATTGCCTACAAATTTCATGATTTCCTTGTTTTTAATTGCTGAAAAGTATTCTATTGTGTAAATGTACCACAATTTCTGTATCCATTCCTGAGCTGAGGGACACCTGGGTTGTTTCCAGATTTGGGCTACTACAAATAAAGCTGCTACAAATATGGTTGAGCAAATGTGCTTGTTGTATACTTGAACATATTTTGGATATACACTATATAGTATAGCTGGATATTGAGGAAGCACTATTCCTAATTGTCAGCATGTGTTGTCACTTGAGTTTTTGATCATAGCCATTCTGATGGGTGTCAGGTGGAATCTCCGGGTCGTTTCAATTTGCATTTCCCTGATGACTAAGTACATAGAGTATTTCCTTTTTTTCTTTTTTTTATTAATTACACTTTATTCATTTTGTATCCCCCCATAAGCCCCTCCCTTCTCCCCTCCCGATCCCACCCTCCCTCCCCTTTCTGCATGCATGCCACTCCCCAAGTCCACTGATAGGGGAGGTTCTCCTATCCTTTCTGATCTTAGTCTATCAGTTCTCATCAAAAGTGGCTGCATTGTCCTCTACCATGGCCTGGTAAGGCTGCTCCCCCCTCAGGGGGAGGTGAACAAAGAGCAGGGCAATCAGATTATGTCAGAGGCAGTCCCTCTTCCCATTACTATGTAACCCACTTGGACACTGAACTGCCATGGGCTACACCTGTGCAGGGGTTCTAGGTTATCTCCACGAATAGTTCTTGGTTGGAGTATGAGTCTCTGGGAAGTTCCCTGTGTTCAAATTATCTTGTTCTGTTGCTCTCCTTGTGGAGTTCCCGTCCCCTCCAGCTCTTACTATTTCCCACTTCTTACATAAAATTCCATTCACTCTGCCCATCAGTTGGCCATCAGGCTCAGCATCTGCTTTGACAGTCTGTACTGCAGAGGCTTTCAGAGGCCCTCTGTGGCAGGTTCCAAGGTTGTTTCCTGTTTTCTTCTGGCTTTCAGAGGCCCTCTGTAGCAGGTTCCAAGGTTGTTTCCTATTTTCTTTTTCTTCTGATGTCCATCCTCTTTGCCTTTCAGGATGGGGAGTGAACATTTTAGTTAGGGTCCTCTCTTTTGCTTAGTTTGTTTAGATGTACAGATTTTAGTGGGTTTATTCTATGTTGTATGTTTATATGAGTGAGTATATACCATGCGTGTCTTTTTGCTTCTGGGACAACTCACTCAGGATGATCCTTTCCAGGTCCCTCCATTTACCTGCAAATTTCATGATTTCCTTATTTTTCATTGCTGAGTAATACTCCATTGTATAGATGTACCACAGTTTCTGCATCCATTCTTCAGTTGAGGGGCATCTGGGTTGTTTCTAGCTTCTGGCTATTACAAATAAAGCTGCTACAAACATGGTTGAGCAAATGTCCTTTTTGTGTACTTGAGCCTCTTTTGGGTATATGCCTAGGAGTGCTATGGCTGGATCTTGAGGAAGCATTATTCCTAGTTGTCTGAGAAAGGGCCAGATTGATTTCCAGAGTGGTTATACAAGTTTACATTCCCACCAGCAGGGGAGAAGGGTTCCCCTTTCTCCACAACCTCTCCAGCATGTGTTGTCACTTGAGTTTTTCATCTTGGCCATTCTGATGGGTGTAAGGTGAAATCTCAGGGTTGTTTTGATTTGCATTTCCCTAATGGCTAATGAGGTTGAGCATTTCTTTAAGTGTTTCTCTGCCATTCGATATTCCTCTACAGAGAATTCTCTCTTTAGCTCTGTTCCCCATTTTTTAAGTGGATTACTTGGTTTGTTGCTTTTCAGCTTGTTTAGTTCTTTATATATATTGGATATGAGTCCTCTGTCAGATAAAGGATTGGTGATGATTCTTTCCCAATCTGTAGTCAGTCGCTTTGTTTTGATGACGGTGTCCTTTGCTTTACAGAAGCTTTTCAATTTCATGAGGTCCCATTTATTGATTGTTGCTCTTAGAGCCTGTGCTGTCGGTGTTCTGTTCAGGAAGTTGTCTCCTGTACCAATGAGTTCTAGGGTATTCCCCACTTTTTTTTCTAGTCGATTTAATGTGTCTGGTTTTATGTTGAGGTCTTTGAGCCATTTGGACTTCAGTTTTGTGCAGGTTTTATGTTGAGATATTTGATCCACTTGGACTTTAGTTTTGTTCAAGGTGATAAATATGGATCTATTTGCAATCCAGTTAGACCAGGGAGCAAACAGAACACAGGACAGTAAGTAGCCTACCACAAAGACTCTGAAAGACTCTACCCAGCAGGGTATCAAAACAGATGCTGATACTCATAGCCAAACTTTGGGCAGAGTGCAGGGAATCTTATGAAAGAAGGAGGAGATAGAAAGATCTTGTGGGGATGGAGCTCCACATGGAAAGCAATAGAATCAAAAAAATCTGGGCACAGGGATCTTTTCTGAGACTGATACTCCAACCAAGGACCATGTATGGGTATAACCTAGAACACTGAATAGATATAGCCCATGGCAGCTCAGTTTCCAAGTGGGTTCCCTAGCAATGGTAACAAGGAATGTGTCTGACATGAACTCAGTGGCTGGCTCTTTGATCACCTTTCTGCTGAGTGGTGAGCAGCCTTTCAAGTCTGTAGAGGAAGATAATGCAGCTAGTTGTGATGAGTCCTGATAGGCTAGGGTCATATGGAAGGGGAGGAGGACTTCCCCTTTCAGTGAACTTGGGGAGGGGCATGGACAGAGATGAGGGAGGTAGGGTAGTATGGGGGGGCTATAGCTGGGATAAAATGAGAATAAACTGTAATTAATAAAAATTTAATTGATTTAAAAAGTAAAATGAATATTTAATTAATATTTTTGTTATGTGTATTTTATTTGAGGTTGTCAGATCCTCTGGAACTGGAGTTACAGACAGTTTTCAGCTTCAGTCTGAATGTTGGGAATTGAACACATGTCCTCTGAAACAGCAGTCCATGCTTTTAACCACTGAGCTGCTACCAAAAACTCTAACCAGCAGAGGATTGAATCAGATGCAAAGAATTATTGCCAAACTTTCATCAGAGAGCAGGGAGTCCTATGAGAGAAGTAGTATATAGAAGGACCCAGAGGGGACAAGACCTCCACAAGGAAACCAACAAAGACAAAAAAGAAGAAAGAAAGAAAGAAAGAAAGAAAGAAAGAAAGAAAGAAAGAAAGAAAGAAAGAAAAGTCCAGGGAGAACTGCAGAGACTGACACATCAAGCAAACACCATGCATAGAGAGGACCTAGAACCCTTGCTCAGATGTAGCCCATAGACAGCTCAGTCTCCATGAGGGTTCCCTAGTAAGAGGAGAAGAGACGGTCTCTGACATTAACTCAGTTGCCTGCTATTCGATAACTTCTCCCTGGTGGGGCAACCTAGCCAGCCCAGAGAGGAAGATGACCCAGGTAGTCTAGATGGGACCTGATTGGCTAGGGTCAGAGGGTAGGGGAAGAGGACTTCCCCTATCAGTGGACTAGGGGAGAAAATAGGGGAGGAAGAGGGAGGGAGGGTAGAACCAGGTGGAGTTGAGGGACGGGGCTACAATTGGGATAAAAAGGGAATAAATTGTAAAAAATAAATATATAATGTAATACTAAAAAATAAAACAAAGAATATCTAGTTGAAAAGCATTAATTTACAAAAAGAAAATTATTTAACCCTGATAAGAAAAAAAATTTAGGGTAGAATTATCAGCAATGATAATGCATCAGTATTAGCATGACTCGGCATCTGGTGTGTAACCACACAGATGTCTGCTGATGTGTGGCTTGTTCACTCTCCAGAGTCCCTTCACACAAAGGAGCATGCATTTAGTCCCCATAGTAGCTTAGGGCTCTAGAGTATTATTAGGAATCCCACTTCACCCATATAGAAACAGAGACTTGCCTGCAAATAAATGGTGGGATCTAGAAAAGTTCGTTCTGAGTGAGGTATCCCAGAAGGAGAAAGACACACATGGTATATACTCACTTATATAGACCTATAAGATATGATAAACATAATGAAATCTATACACCTAAAGAAGATAAACAAGAAAGAGGACCCGGGGTAAGATGATCAATCCTCACTTAGAAAGACAAATGGGATAGACATTGAATGTAGGCGCAAACAAGTAACAGGACAGGAGCCTACCACAGAGGGCCTCTGAAAGACTCTGCCTAGCAGTGTATCAAAGCAGATACAAAGACTCATAACCAAACCTTTGGCAGAGTACAGGGAATCATATGAAAGAAGGGAGAGTTAGTATGACGTGGAAAGGATAGGCGCTCCACAAGGACCAAATATATCTGGGCACAGGGGTCTTTTCTGATACTGATACTTCACCAAGAACTATATATGGATATAACCTAGAACCTCTGCTCGGATGTAGGCAGTGGTAGTTCAGTAACCAATTGGTTTCCCATAGCAAGGGGAACAAGGACTATTTCTGACAGGAACTCAATGGCACCCCCCAAGGGAGGATCAGTCCTGCTAGGCCACAGAGGAGGACTTTGCAGCCAGTCCTGAAAATACCTGATGAAACAGGGTTGGATGAAAGGGGAGGAGGTCCTCCCCAATCAGTGGACTTGGAAAGGGGCAGGGAGGAGATAAGGGAGGGAGGGTGGGACTGGGAGGGAATAAGGGAGTGGGATACAGCTTGGATACAGAGTTAATAAAATGTTAACTAATAATAAAAATTAAATAATAATAATGATGATGATAATAATAATAATAATAAATAAAAAAACAACCAACCAAACAAACAAACAAACAAAAAGAAATCGAGACTTGGCACGGGAAGACCTTGCTCCTGTTTCTGCAGTGCATCAAAAACCAAGCTCCAGACCCAATCACTGTCTTCTCAGCTCTTAGCCTGACTGTGCAAATGGTGTGTGATTCCAGCTGCAGGGTATTTGCCAGGATAACTCAAACATGAGTCTAAGTGGAAAAGTATTTTTTTCTCATCTATTTTCTTTTTGCAATCTCTCAGCATCCTGTTCTTTTCTGTGATCACCAGACAAAACCAAAATGCAAAAGTTAATTGACTGTAACTATATATTCACAGCTTAGTTCAACACAAATTACAATAGAGTGGAAGAGACAATTCAAAATGTAGCCGTAGTTCAATTTTCAAGGGTCTATAATTAAGTATGAGTGGTTTTTTTTATGGAATATTTGAAAATGGATGTCATGTACTGAAGATAGAAAACCAAGTTGACATTTCTAATAGCTCTGGTTGGAGTCTTAGGAAAAGGTTCGGTACCAAGAAAAGATAAATGTCAGGTCAGGATCACAGCAGACAGAGAAAAATGACTGCTTGAAAACGAGTACCTGAAACTCACAAAATTGAAAAAAAATTAGAGGTTATTATGGTTAATAAGTAGTGGAGACAATAAGCACTAATGAAATATGTAGAGAAAATCATGTGTGGGAAACTTAATGTAACTCAAAAGAAAGAATAATGGAGTCCTAAAACACTGGGGTGTTATTTTCTTTAATGGACAACAATAGAATATCTGCATTCAATTGACTGTCTCAAACAATAATGACAGCTCAGGCTAGAGAACTTACCTAAAATAGAAAATGACTTTAGAAAAATTGAGACACTAAGCAATGATGAAAAGTGACCCTGAGAAATGGAAATCCAATTGAAGTATGCCCATAGTTGTCCATGCTTATATCATAAAGTGTTACAGAATATGATAGAAAGAAGCTTACCCTCACTAGTTTCCTGAGTCAAGAAGAGTCCTGTCATCCATTGTCCTTAAGTACTGAGTATCAGGGCTTGCATAGGAGAAATTCCTCAAGGATTAAGAGAAACACTGATGCTTGGATAGTAAGTGAATGGACCACTGTGTGTCTGTTGCCATTCCTGAGCTCTGATGGCCTGCTCCAGAGATTTCACTTTACCCAAAGTTGGGAAGAAAGTTCAATACCAGACTGACACTTTCAGGGATACTTTTTTTGTTTTGTTTTGTTATAAAAATAAATCTAGTGCACAGAAACTTTATTAGTAAAATTACAAATAATTTTGAATAATGAAATACAACATAATAAAATATAAAGGTGAAATTAAAATATAAGAAAATTCAGCTTTGAAAGTGAAGCTGAGTTCAAAATTTTAAGTGTCGAGCATCTTTCAGATTGCACACATGATGAAAGAGATATCAAACTTACCCAGAACAAACAGGATGTGTTGTGTGCTCAAGAGGCAGAGGTACCAGGCTCACTGCAAATCTGACTATAGCTTGGTGCATGGTATATTGAGATTCAGCCATGGCAGGTCTACATAATATGACCACATCTCAAAAAAGTAAACAAATCAGAAATGAACACTTTCCAGGTACCAGTCCTTGCATGGCATGCAGAATGTGACAGCTGGAAGAAGCCCAGAAATTGTTTCCTGCTTGGAAGCCAACTAGGAACATCAGATCCACTGGGAGATAAAATCTCCCAGTGAGAAGAACAGCAGTCATGTCTCAAGACAAGTGATCATAGGCATTTCGTACATTCTTTCAGGGATACTTTGCCATAACTACAGAATTTAACGTGTTTTAGTGCATTATTCCTGACTCACTGTTCCAAAGGAGTTGAATTCTTTTGTAGCGGCTCATTATTGTCCTCAACCAGTTCCACATAGCACAAGTGTTTCACAAAGAGAGGGAACACAGACAATGGGGTTGTGTAGTAACTAAACAAATACTGCTATACCAGTATGTATCAGTCAACTGGCCTAGTGGAAGGTTTCAGAGGATTGCCTTGCAGAGGAGGGATAAAACAAAAGCAATAAGAACAAATAACAAATAAACAACACAAAAAAACAGTGAGTCCTGGCTTAATATATATCTTTAAATTTTATTTTTAATACTATAGTAAAATTACATTTCTTTCCTCATTTTTCTTCCTCCAAATCCTCCCATAGAGTACTTCCCACTCTCTTTTAAATTTATGACTCATGGCCCCCTTTTCAGTAATTGTTATTGCTTTCATATATAGCCTTCCCAATCCTTATACTGTTACTTGTATTTGTTTTTAGGGCTGATCATTTGGTGCTGTTTTCTTGAAATATAGGTATGTATTGTAAAAGTGCTATTGAGATTTTGGGAGACTGTTGGCTGATGAACAATCTCTTATTTATAAGCATGCTGTACAGTCAAATAACTTTAATGCTGTACACAGAGGTTAAACAATAAGGTAATTTAAGAATCTTTATCAGGACATATTTCATGTGTGTATAAAGTAACCATGGCAACAAGCTCCCAGACCCCAGCAAGCTCAACAATGAGTGTTTATGTAGCCCACTGAAAACCAGTATGCATTCATCAATTGTGTGGGGTGTGCTTTTGCGCCACATTATATGTTCTATATCTTCGCCTAATTATATATGGCTACCCATTCGATCTTTTATCACCCACTGATGTTCCTGTTTCCCGAGACAAACTATCTTCATGGTTGTCTTGTTCTTTTCCTAAAATCCAAACTAAGCCTTTTTGATTGTTTACATGTAAGGGAATTCACCTGTTCTTGTCATTTCTAGTTTATGCTCTGCACTAGCCCACATGCTTATTGTGAAATATAAAGTCTTGGCTGATTAAGGCAACATCTATAGACATAATGTATTATTTGTGTTGTATTTCGGTATTGTATTTATTTTCTATATGGGTATTATCCTTTTGTTTCATAATAAACAATTGAAATAAAAAAAATTAAAAATGTGCTGTTGACGCATGGGAGAGTCCCTTGTTGCTGTCTCTTAAGTACAGTGTTGGGTAGAAAACAGGTAAGTAGATAACAATATAGTCATACAGGGAAGTTCTACAGTATCAAGAAAGAACACGCCTGAGATATAAAAATGTCCACATCAAAAATAATAAAGGAATGTCCTGACTGATGGTCCATGCAGCTAAAATAAATTTATTTATGCACATATATATGTGTGTGTGTGTGTGTATATATATATATATATATATATATATATATATATATATATATATATGGTAAGTTATACACAGAAGAATTATGTATGAAAGGTAGTTAATGAACCTACCTAAGTGAATAACAACCTGAATATTACACTATCAATTTTTCAGTTCTCTTTTCATTCACAACATTACACGTGGAACCAGCCTTTTGCACTTTCCATAAATAGACATAGACATTGCTTTATGAATGAGGAGCACGGCTGTGTGAACACAGGGTTCACGGGTTGCATGTATCCACATCTAGTATTACTCATCCTCACACACAATGGGAATCTTTAGCAAAAGTGACAGCTTAGGTAAGTAATTCGCTGTGGGAGATGGGAGTTCTCTCCTCCTAAATGCATACAAAAGACATCAAATGTATGACACTGTGGTCTCAGTGTCCACACTACACACAAGTACCTCTTTTATCATTCCTACTGATCAACATTGTAAGGCATAAATCTTTCCTCACCAACCATAGGTCTCATGACATGAAGTTCTACCAGCCCTTGATTTCTTATGGAGACTCTCGGTGGACCTAAATTATACCCTACACAGATAAACCAACAGATCATACTAAGTTATTCTACTGAGTTGGTTAACAGATGATGTGGAATCTGAGTTGCAGCTTTGTATTGGTGAAACAGTCCACAGCTCAGCGTACACACAGAGCTAACTGTGTTTCTGTGCATAGTGATAATAATGATCTGAGGCGGACAAGATAACTAAAGAGTTTGATCTTTTTTAAATTGGCCAGCTTAAGTGAAAAAGTAAACAAAATTTAATAATTATACAATGAATACTAATTGTGACCGAGACAAGTTGTAATAAGATGTATTATTTTTTGTTCTATTACTCATAACAACTAAAGTTTTCCTTGAAAAAGCCTTGTATTTTAAAGAGTATATGATAGAAGGTATCTGTTGCTAAAAGTATAAACTGGTGAATCATTTTTTATCCTCCACTACAACTCATACATTTCACTACTACATCTGATCCTATAACCCCAGGCTACTACACCAAATTGATGACTGTGCATTTTCCAATTCCACATTTTCTCTAGACCTTCCCCATTCCCAAGGCCATCGTTCATCTGTAAGTACTGAGAGATAATATGCAGGGATTAAAGTTACCCCCCCCCCATTAATAGACAGTGGAGACTGGTGTAGGAAGTCCCAGACTTTAGTCTGTATAATGACAGTATTGCAAAGATTTTACATATTTCCCACTCTAAACTTATCCCTGACTAATCTGTGAAAATGTTTTCAAAGTGGACATTGATTTTTCTCTTATTGTTACCTGTATCACCCCCCCCAACTTCTAACCCTCTAGTGCCTTAGACTTTATACTCCCTTTATCCCTGTCCTTGTATAGCTTCACTATTGGAAATACTTAAAGAAAAGTGAAACTGTCTTATTTTCCTGCTGCACTTAAATGTTTTAAACAACTTTTGTTACAGAGTGTTACTGAATATATATTACTGACAAAAAATTGGAATCATTAGTCTTCAGTGAGGGAAATAATTGAAAAAACAATAAATATAATGAAAGTATTAATGAAAACAAAAGAAATACTGTGTATTTATGCTTAAACTGTTTTTATAAAGAAAACCAATTAGATAAAGGTAAAATAATGTAGGTAGATGATTGATGAATAGATGATAAATAGATAGACAACAAATCAGACAGACATATATGTAGATGATAAACATATAGATAGATGATAGATACATGACATAATCAAGGCAAATGATAGACAAATAATAGACACATTATAGATGATAGGTAGGTATACATAGACAAATGATAGGTAGATACTAATAGTTAAATTGCATATGATTGTTTTCTAGATGATATAAAAAGATAGATGACAGAAAGATGAGCAATAAAATAAGACACATAATGAATAGATGCCATAATGTATATGAATACACAAAAAACGTATAAAGGAAGGCAGTAATAGTTCTAATTGTTCGCAATGTCTATTAAAACACTATTCTTTTTCCTCTTTCCTCTCATGTCTAATTCTAAAATAGGATGGCTTGCAGAGCTCTTTCATTCTACCATTTTATTATTAAATTGTTTCCCATCTTTGCAAGCTCAAAGTAACTTTTACTGTTTTATTCTTCAATAAATCCCTAGTTTACATTCACTTATTTCTAGTATCTCAAATCCAGATCTGATGTTATAAAGAACAGCTTTCCTGGCCTCATTATGACTGTGTCCTGTCCAGTCCACAAAATAGTACTCAGACTTCATGGACATAAGCCATTCTTGTAAAGGGAACAGAAATTAGGAAGGAAGTGGTTGTCAAAAATATATCACAGCAAAATAGTGACTTGAAATTTTAAAATTGAGTCTTTATCAGTTTTATATTTACTTTTTATTAATTTTTATTTTTTATATTAATCACAAGTTATTTACTTTGTATCCCAGCCATAGCCCCCTCCCTCATTCCCTTGAAATCCCACCCTCCCTCCCTCATCTCCTCCTTGCCCCTTTCCAAGTCCACTGCTAGGGAAGGTCCTCCTCCTCTTCCATCTGACCATAGCTTATCAGGTATGTTCAGGACTGTTTGCCATGTCTTCCTCTTTGACCTAGCAAGACTGCTCCTCCCTTGGGGCAGGGGGGAGGTAAAAAACCCAGTTGTTGAGTTCATGTCAGAAATAGTTCCTGTTTCCCTTACTAGGAAACCCACTTGGTTTCTGAGCTACCATGGGCTACATCTGAGCAGGGGTTCTAGGCTATATCCACACATGGTCCTTGGTTGGAGAAACAGTCTCATAGAGAGGCCCTATGCCCTGATATATTTTGTCCTTGTGGAGTTCCTGTCCTTTCCTGGCCATATTAACTCCTCTTTTTATCATATGATTCCCTGCACTCAGCAGAAGGTTTGGTTATGAGTCTCAGCATCTGCTTTGATACACTGCTAGGTAGAGTCTTTCAGAGGCCATCTGCGGTAGGCTCCTGTCCTGTTACTTGTTTTCTCCTACTTTCCATGTCCATCCCATTTGTTTTTCTAAGTGAGGATTGATCATCTTACTCTGGGTCCTCTTTCTTGTTTATCTTCTTTAGGTGTACATATTTTAGTATGTTTATACTGTCTTATAGGTTTATATAAGTGAGTATATACAATGTATGTCTTTCTTCTCCTGGGATACCTCACTCAGGATGATCTTTTCTAGATACCACCACTTGCCTGCAAATTTCATGATTTCCTTGTTTAATGCCAAGTATATTATGTATTTATAGAAGTATGACTCTCCTTTCTAAGTACTGATCCTATAAAATAAATATAAGAAACCATGAATGCCACTTTTTAAGAAAATTTATATTGCCATTTTATTATATAGGTTTATACTTGTATTTCAGAAACTTTTCTTCATTTTCTTTATTAATTAATTTTATTTACATCCCAGTCATAAGCACCTCCCTCCTCTTGTCCTATTAGCCCCCTCCTTTCTCCTCTCTTCCTCAGAATAGGAAAACCCACACCCAGACACCCCAGTTCACCTATTCACATGAGGACTGAGTTCATCTTCCTCCTCTGTGGCCTAGGAGGGTATTCCCACCAGCAGGAAGTGATCAAAAAGCAGGCAACATAATATTCATGTCAAAGATATCCCCTACTTCCCTAACTAGTGGTCCCACATGAAGCCTAAGACACCCATCAACTACTTATAAGTAGAGGACCTATGTCCATATCATGCATTGCCCTTGGTTGGTGGTTCAGACTCCATGGGCCCCTCTGAGCCCTGGTTGATTGGCTGTGATGGTCTTCTTGTAAAACTTTAGTCACCTCTATATTCTTTTATTTTTCTCTTTTTTATTCTAGTAGACATCATGTGCTTTGCCCAACGTTTGGATGTGAGTCTCAGTATTTGTTTTGTGCCATTGCTGAGTGGAGCTTCTAAGAGGACAGTTTTGTTAGGCCCCTGTCTGCAAGTGTATCAGAGTACCATTAATAGTGATAGGCGTTGGCTTTCTTAGATGGAGTGGGCCTTAGGGTTGGTTCTGGCATTGGTTGGACCTTCCCTCAAATGATGCTCTATCTGTTCTACCTTTGATCGTGCAGATCTTGTAGGCAGGATAAGTTTTGGATAGAGGTTTGTGTAGGTAGTTTGGTGATCTCCTTCACCCCCTAGGAGTCTTAGCTAGAGTTCCCTCGTATTCAGAAGCCTATTCTGATTTAGGTTTGCAGCTTGTCATATACTGCCCACAACCACCATTTGTCTTTTCTCTGCGGGCCTTCTGTCCTCCTGTCTCTAGTCTCCCTGGGTCTGATTTCCATCCTTATTTCTTTCTACACTCCCTCTTCTACCTTGTTCCCACTATGCAACCACTGCCTCTGTCTATTCTATTTCTTCTTCTGAGTGAAGTTTAGGTATCCCTCCCTTGGGCCTCCTTGTTAGTTATCTTCTTGGTGTCTCTGCATTGTAATGTGTCTATGTTGTACTACATGATTAAACTCGGGTTATGAGTGAGTACATAGTATGTTTGTCTTTCTGGATTGTTGTTTCTTCACTCAGGATGATCTTTCCTACAAGTTCACATTCCCGCCAACAATGGAGGGGGATTTCCCTTTATTCCACATCCTTTCCACCATATGTTGTCACTTGAGTTTTTTATCTTAGCCATTCTGACAGGAAAAATATGAAATCTCAATCTGACAGGAAAAATATGAAATCTCAAGAGTTATTTTGATTTACATTTCCCTGATGACTAAGGATGTTGAGCATTTCTTTTTTTAATTTTTAATTTCTTTGTTTTTATTTTATTAATTACATTTTATTCACTTTGTATCTCAGCTGTAGCCCCCTCCTCCATCTACTCCCAATCTCACCCTCCCTCCCTCTTCTTTTCATATGCCCATTTGCCAGTCCAATGATAAGGGATGTCTTCCTCCACTTCCATCTGAATCTAGTCTATCAATCAGGTCTCATCAGGACTGTCTTCATTGTTTTCATCTGTGGACTGGTAAGGCTGCTCAGGTGGAGAGGATCAAAGAGCCAGCCCATGCATTTCTTTAAGTGCTTCTCTCCACCATTTGAAAATCTGTTGAGACTTCTCTGTTCCATTTTTAATTGGATTATTTGGTTGGTTGGTTGGTGTTTAATTTCTTGAGTTCTTTGTGTATTCTGTATACTAGCTCTTTGTGAGATGTAGAATTGTTGAAGATCTTTTCTTAATCTGTAGAATGCCATTTCATTCAATTGACAGTGTCCTTTACTTTACAGTAGCTTTTCAGTTTTAAGAGGTCCCATTTATTAATTGCAGATCTTATAGCTGAAGCTGTTGGTATTCTCTTCAGGAATTTGTCTTCTGTGCCAGTGAGTTCAAGGCTCTTAACAATTTTTTCCTATAGCAGGAGGTGGGGAGGCAACCTCCCCAGATAGCAGCTGCAGTATCACACATGTTTCAGGCTGCAGTCAGGTGCCCCCAATGGCAGCTGTGGTGGTTCTGGTGTCTCAGAAGGCAGATTAGCTGCAGCTGATAGGCCTAGCACACACTACACCTTGGACTCAGATTCATCTGTTCTCTTTCACTTTGGATACAGGATGCCCTGTGGTTTTATTGTTTACCTGGTTTCCATAGTGGGACCATTAGAACTGTGGTTTGGAGGTTGGGATGCTGGCCCAGGAACCCAGATGCTGTTTTCCAGGGAGTGGGAGGGATCAAATATCTGGTTGCTGAAGTGGAGGGTCCCTGGAGCTGGGGGCCTACACTCCCTTGAGTATGCAGAAAGGGCAGGAGGCTCATAGTTCATAACCTCTGGATGGGGTGGGGGTGGAGAGGGAGGGTGAGGAAGGGAGGGCCATGGGGGGCCTGGATCTTATAGTTCTCAACTCTTGGGATGTCCCCTCCAGTCCAGGAAACACCAATGTAGGTATTTTGGATCCAGCAGCATGTTTATTCACCAGCTTCCCAGTCTCTGATCTTTTGCCCCTTAGTGGTTGCTTCCATCTTGGAACCCTCCTCAGAGACCTTTACTTGACATGAACACAATATATTTTTTAGATCATGGCATATGAATATAATAAACCCAAATCTCATTATTTGCATGAATGTTTCTTTAAGTAGAATGTATAATAGCATAATAATGTCACAAGAATTTAATACACATGAGAATCAAGTTTCTACAAAAAAAAAATCCTGTGTATTTCTACAATACTACTGAACTCTTGAACTATTCATATTTTAGAAAAAAAATTAAAGTCAAATTATAAGCATCTAATTGTGGTTGGCTAAATTCCTTGCTAAAAGTATGCTTATTGTTGCCTCATAGACATACATGTGCCTGTCTATATTTCTGTCAAACCATAAACTATAATTTTATAGCTAAGAAAAGATTACTGATTAAGGGTGCTAGAAGGAAAAATGTTTTCTTTCTGGAATTTAATTAGCAGCGCTTTCACTGAGGAGAAGAACCTCTGCTAGTTGTCAGGTGTTATCTGGATCTCTAGCTATTTAAAGCTATGAGGAAATCTATTAAAACTGTTAAAACACTAATCCCCTTGCAAACATCTTCAGTATTGTCACACACGTAACAATATTCACATTATGGCTCACATATATAGTTTATTGCTCATGTACTGAAAAGAGCCAACACCAGCTCCCCTCTCCTCCCGCTAACCTGCGAAATGTGTCACATTCCAATCTTCACTACTTGTTTTGAGTTGATCTATATCTAGATACACGCTGAAACAAGCACAACAATAACATACAATTTCGCGTTCTAAGACCCATTCCCGAGTCATGTCGTTCTTTGTGCTGGCAGGACATTGGTAATTTATTTATAAAAATCTTTACTAAATAACAAAAACTGATTTTTTTTTACCTGATTTGCTTATTGAAATCCACAATTAATGTAATAATCTAGATTGCTATGTTCAGAGATATGATAAGGATTTTTAAATGACGTTTAAGAAAATTAAAGGATTTATGGCCGATGATTAATTCTAAATTCTAAGAAACTCACTGTGAAGTTTAGGTAATTCGTATTTTACATTTAGAAAACTTACTTTGTTTTCCAAAAAAAAAAAAAAAAATCTCTGGTTTCTCCCGCAGAGACATAACGTGACCATCTCCGAGGTAAAGATGAAAATACAGCTCTAAGCAAAGTCACTCTTACATCTCTCTCTCTTTGTTCCCCTTCTTTTACCTGGCCTTACTCTGTGCTGCAGCATCTGCATACCTGAGGGACATTGATAATAAACCCTGTGCTTTCAGCTGCTCAGAGTGCAATGTGTGTGCGCCAGGAATGTAAGCTTCCTGGTAAGAGCGGGTTTCTTTCCGCGCCGTTCTCTGCAGGATGATCTATCTGACATTGGGATTAAAAGACCTCTTTCTCTTTAAAGATGCCACTTGGGTTGCCTTGTCTCTTGAAAGTCAGCTCCAAATTCATAAGTGATGGGGACTGTACGACCAATCTGGCCAGAGGAATTAATTTCTGTGCAGAGCGATACCTGAAAACTATTCCCCACCATTTCAAAAAGAGAAATTCCAAAATAACTTTTGGAAAAGGCAAGCAATTTGTGCTAGTAAAACCCTGAATTATCTGTCAGATTCCGTATGTTGTTGCATTATTCTGACTACGGCAGCTACTAACAAGATGGCACACTAAAAATGACGCATGCAAAAGCAAATTATCAAGTCACCAAATCAACATATACTATTTCACATCAGTGCTGTAAAAGGACATTAATAGACATCAATAAAGGAATCAGTTTTTAGAAAGTTATGTAGTAATATATGTGATAATGAAATATGTGTTTTTTAAGAGAGCAGATATGCTCTTAAGATTCTCAAGAAGGAGGGACAAGATGGCTGCGCCGGGAGAAAAGGGCATCTGAGGAGCAGGAAAACATTTCCTGTACAGTGACCAAGAGACTGAACCCTGGGCCCTCAAACAACAGCGATCATGTTTTTCAGGTGAGAGGAAACCCCCAGGCATGGGATCGGTCTGTACCACTCTCAGATCCCCCCAGCCAGAACCCGGAAGAGATCCTGGGTCGCACAGGCACTAGGTCCCCAGACCAGAGCCACATGCCTGCATGTCCTGATCACCTTCCCAGGCTGATCAGTGGGCACAAAAACACCAGAGACTGGGAGTCCCTGTCTCGAGAGAATTCACAGGGAAGGAAGGAAGCTGTACTGACTTAAATCACCCAGTCCTTCCCTGGAAAATGTCTCGCAGACCAGCGGGGCCGAGCCGCCATCACTGAGCTGTGCTCCAGACACAAGCAGTGCGCCCCAGGGCAAAAAAAAAAAAAAAAAAAAAAAGAGACTGGGAGTTCCTGTCTCCAGTGAATCCACAGGGAAGGAAGGAAACTGTACTGACTTAAATCACCCAGTCCTTCCCTGGAAAAAGCTCGCAGACAGGTGGGGACAAGCCGCCATCACTGAGCTGTGCTCCAGACACAGGCAGTTTCTGCGCGCCAGCTAGCTGGCAGAGACTGAGCGGTGCACCCCAGGGCAAAAAAGAGACTAGGAGTCCCTGTCTCCAGAGAATCCACAGAATAGGAAGGAAACTGTAGTGACTTAAATCACCCAGTCCTTCCCTGGAAAAAGTCTCTCGCAGACCAGCAGGGCCGAGCCACAATCACTGAGCTGTGCTCCAGACACAGGCACAAACAGTTGCTGCGCACCAGATGTCCAACTGGGTCACAGCAGCTGATCATTAAATTTACAGCAAGAAACCCAGAAACAGTGCAGCTGTCTTCAGGGCTTCCCTGGGTGAGAGGAGAACCCTCTCGACTAACAAAGACCACAGTTACCACTCAGGTCTCTATCCCTGAGGTGAGCAGCAGCAACTCCTAAAAAAAAACGCCAGCCTTCCAGGGACTATACCCAAAAATCTGAGAAGACTGACTTCAAGAAAAACCAGCTTTCTGCCAAGGGAATTCTCTCCACCACAGGATTCCCAGGAACTACCAGAAAATAACCCCAAACACCTAATATAGCCCAATGGGTAGAGGCCAATGTAAAAGCTCAGGCAACAAAAGACAGAGCAAAATGGCATCTCCAGAACCCAGTTACCCAGGGGCAAGTAGCCCTGAACACCCCAGCATAACCGAAATCCAAGAAGATGACATAACAACTATGCTCATGAAGATCATAACAGAGGAAACAAATAAGATAGGTAAAGACATAGAGGAAGATAAACTCAAACAGAATATTGCCATCCATAAAGAAATAGAGGAAGTTGCAGCCAAACAGTTTGTGGCCTTTAGAAAAAAATGTTTAAAGCACTGAATGAAATAAAAGAGACAGAGGTTGGTTCAAACAAACAGCTGAAAGAAGTGATGGAAAAACAGGAAAATACAGTCAGAGAGGTGAAGGAAATCAACAAAATGGCTCAAGATCTGAAGATACAATTGGAAAAATTAAAGAAAACACAAATGGAGGAAATTGCAGAGAGAAAGAACTTAGGGGAGAAAACAGGAACTACAGAGGTTAGCATAGTCAATAGACTACAAGAGATGGAAGAAAGAATCTCAGGTATGGAAGATACAATGGAAGAAATCTATGTATCTGTCAAAGAAAATGTTAAATCCAAAAAATTCTAGACACAGACCGTCCAAGAAATCCAAGACAATATGAAAAGTCAAAACCTGAGAATAATAGGTATAGAGGAAAAAGAAGACTCCTTTCTCCAAGGCCCAGAAAATATTTTCAACAAAATCATTGAAGAAAATTTCCCCAAGTTAAAGGAGAAGCCAATAAGGATACATGAGGCCTACAGAACACCCAACAAATTTGACCAGAAAATAAAATCCTCCTGCCACATAATAATCCAAACAGTAAGTATACAGAACAAAGAAAAAATACTAAAAGCTGCAAGGGAAAAAGGCCAAGTAACATATAACGGCAAACCCATTAGAATCACACCTGACTTTTCAACAGAGACTATGAAAGACAGAAGGGCCTGGACGGATATCATGCAGACCCTAAGAGAACACAGATGTCAGCCCAGGCAACTATACCCTGCAAAACTCTCAGTCCTCATAGATGGAGAAAACAAGATATTCAATGACAAAAACAAATTTCAACAATACCTACACACAAATCCAGCATTACAGAAGAAACTGGAAGGGAAAATACCACCTAAGAAAATTAGCTTCTTTCAAGAAAACACAGGAAATAATTAACCCTACCACAGTAAATCAAAAAGTAACCAAGCACACAACCTTATGAACACAGCCAACATCAAAATCAAAGGATCTAACAGCCACTGGTCATTAATCTCTTTCAACATCAATGGACTCAACTCTCCATTAAAAAGACACAGATTAACAGAATGGATACTTAACAAAACCCAGCAATCTGTTGCATGCAAGAAACACACCTAAGGCACAAAGATAGACATTACCTGAGGGTAAAGGGTTGGAAGATGACTTTCCAAGCAAATGAACCCAAGAAGCAAGCAGAGGTAGCCATTCTAATAGCTGATACAATAGACTTTCAAACAAAATTAATAAAAAGAAATGGGGGAAGGACACTTCATACTCATCAAGGGAAAATTCCACCAGGAAGACATCACAATCCTGAACATCTAAGCCCCAAATACAAGATCACCCATTTTGTTAAAGAAACATTGATAACATTTAAACCACATATAGATCCACACACAATAATAGTGGGAGACGTCAACAACCCACTCTCAACAAAGGATAGGTCAACAAAACAAAATTAAAGAAACAATATCTCTAACAGAGGTCATGAATCAAATGGACCTAACAGATATTTATGGAACTTTGTACCCAAACACAAAAGAATTTACCTTCTTAGCACCTAATGGAACCTTCTCCAAAAAGACCACATAGTTGGTCATAAAGCAAACCTCAACAGATACAAGAAGATTGAAATAATCCCTTGTATCTTGTCTGATCACCATGGAATAAAGCTGACCCTCAACAACAACAGAAATAGCAAAAAGCCTACACACACATGGAAAATGAACAACTTGTTACTAAATGACAGCTGGGTCAGGGAAGAAATAAAGAAAGAAATTAAAGTCTTCCTAGAACTCAATGAAAATGAAGACACAACATACCCAAATTTGTGAGAAACAATGAAAGCCATGCTAAGAGGAAAGTTCATAGCACTAAGTGTGTTCAAGAAGAAATTTGAGACAGCTCATTCAAGCAACTTAATGGCCCACTTAAAAACCCTAGAAAAAGAAGAAGCAGACACACCAAAAAGGAGTAGACGACTGGAAATAATCAAACTCAGGGCTGAAATCAATCAATTAGAAACAAATAAAACAATTCAAAGAATCAATGAAACCAAGAGCTGGTTCTTTGAGAAAATCAACAAGATCTACAAACCCTTAGCCAAGCTAACTAAAAGACAGAGAGACACCACCCAAATCAACAGAATCAGAAATGAAAAGGGGGACATAACTACAGACACTGAGGAAATCCAAACAATCATCAGGACTTACTTCAAAAATCTATATGCCACAAAATTTGAAAATCTAAATGAAATGGACAATTTTCTTGGTCAATTTGACTTAACAAAGTTGAATCAGGACCAGTTAAATCAACTAAATAGTCCTATATCCCCCAAAGAAATAGAAACGGTCATCAAAATCTCCCATCCAAAAAAAATCCCAGGACCAGATGGCTTCAGCACAGAATTCTACCAGACCTTCAAAGAAGAGCTAACTCCAATTCTCTTCGAAGTAGTCCACAAAATAGAAACAGAAGGAAAATTACCAAACTCATTCTATGAAGTCACAGTCAACTTGGTACCTGAACTTCACAAAGACTCAACACAGAAAGAGAATTTCAGGCCAATCTCCCTTATGAACATTGATGCAAAAATACTCAATAAAATACTTGCAAACCGAATACAAGAACACATCAAAGATATTATCCACTATGACCAAGTAGACTTCATCCCAGGTATGCAGGGGTGGTTCAATATATGGAAATCCATCAATGTGATCCACCAAATTAACAAACTGAAAAAAAAATACACAATAATCTCCCTAGATGCTGAAAAATCATTTGACAAAATCCAACATCCATTCATGTTTAAAGTATTGGAGAGATCAGAGATACAAGGCACATACCTAAATATAGTAAAGGCGATATACAGGAAGCCTATAGCCAACATCAAACTGAACGAAAGAAACTTAAAGCAATCCCACTAAAATCAGGGACAAGACAAGGCTGCCCACTCTCTCCATATCTCTTCAACATAGTGCTGGAAGTCCTTGCTAGAGCAATAAGACAGTCGAAGGAGATCAAGGGGATACAGATGGGAAAGGAAGAAGTCAATTTATCACTATTTGCAGATGATATGATAGTATACATGAGTGACACCAAAAATTCTACCAGGGAATTCCTACAGCTGAAAAACACCTTCAGCAAAGTGGCCGGATACAAAATTAACCCAAAAAAATCAGTAGCACTCCTGTATACAAAAGACAAAAGGGCTGAGAAAGAAATTAGGGAAACAACACCCTTCACAATAGCCACAAATGACATAACGTACCTTGCTGTAACCCTAACCAAGCAAGTCAAAGACTTTTATGAAAAAAATTTCAAGTCTCTGAAAAAAAGAATTAGAAGAAGATATGAGAAGATGGAAAGATCTCCCATGCTCATGGCTTGGCAGGATTAACATAGTAAAAATGGCCATTTTACCAAAAGCAATCTACAGATTTAATGCAATTCCCATCAAATTGCCAACACAATTCTTTACAGACCTGGAAAGAAAAATTCTCAACTTCGTACGGAATAACAAGAAACCGAGAATTGCTAAAACAATCCTCTACAATAAAAGATCTTCTGGAGGTATCTCCATCCCTGATCTCAAGCTGTACTATAGAGCAACAGTTATAAAAAACGGCATGGTACTGGCATAGAAACAGAATGGTGGATCAATGGAATCGAACAGAAGACCCAGAAATAAACCCAACACACTTATGGACACTGATATTTGACAAAGATGCCAAAACCATAAAATGGAAAAAAGATAGCATCTTTAACAAATGGTGCTGGTCCAACTGGATGTCTACATGTAGAAAAATGAAAATAGATCCATACTTATCATCCTGCACAAAATTGAAATCTAAGTGGATCAAAGACCTCAACATAAAACCAGACACATTAAATTGGCTAGAAAAAAAAGTGGGGAATACCCTAGAACTCATTGGTACAGGAGACAACTTCCTGAACAGAACACCAACAGCACAGGCTCTAAGAGCAACAATCAATAAATGGGACCTCATGAAATTAAAAAGCTTCTGTAAAGCAAAGGACACCGTCATCAAAACAAAGCAACTGCCTACAGATTGGGAAAGAATCATCACCAACCCTTTATCTGACAGAGGGCTAATATCCAGTATATATAAAGAACTAATAAAGCTGAAAAGCAGTAAACCAAGTAATCCACTTAAAAAATGGGAAACAGAGCTTAACAGAGAACTCTGTGCAGAGGAATATTGAATGGCAGAGAAGCACTTTAAGAAATGCTCAACCTCATTAGCTATCAGGGAAATGGATATCAAAAGGACCCTGAGATTTCACCTTACACCCATCAGAATGGCCAAGATGAAAAACCCAAGTGACAACACATGCTGGAGAGGTTGTGGAGAAAGGGGAACCCTCCGCCACTGCTGGTGGGAATGTAAACTTGTACAACCACTCTGGAAATCAATCTGGTGCTTTCTCAGACAACTAGGAATAGCGCTTCCTCAAGACCCAGCTATACCACTCCTAGGCATATATCCAAAAGAGGCTCAAGTACACAAAAAGGACATTTTCACAACCACTTTTTTAGCAGCTTTATTTGTAATAGCCAAAAGCTGGAAACAACCCAGATGCCCCTCAACTGAAGAATGGATGCAGAAATTGTGGTACATTTATACAATGGAGTATTACTCAGCAATGAAAAATAAGGAAATCATGAAATTTGCAGGTTAATGGTGGGACCTGGAAAGCATATCCTGAGTGAGTTGTCCCAGAAGCAAAAAGACACACACGGTGTATACTCACTCATATAACATACAACATAGGATAAGCATGCTAAAATCTGTACATCTAAACAAACTAAGCAAAAGAGAGGAGCCTAACTAAAATGCTCAATCCCCATCCTGAAAGGCAAAGAGGATGGACATCAGAAGAAGAAGAAAACAGGAAACAACCTAGGAACCTGCTACAGAGGGCCTCTGAAAGCCAGAAGAAGAAAACAGGAAACAACCTAGGAACCTGCTACAGAGGGCCTCTGAAAGCCAGAAGAAGAAAACAGGAAACAACCTAGGAACCTGTCACAGAGGGCCTCTGAAAGCCTCTGCCCTGCAAACTATCAAAGCAGATGCTGAGCCTGATGGCCAACTGTTGGGCAGAGTGAGTGGAATTTTATGTAAGAAGTGTGAAATAGCAAGAGCTAGAGAGAACAGGAACTCCACAAGGAGAGCAACAGAACAAGAAAACTTGAACACAGGGAACTTCCCATAGACTCATACTCCAACCAAGGACTATTCATGGAGATAACCTAGAACCCCTGCACAGATGTAGCCCATGGCAGTTCACTGTCCAAGTGGGTTACATAGTAATGGGAAGAGGGACTGCCTTTGACATAATCTGATTGGCCTGCTCGTTGATCACCTCCCTCTGAGGGGGGAGCAGCCTTACCAGGCCACAGTAGAGGTCAATGCAGCCACTTTTGATGAGAACTGATAGACTAAGATCAGAAAGGAGAGGAGAACCTCCCCTATCAGTGGTCTTGGGGAGTGTCATGCATGCAGAAAGGGGAGAGAGGGTGGGATCCGGAGGGGAGGAGGGAGGGGCTTATGGGGGGATACAAAATGAATAAAGTGTAATTAATAAAAGTTAAATAAAAAATTAAAAAAATAAAAGTAAAAAAGTAATGCACACACACAAAAAAGATTCTCAAGAAAACACTTTCTTTGGGGATTTTTGTTATTTTTACATTATTTCTTGGGGAAAAAGTAATGTTTTCTGTTTGTTTTTCAGTTGCAGGTGATACTCACTAAAGAAATGAAGAAAACAAGAGAATCCAATGGGCATCTCAGAAAAAAAATGGAAAATGACATTAATCTTCATTCTTTAATAACATTTTAGTTCAATCTTAGAAATGTGTGACTTTCAAGGTCCTTTTGATTTGCATTTCCCTGATGACTAAGGACGTTCTGCATTTTTTTTAATTGTTTCTCCGCAATTTGGTATTCCTCAATTGAGAATTCTCTGGTTAGCTCTGTACCCATTTTTTATTTGGATTACTTGATTTGTTGTCTGTTAACTTCTCGAGTTCTTTATATATTCTGGATACTAGGCCTCTGTGAGATATAAGGTTGGTGAAGATTCTTTCCCAATCTGTAGGATGTCATTTTGTTCTTTTGACAGCATCCTTTGCTTTACAGAAGCTTTTCAGTTTTATGAGACCCCACTTATTGATTGTTGATCTTAGAGCCTGTGCTGCTGGTGTTCTGTTCAGGAACAAGTTGTCCCTGTGCCAATGAGTTCTAGGCTCTTCCTCACTTTTTCTTCTAACCCTGAGTGGGGAGCAGCCTTGCCAGACCACAGAGGAAGACAATGCAGCCAGTCCTGATGAGAACTGATAGGCTAGGATCAAAGGGAAGGAGAGGAGAACCTCCCCTATCAGTGGACTTGGAGAGGGCCATGGGAGGAGATGAGGGAGGGTGGGATTGGGAGGGAATAAAGGAGGGTACTACAGCTGGGAAACAAAGTGAATATAAATATAATGGTTAATATAAATATAATAATTAGAAAATGTGTGATTTTAATGGCTGAGACAGCTGGATGGTTAAAGTTTCTTGCTAACCAAGCCTGCTGATCTGAGTTTAATGCTCACGATCCACATGGGGGAAGGAGGTAACTTACTTGTGGTGTGTCCTCTGGAGAAGATCCTTGCTATGGGTTTGAGGCTCTGCAGTCTCCTGAATCTCTCTAGGAGTTCAGCTAAGCTAAAAAAAAAAAAAAAAAAAAAAAAAAACCATCAACAACAAAAAAACTGATGTAGCCTGTGATGACAATCCCAGGTAAATCTTTTTTTCTTCAGCTTTCTATCAAGCTTCTCCCAGATGGTCTCTGTTTTCTGCAAATTTGATGGGCTTTCTCCTTCTCTAATCATGTTGTTTTTATTTCCTCTGGTGAAGGAATTAGATAAAAGCCAATCTCAAGCCTTCCTAATTATTTCTGAACTCTAGATCAGCTTAGCTTTGCTAGATCAAATCTCCTCTCCAAAGTTGGTGTCTGTTTTCATTTTCTGCATGTGTAGGACTACCTGATGGGGAAGCAATCCTTTCTTCCCATGGTAAATAGAAGGGTGAGCTTTCACATCTCAGTCTTTTCCCTGATCTGAGAAGAACAGCATTTGGGTTTCACTATTAAGTGTTTTTAGATTTATGCTTTTAATAAATGTCCTTCATCCAGATGGGAAAGTTTCCCCTGTTCTGATTCTCTGAGAATTTTCACCTCAATGAATGATTATTTTTTGTCATATTATTATACTGTATCTATTACATTACTCTTATTATTTTTACTCTTTAGCTTGTTGTTGTAATGGATTATATTGATTTTTAGATATTCAACCAAGTTTGCATACCTAGAATAATCGCACATTTTTTTTTTTTTTTTTTTTGAGACTTGACCCAGACTGGTCTCCAATTTTGTATGTAGACAAGACTGATCCTTAAACATCTGATATTCCTACCTCTATTTCCTAAGAGCTGAGGTTACAGGCAAATGACACAGCTGGCTTAGATGGGGTAATTAATCAACCCCAGGTTTTCAAGAATGCTAAGTATATGTTATATCAACTGAATATTTTACTTACTTCATTAGACAAAATTTGCCAGTTTCTTCCTGTTTTTTTTTTTCTTCTTTTGTCTGTGCTCCTAAGAGATATTGGCCTGATGTTCTCATTCTCATGTTTTATATTTTGTACCATGGCAATGCTTGCCTCACTTGCTGCTCCTAAGAATTCCTTCTGCTTCAATTTCCTAGGAAAAAGTTTCACAGAGTTTGCTATCAGCATGAATTTGCCAGTGTTTGTACCAAGGCTCTGTAAGCTTTGTGTTTGAAAGGACATTATTATTGATTCAGTGTCTTTAATATTGTCTATAATATGCCGTTGTAATCATTTTCTTTATTATTATTTTTTATTAAAAAGTATTCACTTTGTATCTTGGCTGTAGACCCCTTCCTCATCTCTTCCCAGTCCCACCCTTCCTCCCTCCCTCAAAAACAAGCTCCAAATGGATGCATGCAAAATGAAAATAAAATAACATAATGTAAAAATACCTAGAAGATAAGGGGGGGGGGAACCCAGCTAGCCTTCGTTTACTGTGACATGTAAAACCCAACACCAATAATAATAATAATAATAATAATAATTATTATTATTATTATTTATGAATGAACAAATGCAAGTAAATATTTTCATTGCACTTAAAAACATCTGTGTTACAAAAAAACTCAGTGACATCTTTGGAGGTTCTTGGTTTCATAAGGTTTTGGTGGGGCTTTTTTGTTTTGTACATTACAGATTCTTTGTATGTTTTAGGGTAGTACTGTGTGTAGAAACATGTGTGTCTCTGTGTCTACATGTACATCTTATGCTTTTTTTCTTTGTTTTTTTCTTATGTTTGGTTTCTCCTATTCTGGTTTGTTTGCTTTTGCTCTATCTTATTATCTTTCTTTATTTTTATTTTTATTTTTATTTTTTTAAATCTTTTATTTTTTTTATTAATTACACTTTATTCATTTTGTATCCCCCCATAAGCCCCTCCCTCCTCCCCTGCCGATCCCCCCCTCCCTCCCCTTTCTGCATGCATGCCACTCCCCAAGTCCACTGATAGGGGAGGTCCTCCTCTCCTTCTTTCTGATCTTAGTCTATCAGTTCTCATCAAAAGTGGCTGCATTGTCCTCTACTGTGGCCTGGTAAGGCTGCTCCCCCCTCAGGGGGAAGTGATCAACGAGCAGGCCAATCAGATTATGTCAGAGGCAGTCCCTCTTCCCATTACTATGTAACCCACTTGGACACTGAACTGCCATGGGCTACACCTGTGCAGGGGTTCCAGGTCATCTCCACAAATAGTCCTTGGTTGGAGTATGAGTCTCTGGGAAGTTCCCTGTGTTCAAATTATCTTGTTCTGTTGCTCTGCTTGTGGAGTTCCCGTCCCCTCCAGCTCTTACTATTTCCCACTTCTTACATAAAATTCCACTCACTCTGCCCATCAGTTGGCCATCAGGCTCAGCATCTGCTTTGACAGTCTATACTGCAGAAGCTTTCAGAGGCCCTCTGTGGCAGGTTTCAAGGTTGTTTCCTGTTTTTTTTCTGGCTTTCAGAGGCCCTCTGTAGCAGGTTCGGAGGTTGTTTCCTATTTTCGTTTTCTTCTGATGTCCATCCTCTTTGCCTTTCAGGATGGGGATTGAACATTTTAGTTAGGGTCCTCTCTTTTGCTTAGTTTGTTTAGATGTACAGCTTTTAGTGGGTTTATTCTATATTGTATGTTTATATGAGTGAGTATATACCGTGAGTGTCTTTTTGCTTCTGGGTCAACTCACTCAGGATGATCCTTTCCAGGTCCCACCATTTACCTGCAAATTTCATGATTTCCTTATTTTTCATTGCTGAGTAATACTCCATTGTATAGATGTACCACAGTTTCTGCATCCATTCTTCAGTTGAGGGGCATCTGGGTTGTTTCCAGCTTCTGGCTATTACAAATAAAGCTGCTACAAACATGGTTGAGCAAATGTCCTTGTTGTGTACTTGCGCCTCTTGTGGGTATATGCCTAGGAGTGATATGGCTGGATCTTGAGGAAGCGCTATTCCTAGTTGTCTGAGAAAGCGCCAGATTGATTTCCAGAGTGGTTGTACCAGTTTACATTCCCACCAGCAGTGGAGAAGGGTTCCCCTTTCTCCACAACCTCTCCAGCATGTGTTGTCCCTTGAGATTTTCATCTTGGCCATTCTGATGGGTGTAAGGTGAAATCTCAGGGTTGTTTTGATTTGCATTTCCCTAATGGCTAATGAGGTTGAACATTTCTTTAAGTGCTTCTCTGCCATTCGATATTCCTCTGCAGAGAATTCTCTCTTTAGCTCTGTTCCCCATTTTTTAAGTGGATTACTTGGTTTGTTGCTTTTCAGCTTGTTTAGTTCTTTATATATATTGGATATGAGTCCTCTGTCAGATAGAGGGTTGGTGATGATTCTTTCCCAATCTGTAGGCAGTCGCTTTGTTTTGATGACGGTGTCCTTTGCTTTACAGAAGCTTTTCAATTTCATGAGGTCCCATTTATTGATTGTTGCTCTTAGAGCCTGTGCTGTTGGTGTTCTGTTCAGGAAGTTTTCTCCTGTACCAATGAGTTCTAGGGTATTCCCCACTTTTTTTCCTAGCCGATTTAATGTGTCTGGTTTTATGTTGAGGTCTTTGATCCACTTGGACTTCAGTTTTGTGCAGGGTGATAAGTATGGATCTATTTGCATTTTTCTACATGTAGACATCCAGTTGGACCAGCACCATTTGTTAAAGATGCTATCTTTTTTCCATTGTATGGTTTTGGCATCTTTGTCAAAAATCAGGTGTCCGTAATTGTGTGGGTTTATTTCTGGGTCTTCTGTTCGATTCCATTGATCCACCATTCTGTTTCTATGCCAGTACCACGCAGTTTTTATAACTGTTGCTCTATAGTACAGCTTGAGATCAGGGATGGAGATACCTCCAGAAGATCTTTTATTGTAGAGGATTGTTTTAGCAATTCTCGGTTTCTTGTTATTCCATACGAAGTTGAGAATTTTTCTTTCCAGGTCTGTAAAGAATTGTGTTG
>NW_026596095.1:876994-1101850 GCF_907164565.1 Psammomys obesus
CGGTTTGCAAGTATTTTGTTAAGTATTTTTGCATCAATGTTCATAAGGGAGATTGGCCTGAAATTCTCTTTCTTTTTGAGTCTTTGTGAGGTTTAGGTACCAAGGTGATTGTGGCTTCATAGAATGAGTTTGGTAATGTTCCTTCTGTTTCTATTTTGTGGAATAGTTTGAAGAGAATTGGAGTTAGCTCTTCTTTGAAGGTCTGGTAGAATTCTGCGCTGAAGCCATCTAGTCCTGGGCTTTTTTTGGATGGGAGACTTTTGATGACTGCTTCTATTTCTTTGGGGGATATAGGACTATTTAGTTGATTTACCTGGTCCTGATTCAGCTTTGGTGAGTCAAATCGAGAGATGGTTCAGTGGTTAAGAACTCTGCCTGTTCTCCAGAGGTCCTGAGTTCAATTCCCAGCAACCATACATAATGTGATCTGATGCAGTCTTCTGGTGTGCAGGTATACATGCAGTTATTATCTTTCTTTAAACACCTGTTTGTTTTTCCAATGATAAACAGAAAGGATGTGGATTCTGATGGAAGGGAAGTTGGGGAGGATTTTGGAGGATTTAGGGAAGGGAAACGTATAATCAGAATATATTATATGAAAAAAATATTTTCAGTAAAAGACAAAACAGCAATAACAACAAAATACACACACACACTCACACAAACACACACAAAAGCCTCTTCTCCAAGCTAACTGAATCAAACTGCCTTCTCTCCACTTCTCACTGCATTTATATCCTTGAAAACTCCTTCTGAACACATACATATACACATACACAAATAAATACCCATAAATTATAACTCAAATGCAGTCTTCTAAATCTATTTCTTACATTTATGTGTTTCTAGGGTTGACCACACAGTATGGATAACTTCTCAGGAGACTCATCACTAAGAAAATCTAATTCTCCTTGTCTCTCAGCAGGGAGAATTTTATTAATTTATTAATTTCATATTAAAAACAAACTTTATGTGCATGTGTGGTAAGTAGAAAACTGTTTTTTTTCAAATTACAATTATTAAATAAATCTAGAGAGAATAAGAAAATGAGAAAATACAAGCCATGAAAATTATTATGTATATTATAGAAAATTTCTTTTAGAAATTGGATATTTTCTGAGTGAATTATAAGTAACAGAATAAATTTGTAAAGAGAAAAAATAAAAACAGTGAATAGATAAAAGGATTAGTAATGTGCATTTTTTTCCTTAAAAACAAAGAATGCAGTACTTAACAGGATATTATTCCAATGTAGATAAAAAGAAAATAAATGCTTCAAGAAAAATGAAACAAAAAAAATGTTGGTTGGATAACACAGGTATCAAAATACATGAGACTTTCTAAATATGCAGGGAAGGTGGGACATTACTTGGAAGAAAGTGGACCCAGAAACTATTATGGACAAAAACCAAACCAAACCAAGTCTTCAAACAGATTTAAATAATTAATATATTCAAAGTTCAGAATGAACGAAAAATCCCACATTTACCAATATTTATAAAAAGATAAGGGATTTTTCAAGAACATACAAAAAGAAAAATAGAAAGAAAATTATGATAGCAAAGATGGCTATAATTTAAGGAATAAAAATGAACAAATCATCCAGATGGCAATGACTTATGTCAAATCAAGATTATTCATGCAAACAGTAATGAGTAGAAAATACTGAAATTATTACGGGGTAATGGATAAAATTTATATTTAAATATGTTTAGACCTATTATCTATGTTAGGAGACATTATGTTATTCAAAATTCCATTAATTTAACACTCAAGATCATAGGTTAGTATGTTCCTATATATGGTGCAACTCAAATCCTGAAATAAAATAGGAGAGAAATAAAGTCAATACACTGTTTTCCAGGGAAATATAAAAATAGTAATTTTGATATGGAATATTATAATGTTTCCATAGAATACAATATTATCAATTATGTAAAACTATTAATTAAACACAAGTTTATATATGTACATCCATAACTATTATAAAATATTTAAATAAAATAGTTTATTTTTCTATTTTTTTATCTTTAATCTGTATTAGATAAAGACTAATAAACTACCACAAAAATACGTCCTAGCATGAAAAATTAAGTACTTTTATAAATATATGAAGTTTCTCTTATATACAGCAAAGGTGTAGGTATCCACATACTATACATACTATAAGCACCCACATATAGTCTGTATTTGATATTCCACAATGCTTCTGTAATAAATCTGTGATTTTATTGTAATATGAATAAAATATCACATTCTCTTTTAAATGCATTACTCAATAAAATAGCGTTTATTATCACTCAAACTTCTCTTTCAGTTTTCTCTGGTTTTGTTGTTACATCTTAAGATACATCCCTTGAATAACAGAATATTTTGTCATCAATGCTAATTATGTAAAGTCTAATATGAATTACACCTTTAGAGTATATGGGTTGTATGAAGCTGGTTTCTTCACCTGATGATGATGATGATGTGATGGCTATATCACAGTGGAAGGGAACAGGTGTCTGGGACAAGTCTGTGCTTCTTCTAATGCATATTTCTCATGCCATGGAGGATGAAAGTTGTTCTTGACTAGATACAATGTTCGTCAGTAGATCTCATCATAAAATATTATGTAAATGCCAATGTGTTTTTAGTTTATGAATAAGATTATTTTAAGTACATGAAAAAATGATTGAAGGGCTAAGTAGCATTTTGTATTAATAAGCAATAAACACCATAACGTTCTCTACTGGAACTTAACCAGAAAAACTGAAAATAAGTTCTTGAACTGAAACAGTGTTTGTTCTTTTCTTTATTATTTTATTTTTGTTATTAGTTACATTTTGTTAACTCTGTGTCCCAGCTGTATCCTGCTCCCTCATTCCCTCCCCAACCCCACACTCCCTCCCTGGTCTCCTCCCTGCCCCTTTCCAAGTCCACTGATAGGGGAGGACCTCCTCCCCTTTCATTTGACCCTGTTTTATCAGGTATCTTCAAGGCTGGCTGCAAAGTCCTTCTCTGTGGCCTAACAGGACTGCTTCTCCCCTGGGGAGAGGGGGGGAAGGTCAAAGAGCCTGCCCTTGGGATCCTGTTAGAAATAGTCCTTGTTCCCCTTACTTTGGGAAACTACTTGGTTACTGAGCTACCATGGGCCACATTCGAGTACAAGTTCTAGGTTATATCCATAGATGGTCCTTGGTTGAGTGTCAGCCTCAGAAAAGACCTTGTGCCTGGATATATTTGGTCCTTGTAGAGCTCCTATCCTTTCCATATCATACTAACTCCCCTTCTTTCATATGATTCCCTGCACTCTGCTAAGGGTTTGGATATGAGTCTTAGTGTCTGCTTTGAAACACTGCTACGTAGAGTCTTTCAGATGCCTTCTGCTGTAGACTCCTGTCACAGGTTCAAAGCACATCCCATTTGTCTTTCTAAATGAGGATTGATCATCTTTGCCAGTGTCCGCTTTCTTGATTATCTTCTTTAGGTGTGTAGATTTCATTATGTTTATCACAAGTTCAGAATGTGAAATGAAAAATTAATTTTAACCACAAGTTAAAATTCAAAACATATTTCCCTGCAAAGAAAGAGTTTTGGGTGGTGATTTTGATGCTTGTTTTATTTTTCTGCCCTTGGGGATATTTAAAATAGTTTTTGAGAGAAAACTTTCATGACACAGCACAGGCTAGAAGTGAACTTGTAGAAACCTTCCCTCAGCTTCTGTAAAACTAGGATTATAGAACAATGCCACCAAGTTGGACAGGATAAATATTTCTAAAACATTATTTCAGTTTCTTTCACTTATGTGATACCAGTTACCCAAACAATAATACACACATAGACACATGGGTAATGACATCAAGATATTACCATAACATTTAAACACTTTCACTTCTTTTGCAGTATTTTATGCATCTTTTAAAAGACACAGTAATATGAAATCAATTATGTATAATATACATTTTTTTCTAAAGTTCCAAAAAAAAATCTATGTTACTGAAGATTATGTGCATCCATCATTTGGATGAAAAAAAATGATAGTAGAAAATTGAATATTGTGCATGCTTACATAATCAAATCAAGATTAAAAAAATTAAACAAAAATCTAACACTTAAACTCAGAACAGATATTTCAGTTTATTTAAATACTACTTTGTTCTAATTACGGGTATATTATATGCTGGTGCAAACAAATAGAGTCCTTAATTTAAACAAAAAAAATATGGAAATGGGCTTAACAAGAATTGTTATCTAAAGTTTATTCTGCCTTGTCAGTAAACCCAGGACACAAATATTGGAATCTGGTAAGAGGATAACTGTGACAAATGTTTATTGGAATTGGGGAAAGACATTTTCTTCCTTTGTGATTCAGTTTCTTTTAAGTAAACTGAAGAAGAAAAAAATCTATCTCCAAACTTTATGGTAGATAAGTTAAGGCAATTTATGTTCCTTACAATTTCTGTCATCATATTCATCTTCAGAGGATACAATCAATGTATCATTTAGTGTGAATATGGCAATACCATTATCGCTTTAAAGTATATATTTTATTCTACTTGTGCTTCTAAAATAAAACTGCAAAAATAGCATACTCAAAAGTATTTCTTTCTCCTAGTTCTGGAGGTTGAGATGTGCAAGATTAAGCCAATAGCTCTATTCTGGTGAAGGCTGATGCTTATTTCCCTATGTGTTTTTCTGTTTATCTATCAGAGGAAACGATCACTAGGTCCAGACAGAGCTAGAAGGGTAGAAAAGAATGAATGTGTTTTCTGAAGCCATTTGCTAGGGCTCTAATCTTATCCATATGGGGTCTACATCATGAATTAATCACCTTATCTAAGCTTCAACCTCTAATTCCATTATGTTGATGATTATGCTACAACACTGAATAATGTACGAAGATACAGAGTCACAGATCTTTAATGTAGATATTTAATGTTTTTTTATTGTTTGTTATTATTAGTTACATTTTATTAACTCTGTTTCCCAGCTGTATCCGGGTCCCTTATTCCCTCCCAATCCCACCCTCCCTCCCTCAGCTTCTCCCTGCCCCTTTCCAAGTCCACGGACTGGGGAGGACCTCCCACCCTTTCGTCTGGCCCTGTTTTATCAGGTATCTTCAGGACTGGCTGCAAAGTACTCCTCTGTGGCCTAGCAGGACTGCTCCTCCCTTGGGGGTTAGGAATCAAAGAGCCTGCCATTGAGTTCCTGTCAGAGATAGTCCCTGTTCCCCTTACTATGGGAAACCAATTGGTTATTGAGCTACCATGAGCTTCGTCCGAGTAAAGGTTCTAGGTTATATCCATACATGGTCCTTGGTTGGAGAAACAGTTTCAGAAAAAAAAAAAAAAAAAACCTGTGCCCTGATATTTAATGTTTAAGATGTGTGAATATATGTGTCCTTGTGTGTACATATGCACATGGTGTGTGCCGGTACATATCACATCTATGTGCTTGTACTTTTGGAAGCCAGAGGACAACCTCAGACACTATCAGCTTGTACTGAGATGGAGTTTCTCATTGGTCTGAAACAAAATTTCTTGGCAAGTGTTCCCTAAAGATCTTTTTGTCTCCTACTTCCCAGCAATGAAATCTTAATTATGTACCATGACAACCAATCGTTTTGTGTGGATCCTCACGAATTCTTATGCGTGCAAGGCAATTGTTTTATACACTGAACTAGCACCAGAGTGTCTTACTACTTTTAACTAGATTTCGTTTTCCCATATCCAATCCAACCTCAAGAGACTGGTAATCTTTCATTGTTTTTACAGTTTTACACTTTCAACAAAGCATATGAAAATGTATTACTTTATAAGAATCTATCAAATATTTTTTTCCAAATTGAATGAATTATTTTCTATCATCTCTGACAGTATTTCAGACTTTAGAATAGTTCTCACCCTTAATATATATATATATATATATAGAGAGAGAGAGAGAGAGAGAGAGAGAGAGAGATCAAATAGATGTGTAAAATATATCTTTCTAATTGGAAGTAGAATGAGATTTAATTGTGAATTTTTTTTTAAATTTCATTCATTTTTGTTTCCTTTTCATAGTTTTAGACTATAATTACAACATTTCTCCGTTTTTTTTTTTCATAACTTCAAACACTTCCACGAATTTCTCTTTATTCTTTTTCAGATTTATGGTCTGATTTCATTAATTGTTATTGTGTGCATGTGTATGTATAAACATGGGTATTCCTGAATATAACTGACGCAATAGAGGTATTAATTTCTATACACATATTTGCAGTACTGATCACTGGGCAGTGCGAAGCATATTGTTGCTCTCTTCCCTAGGGAAGGCCACTACTCCCGTGACCAGCCTTCCTCAGTTGCCTTTACTTTTTAGGATAGGGTTGATGCCTGATAGGCTTTTCTCTGTCCAATTTGTCATGTTCCTGTTTGTCATCTTTGCTCAGCTCGCATTTGGGTAGTCATGTTGGTAAGATTTTATGGGTACAGCTGTTGATAATGTGAAATGTTTCAATGATGTAAATGGTCAGATTATGTTCATGATGTTTATTGATAATTCAACGTCTCCACTGATAACACAAGTATCTATCAAAGTAGGATTTGCATTTCCATCTGTGATGTTTTATTTCCTGTTATTGATTTAGGCTACATAAATCTATCTTATTGGATGCATAATTTCCGGATGTTGTCTATGTTTCAGAAATGTATTTTAATTTTATAAAATTTTCTTCCAATAAAAATTGTCATTAATATTGTCAGTGTCTCAGTTTATGTTCTATGGCTGTTAAAATGCACCACAACCATTTATCTATAAAAGGGGATTATATAAAAGGCAACCATTATGAAAAGACCTCTCTTAAAGTTTTACGCTGTTGGCCCAATACCCAAGATGTCAGGGAGTTTCAAAACATGAAGGCAAGTATGGTGTTAGAGAAGTGGCTGAGAACATTACATGCCGATACACAGGCAGAATGAGAGAAAGACAGGGCCTAGCATGGGATTTTGAAACTGCAAAGACTGCTCTCCATGACACACATTTACCTTATAAGGGCACAACAATTCAAGATACACTACACTGTTAAACCTTCCCAGACAGTTCCAATAATTGTTGACAAAGTATTCATAATATGAGCCTATAGAGGGCATTTGCATCCAAATCACCACATCCAGTTTAGCTGTTTTTCATGAAATATTTTGCTATCACTTCGAGGAATAGGTTTCATTTTATGGCATTTTCAAGCAAATATATCATTATACATTGCTCATATTTTTCCTCCACTTCCTCTTCCTTTTCTCATATCCCCAAATAATTATACTTCTTATTATTGTCATATATGTACATATATTGATATCTATGTCATGCAAAATTTTCTTGACATACAGTCATATTACCTATACATGCTACACACACACACATTTAAATATGGATTTCACATGAGTGGAAAGAGGGATATTGTTTCTTTTTATCCATTTATCTCCTCTTATTAATTCTATTTTAAGCCTCTTCATCTTTGATCATCATCTACATTTGCTTTTGTGTCATAGATATAAATATACATAATCCCATAATCCCATTTAAATACAAATTTTTCATATGAGAGAAAATCTGAAATTTATCTTTTGATTGAGCTTAGCCAGCTTTACATAATGATCTTCAGTTCCATGTTTGGTTTTCTGGACCCATGTATGAACCAATTGTGGGCAACAATTGAGTGACGTCATGGCGATTTTCTCCAATGATGTTAAGGAAGTAGCATTACCATCTCTGCAAAACCTTCTGTGCTTGAATCTTGCTGTAATTGTGGGCTTGTTCTATGTGTATAAATATTAATCTCACCTGAAGGGTCACCTACAGTGTTTTCCATGAGGTTTCTGCCTTTTTTCCTTATGCTAGGCAACCTCGTGGTTCAAGCTATTATATTTTCTTAAAAAAAAAAATGATGAACAATCAAAATTTGGTTATTAAAAGGGTTGCTTGGGATACAGAGTTAATAAAATGTAACTGATAAGAAAAAAAATAAAATTAAAAAAGAAAAAAAGAATGAGAGCAAAAAATAAATAAATTCTATAGCTAAACTTTTATCCAAAAATCCTTCACCCAAACCCCATAAATCACATTTTAAATTAAAACAGGTGATAGACCTATGATTAAATTACTGAGCATTAATTTTTATCTAATCTTGAAAACTATATATATATATAATGTAAGTATATATTTGCCTAAAAGTAAATAACTAATTTTCTATATTTTACACTCATTAATTATATATGGTTTTTGTTTTTTCAGTTTCTCACCAATTTTATTTGGAAATGTTACTGGAAAATATAATTTTTCTTATATTTCACTTATATTTCTCAACTATTTCATCTTAAGTATAAGCTTACATTTATAGGTATGCTTTTCTTTAGGACGATATGCATTAAAAGCAAAAACATGTCCCAAATACATTTTCAGAAAGGTACAGATGACTTTGACAATAATTGAATAATAATTTCTTGTATATGTTCATACTACTAAAACCCACAAATACTAAGAATATGAACACCTAACCATTTAAAGTCTCAGAAGTAATAAACTTCCATAGTCAAATTAGTATTATACTTCAGTGCAAACATAGGATATGCTCATCCTCAAATTAATATCCAAAGTTGAGAGAGTGTTATGTATAAGTAATCTAAAGTGTCTCATGCTCCCATTCTCCTGTTTATGGTGATTGATGATGACAACTGAGATTGCTAATTCATTACTGATTAATGAGCCTCTGAGATTTTCATTATTGAAAGTTCTTGCAATCATTAGGCTTCCTTACATATATGAATGAATACTTTTATGCTTAGATAATTTTAAATTTCAAAAAGCATGGGGTATCAAAATAAAAGTCAATTAAATGAATGCTTGAGCTTGGGTTTGGAAATATGTATTTGGAGATAAACATTTGTTATGCCTGTTTTAAGGAAACAAATGTAAGAGCTTGAGATTTAGTACCAAAGTTAAATGTGCAAGAACCTGAGTGGGATTACTGTAAACACACAAAGGTAAACAGATAGGCAGATACATAGTAAGTTATGAAATGTAGTAAATGCCTAAGAACTCATATTTTTCTTAAATTTTCATTTATTAAATATATATTCAAGTCACTTTGTTAATATAGTAAATATAACATGTATATACAAAATTTTATTTTGAAAATATTAAACCTGTATATAGAAGTGCTATACCTCAGTTGGAGACACTAACATTCACCAGAAAAACCAACTATTATAAATAATATTTTGATGAGACTTGATAGGTTAGGGTTAGGTAGTAGGGAAGGAGGTCACCCCCTTTCAGTGGACTAGTGGAGTGGGGTGGGGGGGAGGACTTCTAACAGGGGCTATTTCTGATGTTTTTGCAAGCTTTTGGGACCTTTGTCCTCAAGCTGAGTTGTCTTCTCCAGCCTTAATATGAGAAGAATTCTCTAATCTTGCTGAAGCTAGATATACTACTGTTTGGTTGATATCCCTAGGAGGCTTGCCATTTTTTGAGGGGAAATGGAAAATAAGTGGATTGAGGTGGTGTGGTGGAGCGAGACGTGAAGGAGAGAAGAGCGGGGAAAACTGTGCTGGGCATATAATATGTGAAAGCATAAAAAAAAAAGAAAATAAATGAAAAACTGAAGTAGTTTCATTAACCCTAAATGAATTTTACATGTCAGCCCATAAAAAGGCATTACCAAAGAACAGCAGGAAAGAAAAAATGACTGATAGAAAATATGTCATGACTTCTGTCCGGCAGTCCAACATCACAGATGAGGAAATTTGGGGACTTTCTGAGAAAAGGTAAATTAGCTTCACTTCTTTCTTTAAAGATTGGAGTTTACGTCATTGTTTAAATTATGTTCTCAGCCCTCTGTATTAGTGTCTGGATTCATACCATAGCCAGATGCCTCTGTCCATGACATTACCAGCCCTAGTTACAGTTTCTCTCCTAATAAAGAAAAGGCTTCCGAGTCTGGCCAGACTCCTGCTTATACTCCATCACTATGGTTTCTGTTTGTTCTAGTGCTGAGCCTACTCTCCTTACATAATTCCTAAACCTTGAGTCATTACTAGGACACTTTCTGTTACTCCCTTCTTGTAATTGAACTTGGCTTTCTTCAAGAATTCCAGTTTATTTGAAGCTTGCTCTCCACATATTCATAGACAATAGTCTCCTAAAGTCATAGACACAGCTTCTGAGTGAGGCAGAATATTTTCTAGAATTTAACTTATTTCTATACTTACAGGATTTTCCTAAAGACCTCATAGCTTTCCTTTACAGTTCCCTCTCACTGCTTTAAGATATCTCCCTGTACTGTTATGGTACCCAGAATCCCAAATCTTTTATTAGAGGATCATAAGTACATTAGTGAGAATTTGGAGGACTTACTTGCACATTTTTCAGAATTTATGTAAATGCTCCTGGCAAAATCTCAGAATATTCAATCTCCTTAAGTCTCAGTTCACGATGCTTAATTTACTACCAATTATACTTCAAGGCCAGGAATTATAGGAAAAGCCATGCAAATTAGCATCCCACTAAAACCTCAGCACCTGAAAGAAGGCACAGTATAAGATGCTAAACACATCACTCAGAACATCAGTGCTCTCTCAAAACTACTACTTTGTAAATGTTTCTTTTTGTTAAAAATGTCATTCACGTATACATGTCACTGATAATTATGTTATACATTTTATTACAAGTTATGTTTCATCTGATATATAATATTATATAAACTTGTGAGATAGCATGAAGCTTTATGTTTGTGGCTGATGTGTGCATATGTGTGGAATGTGTGCATATGTGTGGAGATATCAATGCCTATCATCTTCTTCAACAATTTCCAATCTCATTATTATTTTTTTGAGAGAGGGTGTCTCAGTAAGTCTGGATCTAAATGACTGGTTAGGCTGACTGGACAACAAACCACGAGTATCCTTCTCCCTCTGCATCCACCGTGCTAGATTACAGGTGAAGACAATCAAACCTGGCATGTTATATAATAGGGATCAGCCACAAGTCCCCAATTTTCACATGAAAAATAAAACAAAACAAAACAAAAAAAAAAAACACCTTTCCTCCTGAGTGAGCTCCAAAGCCATCTACATGATGTTTCAAAAAATTATTTTTAATTTTTATTTTTTTTAATTTTATTTTTTCTTATCAGTTACATTTTATTAACTCTGTATCCCAGCCCTGTCCCGATCCCTCATTCCCTCCCAGTCCCTCCCTCCCTCCCTCATCTCCACCGTGCCCCTTGCCAAGTCCACTGATAGGGGGGACCTCCTCCCCATTCATCTGATCCTGTTTTATCAGGTATCTTCAGGACTGGCTGCAAAGCTCTCCTCTGTGGCCTAACAGGACTGCTCCTCCCTTGGGGGGTGGGGAGGCCAAAAAGCCAGCAGTGTTTTCAAAGCAAAGACTCATGACCAAACCTTTGGCAGAGTACAGGGAATCATAAGAAAGAAGGGGAGTTAGTCTGATGAGGAAAGGATAGGAGCTCCACAAGGACCAAATATATCTGGGCACAGGGTCTTTTCTGAGACTGACATGCAACCAAGGACCATGTATGAATATAACCTAGAATCCCTGCTCAGATGTAGCCTGTGGTAGCTCAGTAACCAATTGGTTTCCCATAGTGAGGGGAACAAGGACTATTTCTAACAGGAACTTAATTTTTATTTTTATATTAATTACAGTTTATTCCCTTTGTATCCCAGCTGTAGCCTCCTCCCTCATTCCTTCAGAATCCCATCCTCCATTTCTCATCTTCTCCCACACCCCTCTCCAATGCCACTGATAAGGGAGGTCCTCCTCCCCTTCCATCTGACCCTAGCTTATCAGGTCTCATCAGGACTGGCTGCATTGTCCTCCTCTGTGGCCTGGCAAGGCTGCTCCCCCATTATCGGGAAGTGATCAAAGAGCCAGACACTGAGTTTATGTGAGAGACAGTCTTTGTTCCCCTTACTAGGGAACCCACTTGTGTACTGAGCTGCCATGGGCTCCGTCTGAGCAGGAAGGTCATCTCCATGCATGGACCTTGGTTGGAGCATCAGTCTCAGAAAAGACCCCTGGGCCCTGATACTTTTGGTCACAGCTGTGATGGAATAAAGACTAAAATTGCATTTCCCTCTTCACATAAAACTGTGTTTATCAGGAAAAGATTGGATAAATACTGTTGCTGTAGTGTTTCAGCGTGATACAAATGAAAATCTAATCAGGACAGTAGTTTGAAGTTTACTTGCAGGAGTGCAGTGTCACAAAAGAGCTGCTTCTTTGCAAAGTTTTACCTCAAAATGGATGACAACATCAAAGGGAGATGCATTATGAAGTCCTGCTTTAAATCTCACCTTTATCTTCCTGCATTTTATAGCATCTCCCAAGATCACTTTAGCTGAGGTAACAGTAGCTGGAATACCACATGCCATTATTTTAAGGTCTACAGTTTCATTAGTATCATAGACCTGGGTATTATCATATTGACCTGCTCTACTTGTTTGGCAACGTGCAATTCGAAAACTTGATTGGCATCCAGCACTCTCTTATAACCAGAGGAAAAATTCCAAACAACATACACAAAGCCATATTATATAATGTATCATTGCTTCCTTGTATCACATCCCTGAAAAAATAAGATTTGAATTTAAAAACACAAGATCTAATAGTATTGTGTTACTTGCTTTCATATTGCTGTACTTATAATACTTGTAAGGTAAAAGGAACTACCTTGATTCATGGTTTCTCAAGTTGTCCAATCCACTGCAGATAAGGCAATCTGGGAGTCCTCACTTCATGACAAGGAAGAGTGTGGTAAAAGAAACCCATATCAAAGAGGCAGAGAACACTGTAGGAACCAAAGGCTTCCCTCTAGTAACCTACTTTCATTAGCTATATCTACCTTCAGTGTTTCCCAAAGCTAGCCACCAAGGTCTTCCCTAATTTGCTCATGTCCTCCCATGGAGGTTGATTACCAAGTTCCAACTGTCAAAGTGTTGAAGTCCAGCTACCAAAAGCATCCTTTGCTCACCTAATTTACATGCTCAATTAAAATTAAATATCTATCTTAACGTCGGGTTTCTCCTTTTACTCTTATAAACCATCATTTTCTGCCTCTGCTCTGTCCAGCGTCAGTCCTTTGACCCCCAACCTGGGACAAATACTTCCTCCTCCTCTCCTTTGTTCCCTTCCTCTCCTTCTGTTCCTCTGTCTTTTTCATGTCTGTTTCTTATTCCTTGCCCTTTGTCCCTTTAAGGCAAATAAATCTCCTTTATATTTGAACTTGGTCTTAATGTTTTCTGAACTGAAACCAATCCTTTCAGAAAATCCTGGCCTATACTTATATGCTAAAGTGCTTTCCAAAGTTTTCCTCAAGCCATTTCAGAGTTTCAGGTTTTATGGTAAAATTTTTGACCCATTTAACTAGGATATGTAGCATCCTAATTAAGGATGCTAACGGCATGGTGAAACACTGTGAGCAAACAAGATGGGGAGGAAAGGGTTTACTTGGCTTACACTTCTAGGCCTAGCCCATCAATGAAGGAAGTCAGGACAGAAACTCATACAGGACAGGGTCCTGGAGGCAGGAAAAGTCACAGGCCATGGAGGGGTGCTGTGTGCTGGAGTCCTCCTCATAGATTATTCAGCCTGCTTTTTAAACAGAAACCAGGACCACCAGCCAATCATTGGCACCACCTGCAATGGCTGGGTCCTCCCCCATTCAATCACTAATTAAGAGAAGGTCCTACAGCTGCATCTTACGGAGGCATGTTCTCAACTGAGGTTCCACCTTTTCAGATGACTCTAGCTTGTGTAAAGTTGACCAAAACCAAGTCAGCACATAGGTCTTAATTTTCTGTAAGATAAAAATGAACTTCGAATATTATTCTTTTTATGTGTGGATAGGCAATTTTCCCAAATACATTCCTTAAGTCATTTGTTGAATAACCTGCCATTCTTTTACTAGTAGGTTTGTCAATCTTCATCAAAATCAGGTGGCTGCAGCTGCATATGTTTCTACTTAAGCTTATGTATCTATGTGCAAGAATTGTGCTATTTTACTTTTTACAGCTCTAACATAAAACTTCAAACAAGGCCTTCACTAATTTCTATCATTATCACTATCCTCATCATTTTGATCAACAATAGGCAAATATTACCTGTGTTTTAAATAGTTGTGGAGCTCTGTAAAAGCCTTCACCTGTTGAAAAAATAAATTTTCTTTAATAGAGGGTGATTACTACACTTACCTGTGGCAATAAAAATAAATATCTAAAATATAGTTAGAGATTATATTGCTTTGTTTACAATAATAGAATAGGTTTTCCTTCATGGTCACTTACTTCTACAGTCACTGGTATTTGGTTGGCTTTACAGTAAAAGACATGAATTGTGCTTTTGAAATGTCTCTAAAGTTAAATTAGACAGCTGTCACTTATTCCCAAGGCAAAAGTGAGATGACCGCATGACTTCAGATAATTTTCTGGGCCTGTCATTTTTGTGGTTTTGGAGACTTCCTGGCTGTGTAGGAATGTTGATTGCTTTTCTCCCTTGACACTTTGTGTAGCAACTTTTGATACTATGAGATCTTCTAAGTCAGTTCCCAGCTCAATTATTACAAGTTCTATGATTAAAGAGGACTATATTTTTTTTTGAAAATATATTCTTTCATTCATGATCTGTGAAGCCTTGGGCTAGGGATCCCTTATTTCGAAGGGAGGTTTCCCCTGTCTGGCCTCCAAGACCAGCACAGATCAGGTTGCAGCTGATAAGAGCCAAGCTTCTCCATTAACTGGCCTGCCGCAGCCTGCCAGCAACAGTGGACAGGTCTGCCCAGGGTGCTCTGTATTTCACTTACCCTCTGTACCCCACAACCCAGTTCCTTGGCCTGCACCATTTGCTCAATCCTACCCCGATATGTGGCCCCCGAGACTGGCACAGGATAGGGAGCAGCACGTCAGAGTCCTACCCCAACTCCTGGCCAGCAACAGTGGGCAGGTCTGTGCTCCACTTCCCTTGCAAGTGCTACATCGCAGTTCCCAGTCATGCACCATTTCCCGGGACCCATACCAATATGAAGACCCAGAGACCAGCACAGATCAGAGAACAGCAGGAAAACAAGAGGACGGTGGTTTCTGGGACTGTGAGTATTACCTACAGCATGAGAAAACTATTACCATCAGACACTATTGGGGCTGCTAATTAGCGACAACCAAATGGCTAGAGGTCAGCGCGAGAAAACCAGCAACAAAACCCAGAGCCATATGACAGAACCAAAACCCAGCTATCCTACCCCAGGGAGTCCTGAGGAAACTGTCAAACCCAAAGCGCGCACTCGCGTGTGCACACACACACACACACACACACACACACGATCTGAAATCTGAGTTTATGAAAATGGAAGAGGCCTTAAAAAAAGAAAATAAGAAGAAGATCTCAGAAGATGGAAAGATCTCCCGTGCTCATGGATTGGTAGGATTAACATTGTGAAAATGGCCATACAGCAAAAAAGCAATCTACAGATTCAATGCAATCCCCATCAAAATACCAACTCAATTCTTTACAGACCTTGAAAAAATAGATTCTCAGCTACATATGGAGAAACAAAAAACCCAGAATCTCCAAAACAATCCTGCACAACAACCGATCATCTGGAGGTATCTCCATACACAATCTCAAGTTGTACTACAGAGCAATAGTAATAAAAAACTGATGGTATTGGCATAGAAACAGAAAGGAGAATCAATGGAACCACATAGAAGACCCAGAAATAAACCCACATACCTATGAATACTCGATTTTTGACAAAGAAGCCAAAACCATTCAATGGAAAAAAGACAGCATCTTCAACAAATGGTGCTGGACCAACTGGATGTCTACATGCAGAAAAATGAAAATAGATCCACATTTATCACCCTGCACAAAACTAAAGTTCAAGGGGATCAAAGACCTCAACATAAAACCAGATACCCTAAATCTGTTAGAAGAAAAAGTGGGGAACATCCTAGAACTCATTGGCACAGGAGACAACTTCCTGAACAGAACACCAACAGCACAGGCTCTAAGAGCAACAATCAATAAATGGGACCTCATGAAACTGAAAAGCTTCTGTAAAGCAAAGGACACCATAAAAAAAAAAAAAAAAAAAAAAAAAAAAAAAAAAAAAAACGACTGCCTACAGATTGGGAAAGAATCTTCACTAACCCTTTATCTGACAGAGCACTAATATCCAGTATATACAAAGAACTAAAGAAGCTGAAAAGCAACAAACCAAGTAATCCAATTTAAAAATGGGGAATAGAGCTAAACAGAGAATTCTCAACAGAGGAATATCCAATGGCAGAGAAACACTTAAAGAAATGCTCAACCTCATTAACCATCAGAGAAATGCAAATCAAAACGACCCTGAGATTTCACCTTACACCCATCAGAATGGCCAAGATGAAAAACTCAAGTGACAACACATGCTGGAGAGGTTGTGGAGAAAGGGGAACCCTCCTCAACTGCTGTGGGAATGTAAACTGGTACAACCATTCTGGAAATCTATCTGGTGCTTTAAAGACAATTAGGAATAGTGCTTCCTCAAGACCCAGCTATACCACTGCTAGGTATATACCCAAACTTTTCTCAAGTACACAACAAGGACATTTGTTCAACCATGTTTACAGCAGCTTTATATGTAATAGCCAGAGCCTGGAAACAACCCAGATGTCCATCAACAAAGGAATGGGTACAGAAATTGTGGTATTTTTACACAATGGAATACTACTCAGCAATCAAAAAGGATGAAATCATGAATTTTGCAGGCAAGTGGTGGGATCTAGAAAAGATCATTCTGAGTGACATATCCCAGAAGGAGAAAGACAAACATGGTATATACTCACTTATATAGACCTATAAGATATGACAAACATAATGAAATCTATACACATAAAAAAAAGATAATCAAGAGAGCGGACATGGGGTAAGATGATCAATCCTCGTTTAGAAAGACAGATGGGATGTGCATTGAACTATGACAGGAGTCTACTGAAGGCATCTGAAAGACTCTAACTAGCAGTGTTTTCAAAGCAGATACAAAGACTCATGACCAAACCTTCGGCAGAGTGCAGGGAATCATATGAAAGAAGGGGAGTTAGTATGATGGGGAAAGGATAGGAGCTCCACAAGGACCAAATATATCTGGGCGCAGAGCCTTTTCAGAGACTGTCATTCAACCAAGGACCATGTATGGATAAAACCTAGAACCTCTGCTCAGATGTAGCCTGTGGTAGTTCAGTAACCAATTAGTTTCCCATAGTGAGGGGAACAAGCACTATTTCTAACAGGAACTCAATGACTGGCTCTTTTACCTCCCCACCCCCCAAGGGAAGAACAGTCCTGTTAGGCCACAGAGGAGGGCTTTGCAGCCAGTCCTGAAGATACCTGATAAAACAGGATTGGATGAATGGGGAGGAGGTCCTCCCCTATCAGTGGACTTGGAAAGGAGCACAGTGGAGATGAGGGAGGGAGGGTGGGACTGGGAGGGAATGAGGGAGCAGATACAGCTGGGATACAAAGTTAATAAAATGTAACTGATAAGAAAAAAATAAAATTAAATTAAAAAATAAAAAAAGAAAATAAATCCCTTAAAGAATCGTAGGAAAATACAGCCGAACAGGTGAATTAATTGAATAAATTCCTTAAAGAAACATAGGAACATACAGTCAAACAAGTGAAGGAAATGGGTAAATCCTTAAAGAACTACAAAATACAACCAAACTGGAAATGAATAAAACTGTCCAGGACCTAAAAATGAAAATAAAAGCAATAAAAAATAATAACATAAAATGAAGCAATCCTGGAGATATAAAACCTAGAGAAAAGAACAAGATCTATAGACACAAGCATCAATAACAGAACACAAGAGATGGAAGAGAGAATCTGAGTTATAGAAGATACGATTGAAGACCTAGATACATTAGTTAAAGAAAATGTTAAATCTAAAATGTTTCTGACACAAAACATCCAAGCAATATGGGACAATGTGAAAAGACCAGACATAAAAATAATAAGAATAGAATAGAAGAAGACTCCAAACTCCAAGGCCCAGAAAATATTTTTAACAAAATCATAGAAGAAAACTTTCCCAAAATAAAAGATAAATGCCTGTAAACATATAAGAAGCCTACAGAACTCCAAATAGATTGAACTAGAAAAAACAATCCTCCTGTCACATAATAATCAAAATACTATGTCTGTTGATTTTAGTATGGCTATCCTATATTATATGGCTAATTTCCGCTTATAAGTGTGTATACACCATACATGTCTTTCTGCTTTTGGGTTAATTCACTCAGGATGATCTCTTCTAGTTACATCCATTTCCCAGCAAATTTCATAATTTCCTTATTTTTAATAATCCAGTAGTATTCCATTGTGTAAATGTGTCACAATTTCTGTATTCATTCTTCCATTGAGGCACATCTGGGTTGTTTCTAGATTCTGGCTATTACAAATAAATCTGCTATGAACATAGTTAAGCAAATGCCCTTGTTGAATGGTGAAACATCTTTTGGGTACAAGCCCAGGAGTGGTATAGCTGTATCTTGAGGTAACACTATTTCCAATTTTATGAGAAAGTGCCTGATTGATTTCCAAAGTGGTTTTACAATTTTGTACTCCCACCAGCAATGGAGGAGAATCTGCCTTTCTCTAAAACCTCTCAAGTTTATGTTGTCATTTGAATTTTTGGTCTTAGCCATTCTAATAATATAAAATGGAATCCCAGGGTCATTTTGATTTGCATTTCCCTGACAACTAAGGATGTTTCTTTGTTTCTCTGCCATTCAATATTCCTCTACTGAGAATTCTCTGTGTATCTCTGTACCTCATCTTTTTAATTGGATAACCATACTATAATCTACAGACACAAAGAAGCTAAACATCAAGAAAGACGCTAGGGAGAATGATTAAATCTCGTTCAGAATGGCAAACAGGATAAACTCCAGAAGGAAAAAAGAGAGAGAACAGAGCAGCAGACTACCATAGTAGTCCTCTAAAAGGCTCCACCCAACAGGAGATCTAAGCATATGCTCAGACAAGCAGATATTGTTAAGATTAAAAACTCAGGTGAAATCATATGCTAAAGAGGATGTGGAGAAAGCATATCATTCCTCTATTGCAGGTGGGAGCGCAAATATGTATAAATTTTCTGGAAACCAATCTGGTGCTTTCTCAGAAATTTGGAAATAGTTTTACCACAAGCTCTAGCTATATCATTTCTGGGAATATAACCAAATATACTATACCACACAACAAGAATATTTGCTCAACTGTGTTCATAGAAGCTCTATTTGTAATAGCCAGAATATGAATGCAGCCTAGATGTTCCTCAACCAATAAATGGATATAGAAACTGTGGTATATTTGCACAGTGGAATACTACTCCGCTATTAAAAAACAAAGAAATCATTAAATTTGAAGACAAATAGATGGAACTAGAAGAGATCATCCTAAGTGAGGTAACATAGATCCAGAATGACACCCATGGTATGCACTCACTTAAAGTGGATAGGATATTATACATACAGTACAGGTTAACCACACTAAAATCCACAGACACAAAGAACTAAGCAACAAGGAAGGCCAAAGGGAGAGTGTCAGAATGTCACCCAGAAGGGCAAAAACACAGACAGTATAAGTGGATGAAGAGAGGAAACTGGGCAGGAGATAGATGGGGTAAAGAAACAAAGGTTGAGGGTCAGATGTGTGGAGAACTGGGGTGGGAAGTGAGAGGGCTGGGAACAAGAAGGGAAACTGAGCAGGGAAATCTGTTTGTCAGTCTGGAGGCCTGCCACAGGTTGGGCTCCTTGAAGGTTGTGGGTGTGGCTCTAGCTGAGACTCCTGACAAGGTTGGTACTGAAGACTGAAGTGACCACCTCCTAGCCAGGCAGGACTAGTGGAAGAAAGGAAACCACAACCCACTGACAAAACCTTCCATCCAAAAATTACCCTGCCTACAAGAAATGCTGAGATAAAGAGGGAACAAACATTGAGAGAATGTGTAACCAATAACTGGCCCAACCTGCAACCCATGCCACAGTAGAGATCCAGCCCCTGACAATATTAACAATGCTCTGCTTTGCTTGCAGAGTAGCCATACTCGACTGTCCTCTGGCAGGCTTCAGACAGCAGAGGATTGAGAGCAGAAGGGGAAAGGAGCTAAAGAAGATACTGTGAGGAGGGCACTGCTGGAATTTAAAGTACACAAACTGAAAAAAAAAACTTTTAAAAATGATTGAAATGATAGGGAGGTTCTCCTCCCTTTCCATCTGACCCTAGTCTATCAGGTCTCATCAGGACTGGCTTCTTTGACTTTCTCTGTGGCCTGGTAAGGCTGCTTCCCCCTCAGGCAGAGGTGATCAAAGAGCCAGCCTATGAGTTCATGTCAGAGACAGTCCCTGGTCCTATTACTGGGGAACCCTTTTGGGCACTGAGCTGCCGCAGGCTAAAACTGTGCAGGGGTTCTAAGTTAGCTCCATGCATGGTCCATGTTTGGAGTATCAGTCTCAGAAAAGACACCTGTGCCCAGATTTTTTGGTTCTGTTGCTCTCCTTGTGGAGATCCTGTTCCCTCCAGGTCTTTCTATCTCCTTCTTCTTTCAAAAGATTCCCTGCACTCCGCAAAAATGTTTGGCTATGAATCTCACCATCCGCTTTGATACATTGTTGGTTAGAGTCTTTCAGAGGCCCTCTGTGATAGGCTTCTGTCTTGTTCCCTGTTTTTTTTTTTTTCTTCTAATGTCCATCTTGTTTGCCTTTATAAATGAAGATTGGGCTTCTTACCAGGTCCTCCTTCTTGATTAATTTCTTTAGGTGTACAGATTTTAGTATGATTATATATATTATATGTCCAATATCCACATATAAGTGAGTATATACCATGCATGTCTTTCTGCTTATGGGATACCTCACTCAGGATAATCCTTTCTAGATTCCACCATTTGCCTCTAAATTTCATGATTTCTTTGCCTTTATTTTTTTATAATTTTAATTTTTTATATTAATCACAGGTTATTTACTTTGTATCCCAGCCATAGCTCCCTCTCTCATTCCCTCCCAATCCCACCCTTCTTCCTTTATCTCCTCCCTACCCCTTTCCAAGTCCCCTGTTAAGAGAGGTCCTCCTTCCCTTCCATCTGACCCTACCATATCAGATATCTTAGGAATGGCTGTAAGGTCCTCCTTTGTGGCCTAGCAGGGCTGCTCCTCCCTCAGGGGAGGGGGCAGTGAGAGGTCAAAGAGCCAGCCATTGAGTTCATGTCAGAAATAGTCCTTGTTCCCCTTACTAGGAAAACCTCTTGGATACTGAGCTGCCATGGGCTACATCCTAGCAGGGGTTCTAAGTTATATCCATACATGGTCCTTGGTTGGAGAAACAGTCTCACAGAAGACCCCTGTGCCCAGATATATTTGGTCCTTGTGGAGCTCCTGTCCTCTCCAGGTCATGTTAACTCCCCCTTCTTTCATTTGGTTCCCTGCGCTCAGCCCAAGGTTTGGTTATGAGTCTCAGCATTGCTTTGATACATTGCTAGGTAGAGTCTTTCAGAAGCCCTCTATGGTAGGCTCTTGTCCTGTTACTTGTTTTCTCCTACTTTCAATGCTCATCCCATTTGTCTTTCTAAGTAAGGATTGATCATCTTACCCCAGGTTCTTTTTCTCGTTTATCTTCTTTGGGTGTACAGATTTTAGTATGTTTATCCTATCTTATAGGTCTATTACCTACTTATAAGTGAGTACATACCATGTGTGTCTTTCCGCTCCTGGGATACCTCACTCAGGATGATCTTTTCTAGATCCCACCATTTGCCTACAAATTTCATGATTTCCTTGTTTTTAATTGCTGAGTAGTATTCCACTGTGTAAAAGTACCACAATTTCTGTATCCATTTCTCCATTGGTGGACATCTGGATTGTTTCCAGGTTATGGCGATTATGAATAAAGTTGCCACAAACATGGTTGAGCAAATGACTTTGTTGTGTACTCAAGAATCTTTTGGATATATGCCTAGGAGTGGTATAGCTAGATCTTAAGGAAGCAGTATTCCTAATTGTCTGAGAAAGCATCAGATTGATTTCCAAATTGTTTGTACAAGTTTACATTGCCACCAGTAACGGAGGAGAGTTCCCCTTTCTCCACAACCTCTCCAGCATGTGTTGTATTCCAATGTGTAAATGTACCACAATTTCTGTATCCATTCCTCAACTGAGGCACATTTGAGTTGTTTTCAGCCTCCAGCTATTAAAAATAAAGATGCTATGAACATGGTTGAGCAAATGTCCTTGTTGTATACTTGAGCATCTTTTGGATATATGCCTAGGAGTGGTATAAAGGGATCTTGAGGTAGCTCTATTCCTAATTGTCTGAGAAAGCACCAGACTGATTTCCAAAGTGGTTGTACAAGTTTACATTCCCACCAGCAATGGAGTAGGGTTCCTCTTTCTCTCCATCCTCTCCAGCATGTGTTGTCTCTTGAGTTTTTGATCTTAGCCCTTCTGATGGCTGTAAGGTGAAATCTCAGTGTTGTTTTGATTTGCATTTCCCTGATGACTAAGGATGTTGAACATTTCTTTAAGTGTTTCTCCTCCATGTTTCTCTATGAGAATTCTCTATTTATTTAGAGAATTCTGTACTCCATTTTTTAATTGGATTACTCAATTTGTTGCTTTTTAACTTTAGTTCTTTATACATTCTGGATATTAGCCCTCTGCCAGATATAGGGTTGGTGAAGATCCTTTCCCAGTCTGTAGGCTGTTGTTTTGTTCTAATGACAGTGTCTTTTGCTTTACAGATGCTTTTCAGTTTCATGAGGTCCCATTTATTGATTATTGCTCTTAGAGCCTTTGCTGTTGGTGTTCTGTTCAGGAAATTGTCTCCTGTGCCAATGATTTCAAAGCTCTTCCCCACTTTTTCTTCTAACAGGTTTAGTGTGTCTGTTTTTATTTTGAGGTTTTTGATCCACTTGAAATTTAGTTTGTGCAGGGTAATAACTATGGATCTATTTGCATATTTCTACATGTAGACATCCAGTAGGTCCAGCACCATTTGTTGAGGATACTATCTCTTTATCCATTGTATGGTTTTGGCATCTTTCTCCAAAACCAGGTGTCCAGAAGTGTGTGCATTTATGTCAGAGTCTTCTATTCCATTCCATTGATCCACCATTCTGTTTCTATGCCAGTACCATGCTGCTTTTATTACTGTTGCTCTATAGTACAGCTTGAAATCAGAAATGGAGATACCTCCAAGCTGCCCACTCTCTCCATACATCTTTAAATAGGACTTGAAGTCCTTGCTAGAGAAATAAGACAATTAAAGTAGATCAAGGGTTTTCAGTTAGGAAAGGAGGAAGTCAAAGGATTACTGTTTGCAGATGATATGATATACATGACTAACCCCAAAAATTCTACCAGGGAACTCCTATACCTGATAAACACATTTAGCCAAGTGGCTGGATACAAAATCAACTCAAAAAAATCAGTATTTCTCCTGTATACAAAAGACGAATAGTCTGAGAAAGAAATTAGGGAATCAACACCCTTCAAAATAGCCACAAAGCACATAACGTACCTTGTTGTAACTCTTAACTAAGCGAGTCAAAGACTTATATGAAAAAACAACAACAACAAAAAACAAAACTTATTTAGAACCCCTGCACAGATGTAGCCCATGGCAGTTTAGTGTCCAAGTGGGTTCCATAGTAATGGGAAGAGGGACTGCCTCTGACATAATCTGATTGGCCTGCTCTTTGATCACCTCCCCCTGAATGGGGAGCAGCCTTACCAGGCCACAGAAAATGACAATGCAGCCACTCCTGGTGAGATATGATAGACTAAGATCAGAGGAAGTAGAGGAGGACCTCCCCTATCAGTGGACTTGGGGAGGGGCATGAGTGAAGGAAGGAATGGGAGGGTGGGATCGGGAGGGGCTTATAGGGGGATACAAAGTGAATAAAGTGTAATTAATAAAAAATAAAAATAAGAAAAGAAAAAATCTTACATGATTACCTCAAAAATGTAAGAATATTTCCTTAGTTCTTGAGCATGAGAGTTGCAGCGTCATTTTTTTATGAGTATGTAATATGAAATGGGTACAGAGGGAGCTGACAAAGTGTCCCTGGCATGGTGAAAATTCTTGTTACAAATATAGATTCTTGACATATGATAGTCCAAAGCATATCTTCTATATATGATTTATTTATTTGTTATGTGTGTGTTTACTTTGCCTGCATTTATGTCTCCACAGTTCATGCATGCAGTGTCTTCAGAGGCCAGAAGAAGTTGTCAGATTTCCTAAATCTGGATATACAGAAGAGTTTGAGGTGCCACAAAAAAAAGATCACTGGGAACCAATGCACAATCTTCTGTAAGACCAGGTACTCCAACCTACTGAGCTGTATCTCCATTTCTAAAACATCATCATCTGTTGAAAATAAAACCTATATCATTTCTATGAAAAATAACTTACCTTTAAAGGATTTTTGAAATATGTCAGATACTTCTTCAATAGAAATTATGAAAAAAAATTGAATAATACAGAAGCACATCTCCAGGGTTAAAAGTAACTTACATATTAGAATTTTTATTGATATTTTCCTACAAAAACAGCAAAGATCAGAATGATAATATTAAAGGTGCAGTAGTGACAGACATACCTAGATGGTAACAAAAGGCTCCAGTTTGACTGACGCTAATTTTTAATTTATATTAAGATGATAAAATAATTAAAATACACACAACCTAAAATGCACGAAATATCTGAAAACAAAGGGGAAAATCTCTCTGTCATACTTTGCATAAGGTAACATATAGACACTAAAACTAAAAGACTGAGAAGCAAATGCTAGAGCTGGATTTAGTAGCCATGCAATTATTACAGCCTTTATGCATTCAATGACGATAATCTCTATTTCTTCTTATCCACAAATGTTGCTGAATTGCAATTCCAATAAGTAAGTGCTATGGCTCTTGGGCTTCAGGCAGTGCTCTGTGTTCCAAGAGACAGATGATAATTTCAAACTCCAACCTCTCTGCAATGGCCACTTCTTCAGGAAGAATCCAAAACCAACACAGAAGTTGGCCCCGTGGTAATGCAGTGCTTAGCAAAAGTCTCTATATATTGTGAGTCCAATACCAATCCGAGGGCTCCAGTCCCAGCTTAGGTCCAGTCTTTTGGTTTGTGTCTTTGATGAGTGAATGACATATTAAAGTTAGCAGCTAATATTTGAAGGTGAATGTGCCCATGTTGTATTTTTTCAACTAGCAATAATGTATTTACCTCTGCTCCGAATGAATCCCACATTCCACCTCCCATATATAACTACGTATTGAGTATATAGTCTCACATTTCTTTGCTCTCTTACTGTTACTACTTTTTCTCCTCTCAAGTTGCCCTTTCTATAATTTAACAGCTAAAACAATGGGTTGAACTAGGAGGTGAGTAGGAATAACTTTAAATCCAGTCAATCTGTTCCTTTAAAAACATGTTTGTTTGTTTATTCGTATAATGACAATGATGGCATGCTAGTCAGAGGATACATTGCAAACTTTTGAAAAACAATTCTCTACCTCTACCATGTGTGTTTTGAAGCTCAACTCAGGTGGGTAGGCTTCAAGGAGACTATTTAGCAGCTGAAACACCTCACTTTGTTCTTCTATTGTGAAAACTTGTTTTCTCCAGTGTTTAATAATCCCAAAGAAAAGAAAAAAAAAAAAGGAAAGAAGAAAGGATGGAAGAAAAGATAGAAAGAAAGAAAGAAAGAAAGAAAGAAAGAAAGAAAGAAAGAAAGAAAGAAAAAAAGAAAGAAAGAAAGAAAAAAGAGAGAAGAGAGGAGAAGAGGGGAGGGGAGTGGGAGGGGAAAGAACCAAGGAAATACTGTAAAGGAATAGAGCCAGAGGGCCTAAGCTGATGCAGCAAAAGAAGAAAAGCCAGTATATCACAGTTTGCCTAATACTGAGGATCATTTATATTTCTTCTGTTCTAACGTTGTAATCTATGTGTTTACCATAGAATTCAAAATAAAAAATATAAGATAATACCATCTGAGCATTTATTATAAATCATCAAACCATTTGTAAAGTAATTAAAAATACAATAATATATGTTAGGTCACAAAGGATTTGCCTTCTTTCAAGATACTATAAAACAGATACTCTATCAAAATTGAGGTTATTTTAAGTTTAATTTGAGGGACAAAAAGCCCAAAACAGAAAAAGAACTGGTAAGGATTTGTGACATGATGAATGCATTCAAAACATCACAGATAGATATCTCTGACTTTTTAGGAAATGCACAGTGAAGTGGATCTATAATTAGGACACATTCTATGAGTTTTTAACATATAAAATTTAGTTTAATTTAATTTAATTCTTGCCTGTTTAATTTGTTTTCTGTTTTACTATGAATTGAGACAGTTTTAAAGTAACCATGTTATTCTTCATTGAGACAAAAAAAAAAAAAAAAGACTAAGGAACTACGGCTGAACATTTAACAGGAGCAGTGTCTGCAGCGCGCACACGGTTAACCCAGCCAGCTTCTGAAAAGACTCACCCGTTCCAGGACTTGCAGATCTCACTGGTGTTTTCTCTCATCATTCACTATTTTCATTTTAGGATCTATTAAGAGAAAATTAAGAATCATTTTCAGAATATGTGAAGGCTTTTTTTTTTCCTGAAAAGTCCTACAGATATAGCTGGAAATTCAATTAAAATGATGCAATTGTATCTCAAATCTTCTTATGGCTATTGCACTAGCCATGGGGCTTCATTTTCTTTCATGACATGATATGTGACCAAGGCCTAAATGAATTCAGGTTATTTTTGGAGACTTTCAATATTAGATAGATAACTGAGAGTATACAATGCTAATATCATTGAATTATTCATCCAATTTACTCTGTTTGGTATGCAAAGATTAAATAAAATATATTCAAATAAATTTTTATTTTCAATTTTAATTGTAGTGAACTTTTTATGTAAGAAATGTTATTACAATATTCTCAGCATCAGTTTATGATCATTTAAACTTTGTGATAATCTCCTTTTTATGGTGGCTGTTTTACAATGTGTACAATTATATCGATTAGAGAAAAAAAAAGTTCCCTTAAAATTATTTTATTCAGTTTTGTCTTTGTGTGTTTTTCCATTTCAAGTGTAATTTCACAATCACATTCACACCGCAGCACAATCCCATGACTAACTTGATATATATTCCAAAGATGAAGCCGAAGAAGGTTTCAAAAATGTTGCATAAAATATTTCTTCTAAACAAATGTCAATGTTTACAGTGAGACATCAAAAGATGCTTCTACAAATGAATGCTATTGATTCTCACAGTGTTCTCGTGTGCTTTCCATGTGTTCGATCATTAACCAGGGTATGTGGATTATACAGCTTTTACGATTCTCTGACAACCTACAGTCTGTTTCAATTTTAGCATTCTTGTTGATTTCAAGAGTGTCACAGAGGGCAAAGGGATGAACAGGGTTGACAGAGTTCAACATATGCTAAGCAATTAGAGACACCAGGAAATGTTAATACTTTCTTGTTTGCTCTAGTGAAAACAAAACAAAACAAAACAAAAAAACTCTTAAGCTATTTATTCCTTAGAGAATGCATATAAAATTCCACTAAGGAAGTTTTGTGAAATGCTTGTTTTATTGTATTCATCACAATAGATTGGTTATATAAAAGCTTCATAAATTAGACATTTGAAGTGATAAGTAATAAATTGAAAAGAATGTTGGATTGGTAGCACACACACTGTGAACCATCAATGTAGTAAACCTGAATAATTTAGTTGACCTTGCCAAATCCTGCTTTCTAGTTTCTATAATGATTACGATAATTTATCAAAGTTTATATTTATTTTCTAGGTCTGTCTTGAGAAGGTACTATTGATACAAAGCGGGTGGCTTAGCTGAGGCGACATTTGTCTCAGAGTTCTGGAGCCTTGAAGACAGAAATCCAGAGCTGTAAGAATGCTTCCTCTCCTCTGTGAACTTCTGGCGACACTAAGAGTCATTGGCTTGAGAATGAATTACTAAAGCTTTGTTCTCATGCTACACAATTTCCTCTATGCTTTATTCTATTTCCCCCATATGTTTTGATAAAGACATTGGTCCCATTATTAGCCCATTTGGCCCTAGTAGGACCTCATTTTAAGCAACTGCACTTGAAGTAGCCCTTTGTAAAAACAAGAACTGATTATCTGGTTCTTAGTGTATCTCGGCATACTTCCTGTGGGGATAAATTTTATCTATAACAATGTGGAAGTGCCCAAGACAATATGATAAATATCTCAAAACCTGGGGAGAGAAGCTTATCAGTAGATAGCAGAATTGGAGAAAGTTTAAGCTTAATCATCCCTGTGGCAAAGCAAGAGACATGTGGCCACAATAACAATGTAATCCGATCACTTGGAAACAACAGGGAACTGATCTCAGAGGTCAATAACACATCTTCTAGGTAGTATGCTCCTGGGCGAGCATTTATAGAACACACAGACCTGCTGTGACTCTGTTTCACGTGTGCTGAGTATAGAACATGGAACTCACATTTGCTGACAGTCTCTTCAGGAGGAGATGGGCCATTAGATTATTTTAATTAAGTTCTGGGGTGATGGATACATACATGTTCAATATATATATTCTTATATAGTCTGGGTGATACAACATTTAAATAACATATTGGTTCTGAGGTGATAGATATAGATAGATAGATAGATAGATAGATAGATAGATAGATAGATGATAGATAGATAGATAGATAGATAGATAGATAGATAGATAGATATGCCATGAATTGTTCTTGTTCACAAATGGCATGCTAGTATATCTTATATACTTTATGCTGTATTCAGTGTTAACATAATTGCTTTGAGAAAGGAAATTTTCTAATATAACACAGCCTAGTTTTCATGGCAAAATTGCCTACAGTGAAACAGACCCCGTATCCTCTTTTTGTTTGAGGATATGGTTCATGCTAAGGAAGAAAGAGGCTGTACTTTTACACATGAGAAAAACTGGTGTCTGCAAGAATCCTGCTGTTCATCACCTGGCCAAAGAGCACATGCACAGAAGCTCCAGAAACTTTTTTTCTATGAGCAACTGAAAATCTTCAGCAAACTCCCAGCACAGTTTTATGCAGAAGCTGAGAGTGGCAGGAGGAAAGGTGGTTAGTATGTGCATGAAAGAGCCTAAGCACTCAACATAGGTAACAATATAAATATAACAAAGAATACATTTAAATAAAGTATATATGTATAATTTGAAGAACAGTGCTTACAAAATCCTAAACTTGAAATGATGTGTGTGTGTGTGTGTGTGTGTGTGTGTGTATATATATATATATATATATATATATATATATAAAGTAAATGACTTAGTAGAGTTAGTTAAAGACCTTCTAATCACAGCTTTGAAATTGACAGTAGATAAAGAACTCAAAAAATTAAAAAAAATAATGTTTAAATTTTTATTAAATTACTCCTATAATACTTCTTCTTATAGATTTGAATACCTGACATTCTATTGCAGATTAGAAAATCAGTGTCAGTCTTTTGATATCTTCAATTTTTTTATTCAGAGACTTAAAGTTATTGTCATATAGGTCTTTCACTTGCTTAGAGTTACAGAAAGATATTTTGTATTATTTGTGGCTCTTTTGAGGAGTACTGTTTTATTAATTTCTTTCTGAGCCCATTTATCAATTATATACAGAAGGGCTGCTTTTCTTTTTCTTTTTGAGTTAATTTTGTTTCCTGCAAGTTTGCTGAATGTGTTTATCACTTGTAGTTCTCAGGTAGAATTTTGGGTGTCACTTATATATACTATCAAATAAAAAATCAGATGTGGGAAACATCTCTGGGATTTTCTAGAGACAGGAGGCCCCAGGAATTCTATGGGTCAGTCACCCTACCTGAAACTCCTAGTAGCAGAGGCTAGGAAGCTTGGAGTGGCCACCTCCTTTAGTCAGGCAGTAGTTCCTCTATAGGGATAAGGAAAACAAACCACCCATAAAACCTTCCACACCAAGTTTATCCTGTTGACAGAATGCACAGGGACAATGATAGAGCAAAGACTGAGGAAATGGCCAACCAAAGACTGGCCCTACTTGAGACCCAACCTATGGGATAGAACCAATCCCTGACACTGTTTTTTTTTTTTTCTTTTTTAAAATTTTTTAAATTAAAATTTTTATATTAATTAAGAGTTTATTCACTTTCTATTCCAGCTGTAGCCCCCTCCCTCAAATCCTCCCTCATATCCTCCCATTCTCTTTCCAAGTCCAATGGTAGGGAAGGTCCTCTCCCCTTCCATCTGACCCTAGCTTATCAAGTCTTATCAGGACTGATTGCATTGTCCTCTTCTGTGGCCTGGCAAAGCTGCTCCACCCTAAAGCGGGGAGGGGATTGTCAAAGAGCCTGCCACTGAGTTCATATCAGAGACATCAGAGACAGTCCCTGTTCCCCTTACTAGGACGGACACTCATTTGGATACTGAGCTGCCATCGGCTACATGTGAGCGGGGATTCTAGGTTATCTCCATGCATGGTCCTTGGTTAGTGTATCAGTCTCAGAAAATATCCCTGTGCCCAGATTTTTTTTTTTCCTGGTTCTGTTGCTCTACATGAGGAATTTCTGTCCCTTCCAGGTCTTTCATCTCCCCCTTCTTTCATAAGATTCTCTGCATTCTGCCCAAAGTTTGGCTGTGAGTCTCAGCATCTGCTTTGATACCCTGCTGGGTAGAGTCTTTCAGAGGCCTTCTGTTGTGGTTCCTGTCCTGTTCCCTGTTTTCTCCTTCTTCCAAAGTCTATCCCCTTTGCCTTTCTCAATGGGGATTGATCATCTTACCCAGCCTCCCGGCAAATCTGGCGCTTTCTAAGAAAATTAGCAATAGTACTATACCAGTCCTAGGAATATATATCCAAAATATGCTCAAGTACACAAGGGCATGTGCTCAACCTTGTTCATAACATCTTTATTTGTAATAGCCAGAATCTGTAAACAACCCAGATGTCCCTCAAATGAGGAATGGATACAGAAATTGTGGTATTTTTACACAATGGAGTACTACTCAGCAACTAAAAACAAGAAAATCATGAAATTTGCAGGCAAATGGTGGGAAACTGGAAAAAAAATCATCTTTTGTGAGGTATCCTAGAAGCAGAAAGACTGACATGGCATATACTCACTTATAAGTGGATACTAGACATACATATATTATATTGTTTATACACAATTTTGACACTGATTTTCTTTTTTTAAATATTCTATTTTGTTTTTAAAGTGTATCTAATAATTTACTTTATATCCTAATTGCAGTTCCTCCTTTTCTGCTAGTTCTGCCTCCTGCAAATCCTCACCCTATTCTCCACTCTTTTTCTCCTTAGGGAAGCAGTGTTTCCCCAGGAGTACCCATATTCCTTGAAACATTAAGTCGCTGCAGAACTAGGTGAATCCTTTCCCACTAAAGCTGGACAAGGCAGCCCAGTTAGGCGAACTAGACAAAAGGAGGCATCTGAGTCAGTGGAGGCCAGTTCAGTTCTTGGGGGATCTATGTGGAGACCAAGCTGAACATCTAATACATATGGGGATAATACATATGTGCAGGGGGTCTAGGACCAGTCTATGCATGCTCTTTAAATGGTGGTTCAGACTCTGTGAGCCCACATGGACCCAGATTAGTAGATTCTGTAGGTCTTCCTGTGGAGTCTTAGACCCCTCATTATTTCCCTGAACTCTGCCATGTGATTGTCCTTGCTCAGGCAATTGTTTAGCTGGGTTTTCTGCATTTGGTTCCATCAGCTGCTGGGTGAAATATCTCAGAGGAGTTACACATGGCTCCTGCCTATAAGCATAGCAGAGTAACATTAATAGAAATCTGAGCTCAGGGGGCTTTTCTGAGACTGATTCTCCAACCTTAAGGAGCAGCCTTACTAGGCCACAGAGGAAAACAATTCAGCAACTCCTGATAGGATAAGGTCCGATAGAAGTAGAGAAGGACCTCTCTTATCAGTGGACTGGGGAAGGGGCATGGGAAGAGAAGAGGGAGGGAGGGTAGGATTGGAAGGGTAAGAGGGAGGGTAAGAGGCTGTAGCTGGGATACAAAGAGAATAAACAGTAATAATTTTTTAAAAAAAAGGAGGACTCTGGGTTAGATGATCAATCCTCATTCAAAAAGACAGATGGGATGTACATTGGAAGAAGGATAAAACCGGAAACTGAACAGAAGCCTAATACAGAGGGCCTCTGAAAGACTCTACCCAGCAGTGCTTCAAAGCAAATGCTGAGACTCATAATCAAACTTTGGGCAGAGTGCAGGGACTCTTACAAAAGAAGGAAGAGATAGTAAGACCTGGAAAAGACAGAAACTCCACAAGGAGAGCAACAGAACCAAAAAGTCTAGGCACAGGGGTCTTTTCTGAAACTGATACTCCAGCCAAGGACCATGCATGGAGATAACCTAGAACCTCTGCTCAGATGTAGCCCATAGCAGCTCAGTATCCAAGTGAGTTCCCTAGTAAGGGGAATAAGGACTCTCTCTGACATGAACTCAGTGGCTGGCTCTTTGATCACCTCTCCCTATGGGGAGAGCAGCCTTGCCAGGCCACAAAGACGGGCAATGCGGCCAGTCCTGATGAAACCTGATATGATAGGGTCAGATGGAAAGGGAGGAGGACCTCCTCTATCAGTGAACTTGGAGAGGGTCATGGAGGAGTTGAGGAAGGGAGGGTGGGATTGGGAAGAAAAGAGGGAGGGGGCTACAGCTGGATACAAAATGAATAAATTGTAAGTAATACAAATATTTAAAAAATAAATATTCAAAAATAATATAATATGTCAAGAGCAAAGAATATTAAATAAAACTATAATTTTTTTTCCAATGGTCATTGACACTCTCCAAACACAAGGACTAATCATTTATGCAGTCAAAAATATTTGTGATAAATGATGTTAAGCCTGAAAGGAGCTCAGGAAACTGAATTGACTGCCAATGAGGTAGAGAAAAGAAATGAGTTAAGAAAATGGATAAGGCCACACTTCAACTGATTTTTGGCATTCGGTATATTTACCCATATTTTTAAAATATGATTTACCTATCCTTTTGTAATTCCACAAAGCACATAAAAAGAAGGAAGGATAAAGCAAGAAGGATATATGAGGAACTAAGACACAAAATAAAAAGAGAAAAAAAAAAAAAACACAAAAGAGAAAAAAATGACAAAAAACATATTTATGTTATATATTATTTTAAAATATGAACATTAATTTGCCTATCAATGAGATTATTAGTTTGGTTTTAAATATCAAAAGGATGAATTTACTGACATGTATAAGTACACATTTTTTATTGAATCACAAAAATAATTAACAAACATTTAGGCATTTTAATGTTATTTAAGGTATTAAATTCTATTAAGTGGTAATAATATTAACAAATAACTGGTTGATAGTTAAATATCATAAGTTTAAAAATTGCTTTTAAAATGGCAAAATCTCCCAGGCTTGGAGAGTACAGTGGAGGGCCCCCAGGACTTCCCAGGAGACATCTGGACTGGCATCCCAGCCTCCAGCTACAGTGGGATTTCCTAACCTGGCAGCAGCAGCAGCACTGAGCTTGTGGAGCACATCAGTCCTGCAAACCAAGCAGGGCCAAACCAGAGAGCAGAGAGCCCGAATACCCCGATCCTGGCAAAGTGACCTGCTTGAGAGTGAGTGTGACCTTGAGTATCTACAGAGCCCCAGATCCAGGGTCCTTCTAAACCAGAAGCCATGCATAGGACCTCTCACACCCACATACTCACTTTGGGAAACAGAGGATCAATTGGGACATTGAAGCCCCTGCTCTGTGGGTCCAATTGAGGAGTAAGGGAGTTAATGCTAGAAATTGTGTTGTGACCATCACTAACGATTGCTGCATATACACTGCAGAGCCCCTCCCACACAGTTAAGGGTTCAACATTATCTATCATTCTGTCCCTCGAGACACACCTCCACACACACTTCCATACACACACAAACATACACACACACAGTTGCGCACATGCCTGCATTTGCCCGTTTTGCACCTGTGTACTTTTCTCCCACAGGTACACACTAGTCCACCAAATCACATACTAAGGCCAAGGGACCTCTCTCATCTTCCTGAAGAATTCTCCAGATGACAGAGAGAGACAGTACCAGTCTGAACTGCAGAATTCAAAAACAAACAGGGAAGGTTTCAGATAAGCCAATGGCCAGGGGTAGGCAAAAGAACACATCCAACATAAATCGGGACATCATGATTTCACCAGCAACCCCAAAAATTGATGGATACTCCAATTCATCAGAAGCACAGGAAAATTACTTTAAAGCTATGCTTACCCAATTATTTGAGGCTCATAAAGAAGAGACAAACAATTCTCTCAGAGCAATAACCAAGAGAATACAGACAGTTAAAGAGGAAACGAACAAATCAATCAAAGATTTGGTCAGTCAATTGGAGGTAAAGGAAGAGGAAATGGACAAAATCTTAAACAAACACAGGCAAACATAGCCAAACAAATAGAGGCAGAAGTAGAGTTAAAATTAGTGGCATATAGAAAGGAAATGAAAAAAAAAAATAGAGACCATCGTAGAGAGACAGGAATCCATATTCAAACAGATGAAGGAAGTGTTGCAAGGCATGAAAACGGAATTAGAATCAATAAAGAAAACACAAACTGAGAAAACCCTTGAGCTGGAGAACTTAGAAAAAGATCAGGAACCACAAAGGTAAATATAACCAACAGAATACAGGAGATGGAAGAGAGAATCTCTGGATCAGAAGATACACTCGCAGAAATTGATACTTCTCCCAAAGAAAAAGTAAAATCAGAAAAGTCCCAAACACAAAATATCCAAGAAATCAAGGACACCATGAAAAGACGAAATCTAAGAATAATAGGAATTGATGAAAAAAAAAAAAAAAAGACTCCAGGCTCCAAGGTTCAGAAAAATATTTTCAAGAAAATCATAGAAGAAAATTTTCCCAACTTAAAGAAAGAGATGTCCATAAATATACAAGAGGCCTACAGAACACCAAATAGACTAGACCAGAAAAGAAACACATCACGTCACATCATAGTCAAAACACTAAATCTACAGAACAAAGAAAAGATATTGAAAGCAGCAAGGGAAAAAGGGCAATTAACATATGAAGGTAGAACTATCAGAATCACACCAGGCTTCTCATCAGAAACTATGAAAGCCAGAAGGGCCTGTGCAGAGGTCATGCAGACTTTAAGGGAACACAGATGTCAACCCAGACTATTATACCCTGCAAAGCTTTCAATCAACATAGATGGAGAAAACAAAATATTCCATAACAAAACTAAATTTATGCAATATCTACACAGCAAACCAACCCTACAGAAGATACTAGAAGAAAAACTCCAATCCAATGAAAACAACTTCACCCAAGAAAACATAGCATATGGATAATATCCCAACAAAAGTGAAAAGAAAACAATGAAGCACAGTAAGACCACCGACTCCAATATAAAAGGAACTAACATTCATTGGTCACTATTATTTATCAACATCAATGGACTCAACTTTCCAATAAAAGACACAGACTAACAGAATGGGTGCTGAAACAGGATGCGACATTCTGCTGCATCCAAGAAACATACCTCTGGAACAAAGATAAAGACTACCTCAGAGTAAAGGGCTGGAAAAAAAAATGTCTTTCAAGCAAACGGACCCAGAAAACAAGCTGAGGTAGCTATCCTAATATCTAATAAAATATACTTTCAACCAAAATTAATCAAAAAAGATAAAGAGGGACACTACATTCTCATCAAAGGAAAAATCCACCAAGACAACATTACAATTCTGAACATCTATGCCCCAAATATAAGAGCACCTACATTCATAAAAGAAACATTACTAAAACTTAAATCACACATTGATCCAAACACCTTGATAGTGGGAGACTTCAACAACCCACTTTCATCAAGGGACAGATCATCTAGACACAAGCCTAATAAGGAAATAAAGGCAGTTACAGAGGTCCTAAATCAAATGGACCTAATAGATGTCTACAGAGCTTTCCACCCAAACTCAAACGAGTATAACTTCTTTTCAGCACCTCATGGAACCTTCTCCAAAATAGACCATATAATTGGTCCCAAAGCAAGCCTCAACAGATACAAGAAGATTGAAATAATCTCCTGTATTCTATCTGACCACCATGGACTAAAGCTGGACCTCAAAAACAATGGGATGAGAAAAAAAGCCTACAAGCACATGGAAACTGAACAACTTGCTGCTCAATGACAGCTGGGTTAAGTAAGAAATAAAGAAAGAAATTAAAGACTTCCTAGAATTCAATGAAAATAAAGGTACAACATAACCTTATTTACGGGACACAATGAAAGCAGTGCTCAGAGGAAAATTCATAGCACTAAGTGTCTTCAAGAAGAAATTTGTGACATCTCATATAAGCAACTTAATGGTCCAACTGAAAGCCCTAGAGAAAAAAGAAGAGAATAAACCCAAGAGAAGCAGACATCTGGAAATAATCAAACTCAGGGCTGAAATCAATCAATTAAAAACAAATAAAACTATTCAAAGAATCAATGAAACCAAAATCTGGTTCTTTGAGAAAATCAACAAGATAGACAAACCTTTAGCCAAACTAAAAGGCACAGAGAAACTATCCAAATCAGTAATAACAGAAATGAAAACGGGGACATAACTACAGACACCAAGGAAATCCAAACAATCATTAGGTCATACTACAAAAGCCTATATGCCACAAAATTCGAAAATCTAAAAGAAATGGGCAATTTTCTTGATAGATTCCATTTACCAAAATTAAGTGAAGATCAGGTAGAAAGATTGAATAGTCCTAGATCCCCCAAGGAAATAAAAGCAGTCATCAACATTCTCCCTTCCAAAAAAAGCCCTCGGCCACATGGATTCAGTGCAGAATTCTACCAGACCTTCAAAGAAGTGCTAACTCCATTTCTCTCCAAACTATTCCACAAAATAGAAAGAGAAAGAACATTAACAAACTCATTCTATGAAGCCACAGTCACCTTCACACCTAAACAACACAAAGACCCAACAACAACAAAAAAAGAACTTCAGACCTATCTTTTTTATGAACATTGATGCAAAAATGCTCAATGAAATACTTGCAAACCTGAATCCAATAACACATCAAAGATATCATCCACCATAACCAAATAGGCTTCATCCCAGGCATGCAAGGGTGGTTCAACATACAGAAATACATCAATGTAATCCACCACATAAAAAAACAGAAGGAGAAAAACCACATGATCATTTCCTTAGATGCTTAAAAAGCATTTGAGAAAGTCCAACACCCATTCATGTTTAAAGTCTTGGAGAGATCAGGGATACCAGACACATACCTAAACATTGGAAAGGCAATATACAGCAAGCCTATAGCCAACATCAAACTCAATGGAGAGAAACTTAAATCAATCCCACTGAAATCAGGGACAAGACAAGGCTGCTCCCTCTTTCCATACCTCTTCAATATAGTACTTGAAGTCCTAGCCAGAACAGTCAGACAACTGAAGATCAAGGGGATAGAAATCAGAAAGGAAGAGATCAAAGTGTCACTATTCGCAGATGATATGATAGTATACATGAGCGACCCCAAAAATTCAACCAGAGAACTCCTCCAGCTGATAAACACCTTCAGCAAAGTGGCTGGATACAAAATCAACTAAAAAACAAACAAACAAACAAACAAAAAAACAGAATCCTTTTTGTATACAAAAGACAAAAGGGCTGAGAAAGAAATAAGGGAAATAACACCCTTCACAATAGCCACTAGTAACATAAAGTACCTTGGGGTGACACTAACCAAGCAAGTGAAAGACCTGTTTGAGAAAAACTTCAAGTCTCTGAAGAAAGAAATTGAAGAAGATATCAGAAGATGGAAAGATCTCCCATGCTCATGGATTGGTAGGATTAACATTGTGAAAATGGCCATCTTGCAAAAAATCAGTCTACAGATTCAATGCAATCCCCATCAAAATACCAACTCAATTCTTTACAGACTTTTAAAAAAAAAATTCTCAGCTTCATATGGAGAAACAAAAAACCTAGAACCTCCAAAACTATCCTGTACAATAACAGATCATCTGGAGGTATCTCCATCCCCAATCTCAAGTTGTACTACAGAGCAATAGTAATAAAAACTGCATGGTATTGGCATAGAAACAGAAAGGTGGATCAATGGAACCAAATAGAAGACCCAGAAGTAAATCCACACACCTATGAAAACTTGATTTTTGACATAGAACCCAAAACCATCCAATGGAAAAAAGATAGCATCTGCAACAAATGTTGCTGGGTCAACTGGATGTCTACATGCAGAAAAATGAAAATAGATCCATATCTATCACCCTGCACAAAACTAAAGTCCAAGTGGATCAAATACCTCAACATAAAATCAGATACTCTAAATTGGTTACAAGAAAAAGTGGGAACAGCCTAGAACTCATTGGCACAGGAGACAGCTTCCTGAACAGAACACCAACAGCACAGGCTCTAAGATCAACAATCAATAAATGGGACCTCATGAAACTGAAAAGCTTCTGTAAAGCAAAGGACACCATTATCAAAACAAAACAACAACCTACAAACTGGGAAAGATCTTCACCAACCCTATAACTGCCAGAGGGCTGATATCTAGTATATATAAAGAACTAAAGAAGCTGAAAAGCAGCAAACCAAGTAATCCAATTTAAAAATGGAGAACAGAGCTAAACAGAGAATTCTCGACAGAGGAATATCGAATGGCAGAGAAACACTTAAAGAGATGCTCAACCTCATTAGCCATCAGAGAAATGGATATCAAAACAACCCTGAGATTTCACCTTACACCCATCAGAATGGCCAAGATGAAAAACTCAAGTGACAGCACATGCTGGAGAGGTTGTGGAGAAAGGAGAACCCTGCTTCACTGCTAGTGGGAATGTAAACTGGTACAACCACTTTGGAAGTCAATCTGGTGCTTTCTCAGACAATTAGGAATAGTGCTTCCTCAAGAACCAGCTATACCACTGCTAGGTATATACCCAAAATTTGCTCAAGTACACAAAAAGGACATTTGCTCAACCATGTTTATAGCAGCTTTATTTGTAATAGCCAGAACCTGGAAGCAACCCAGATGTCCAGCAACGGAGGAATTGATAGAGAAATTGTGGTATTTTTACACAATGGAATACTACTCAGCATTCAAAAATGAGGAAATCATGAAATTTGCAGGCAAATGGTGGGATCTAGAAAAGATCATTCTGAGTGAAACATCCCAGAAGGAGAAAGACAAACACTGTATATACTCGCTTATATAGACCTATAAGATATGATAAACTTAACCTAAAAACAATAATCAAGAGAGCAGACATGGGGTAGGATGATCAATCCTCACTTAGAAAGACAAATGGGATGTGCATTTAACATATGACAGGAGTCTACTGCAGAAGACATCTGAAAGACTCTACCTAGCAGTGTTTCAAAACAGATACTAAGACTCATAACCAAACATTGGCAGAAGGCGAGTTAGTATGACTTGGAAGGGATAGGAACTCCACAAGGTCCAAATATATCTGGGAACAGGGGTCTTTTCTGAGACTGACACTCGACTACGGAGCAAGTATAGATATAACCTAGAACCTTTGCTCAGATGAAGCCGGTGGTAGCTCAGTAATCAAATGGTTTTGCATAGTAAGGGGAACAGGGACTATTTCTGACAGGAACTCAATGGCAGGCTCTTTGACCTCCCCACCCCCCAAGGGAGGAGCAGTCCTGCTAGGTCACAGAGGAGGACTTTGCAGCTGCCCTGATGATGCCTGATAAAACAGGGTCAAATGAAAGGGTAGGAGGTCCTCCCTAATCAGTGAATTTGGAAACAAGCAGGAAGGAGTTGATGGAAGGTGGGTGGGATTAGGAGGGAATAAGGGAGCAGGATACAGCTGGGATACAGAGTTAATAAAATGTAACTAATAATAAAAAAATAAAATTAATTAAAAAAAGTCTTGCTGATCCATGAGTACAGGATATCTTTTTATCTTCTGATCTCTTCTTCAATTTCTTTCTTTAGAGAATTGAATTTCTTTTTTTCAAACATGTTTTTCACTTGCATGGTCACACCTAGATACTTTTTTTTTGGGGGGGGGAGAGTATTCTGAAGGGTGTTGTTTCCCTAATTTCTTTCTCAGCCCATTTGACTTTTGTATAAAGGAGGGCTACTGATTTTTATTTTTGGAGTTAATTTTGAATCTGACCACTTTGCTGAAGCTGTTTCTCAGCTGTTTGAGTTCCCTAGTAGAATTTTGGAGTCACTCATATATACTACCATATTATCTGCAAATATTGATATTTTGACTTCTCTGATTTGAATACCCCTGATCTCCCTTAGTTTTCTTATTGCTCTAGATGAGACTTCAACAATTTTGTTGAAGAGATAAGGAGAGAGTGGGCAGTCTTGCCCTGTCCCTGATTTCAGTGGGATTGGTTTATGTTTCTCTCCATTTAGTTTGATGTTAGCTATATAGTTTGATGTTGTGTTTTGCCTTTGCTATGTTTATGTAAGTGCCTCGTAACCCTGATCTCCCCAGGACTTTAAACATGAAATAGTGTTGGATAGTATCAAATGCTTTTCCTGCATCTAAGGAGATGCTCATGTTGTTCTTGTCTTTCAGTTTTTTATATGGTGGATTACATTGATGGATTCCTATATCTTGAACCTCCCCTGTATGCCTGGGATGAAGATTACTTAGCTTTAGAGGATGATATTTTTGATGTGTTCTTGGATTGAGTTTGCAAGTATTCTACTGAGTATTTTCGTGTCAATTTTTGAAAGGGAAGTTGATCTTAAATTCTCTTTTTTTGTTGGGTCTTTGTGAGCTTTAGCTATCAATGTGACTCTGGCTTCATGGATTGAAATTGGTAATTTTCCTTATGTTTCTATTTTGGGAAATAGTATGAAGAATATTTGTATTAGTTATTCCTTGAAGGTCTGGTAGAATTCTGCTCTGAAACCATCTGGCCCTGAGCTTTTTCTTCAATGGGGAACTTTTGACTCCTTTGATTTCCTTTGGAGATATAGGTTATTTAATTTATTTACCTGGTATTGATTCAACTTTAGTAAGTAGAATTTATCAAGAAATTGTCCGGAAAAGATCATCCCGAGTGAGCTATCTCAGAAGCAGAAAGACACACATGATATATACTAACTCATATAGACATATAATATAGGATAAACCTACTAAAGTCTGTACACCTAAAGAAACTAATGAAGGGGAGAACTCTGGCAAAAATGCTCAATCCCCATCCAGAAAGGCAAAGAGGATGGACATCAGAAGAAGAAGAAAACAGGGAACAAGTTAGGTGCCTGCCACAGAGGGCCTCTGAAAGGCTCTGCCCTGCAGACTGTCAAAGCAGACGCTGAGACTTATGGCCAAACTTTGAGCAGAGTGCAGGGAATCTTATGTAAGAAGTGGGAGTTAATAAAACCTGGAGAGGATAGGAGCTCCACAAGGTGAGCAACAGATCCAAAGAATCTGGGCACATGGTCTTCCATGAGACTGATAGTCCAACAAAGTACCATGCATGGAGATAACATAGAACCCCTGCACAGATGTAGCCCATGACAGTTCAGTCTCCTCATAGGTAGGTTACATAATAATGGGAACAGAGACTGTCTCTGACATCAACTGATTGGCCTGCTCTTTGATCACCTTCCCCTGAGGGGGGAGCCACAGAGGAAAACAATGCAGCCACTCCTGATGAGACCTAACAGACTAGGATCAGAAGGAAGGAAAAGATGACTTCCCTTACCAGTGGACTTGGGAAGGGGCATGTGTGGAGAAGGAGGAGGAGGAAGGGATTGGGAGGGGAGGAGGGAGAGAACTACAGGAGGAATATAAAGTAAATTAAGTTTAATTAATAAAAATAAATAAATAAATACTTGGAAAAAAGAAAATGACAACAACAAAAAAGAAATTGTCCATTCCATTTTGATTTGCAAATTTTTGTCTAGTATAGGCTTTTTAAAAATTAATTACACTTTATTAACTTTGTATCCCCCCATAAGCCCTTTCCTCCTCCCCTCCCGATCCCACCCTCCCACCCTCTTCTTCACGTATGCCCCTCCCCAAGTCCACTGATAGGGGAGGTCTTCCTCTCCTTCTGATCTTAGTCTATCAGATTTCATCAGGAGTAGCTGCATTGTCATCTTCTGTGGCTTGGTAAGGCTGCTCCCCCCTCAGGGGGAGGTGATCAAAGAGCAGGCCAACCAGATTATGTCATAGGCAGTCCCTCTTCCCATTACTGTGTAACCCACTTGGACACTAAACTGCCATGGGCTACATCTGTGCAGGGGTTCTAGGTTATCTCCATCTATGGTTCTTGGTTGGAGTATGAGTCTCTGGGAAGACCCTTGTGTTCAAATTTCTGGTTTTGTTGCTCTCCTTGTGGAGTTCCTGTCCTCTCCAGATCTTATTATTTCCCTCTTCTTACATAAGATTCCATGCACTCTGCCCAACAGTTGGCCATAAGTCACAGTGTCTGCTTTGATAGTCTGCAGGGCAGAGCCTTTCAGAGGCCCTCCGTGGCAAGTTTCTAGCTTGTTTCCTGTTTTCTTCTTCTGATGTCCTTCCTCTTTGCCTTTTGGGATGGAGATTGATGTAGTATAGGCTTTTGAAATAAGACCTAATGATTGTTTGGATTTCCTCAGTGTCTGTCATTATCTTCCCCCTTTCATTTCTGATTTTGTTGATTTGGACAATGTCTCTCTTCCTTTTAGTTAGTTTGGCTAAGGGCTTGTGTATCTTGTTACTTTTCTCAAAGAACCAGATCTTGGCTTTGCTGATTCTTTGAATTGTTTCTAGTTCACTAATTTTAGCTCTGAGTTTGATTATTTCCAGAAGACTACTCCTCTTGGATGTGTCTGTTTCTTTTTTCCTAAGGTTTTCTGGTGAGCTGTTAAGTTGCCTGTATGAGATGTTTCAAATTTCTTTATGAAGGCACTTAGTGCTAAGAACTTTTTCATTTTAGCAGTGGTTTCATTGTGTTCCATAAATTTGGTTATGTTGTTCCTTCATTGTCTTTGAATTCTAAGAAGTCTTTAATTTCTTTTTTTCTTTCCTGACCCAGCACTCATTGAGTAGAGAGTTGTTTAGTTTCTATGTGTGTATAGGTTTATTGCTTTTTCTGTTGTTGTTAAGGTCCAGGTTTAATCCATGGTCATTTGATAGGATACAATGGATTATTTCAATTCTTGTATATGTTGAGGCTTGCCTTTTGACCAATTATGTGATCTATTTTGGAGAAGGGTCCATGAGGTACAAAGGAGAATTTAAATTCTTTTGAGTTCAGGTGAATGTTTCTGTAGGTGTCTTTTAGGGCTCTTTAATTCATGCCATCTGTTAATGTCAGTGTTTCTGTGTTTAGTTTCTGTTTCATTGACCTGTCCTTTGGTGAGAGTTGGGTGTTGAAGTCTCCTACTATTAATGTGTGGGAATCTATATGTGATTTAAATTTTATTAGTGTTTCTTCTACAAATATGGGTGCCCTTATATTCGGGTCATAGATGGTCAGGATTAATATGTCTTCTTGATGCACTTTTTCTTTGATGAGTATGAATTGACCTTCCTCAACACTTTTGATTAATTTTGGTTGAAAGTCTATTTTATTAGATATGAGAATTGCTCCTCCTGCTTGCTTCTTGGGTCCTTTTTTTGGAAAACCATTTCCAACCCTTTACTCTCAGGTAATGTCTATAGTTGTGGCTGAGGTATGTTTCTTGTATACAGCAGAATGTTGGGTTCTGTTATGGATCCATTTTCTTAGTCTGTGTCTTTTATTGGAGAATTGAGTCTATTGGTATAGAGAGAAGTTAAAGACCAGCGACTCTTAGTTCCCCTTATTTTGATATTGGTTGTGGTAGTGTGTTTATGTGCTTGTCTACTTTTAGTTTTACTCTAGTGATGTTATTAATTTCCTGGGTTTTTCTGGGTGTAGTTAGCACTCTTGGGTTGTATTTTTCCATTTTATATCTTCTGTAGGACTGGAATTGTGAGTAGGTACAATTTAACTTTTTTTTTTTTTGTCATTGAATATCTTGTTTTCTGCATCTATGATGATTGAGAGTTTTGTTGGGTTTAGTAGTGTAGATTGACATCTGTGTTCTCTTAAAGTGTGCATGATATCTGTGCTGGCCCTTCTGGCTTTCATAGTCTCTGTTGAGAAGTCAGGTGTGTTTCTGATGGGATTGCCATTATATGTTACTTGGCCTTTTCCCTCACAGCTTTTAGTCTTTTTTTCTTTGTTCTGAATATTTATTGTTTTAATTATTATAAGACCAGAGGATTTTCTTTTCTAGTCTTATAGGTATCCATTTCTTTAAATTCGGGAAAATGTCTTCTATTATTTTGTTGAAAATATTTTCTGGGCCTTGGAGATGGAAATCTTCTTTTTTTAAAAAATTTTATTAATTTCCTATCTACAAACCTCTCTAATGGCCTCAATCTGTTTGACTGTATCTCCCTGTATTTCTTTGGGTATTTTTTCATTTCCATTATTATTATCTTCATAAGAATAGATTTATGGTTATTTTCTTGTGTTTCAGTTGTGTTTGGGTATTCAGGGCTGCTTAGGTTGAGATAACAGGGTTCTGAAGATATCCCTTTGTCTTTTGTTTATTGTATTTTTAAGCTGGCATTTTATGCTAGCCTCTGGTGTCTCTGGTGTTGGCTGGTATTTTCTAGTGTCATCTTGGTAGGTTAGGTAAATCTCTCTAGGGAGACAGGATGAGTTTTGGGGTATCCGTTGGGGTTGCACCCAAGTGTCAGGAGGCCTGAGGTTGTAGCTGTGTACCTGGAACTGAAAAAGTGTTCACTGGCCAATGAGTAGAGCATGTAGGTCTATGGCTAGTGGCTGAAGACCAGAGTACTGGAGGGAACTCAGAAACTCTATGCTCTGGAAGACCAAGTCTTTGGTATTTTAGGCACCAACGTTCAGTCTGGACAGTGATCACAGTGCACAGTTTTATGGCTAGGTGCTGGAGACCTCAAACCTGCAGAAACCCAAGGACATTTCCAGGGATTACCTGAGTGACCTGAGATCATCCATATTGTTTCCCTCATTGCGGTGTTTTCTCTCACCTGGGAAACACAGTCTCAGGTATTTGGGAGCTCACAGTTTGGTCTGTTAGTACCTGTGAAGTCACTGCTATCCTGCTGATCAAACACAGTATCCTGGTACTAAATCATAATAAAACAGTGTTTTTTTTCTCTTTCTCTTTTTTTCTCTCTCTCCTACCTTTTTCCTCTTTGCTGCTGTTTCACATTGTCGCAGCAGTCTTTTGTGTCATGCTTAGATTATGTTTCTGTTTCTTTTCCTGTCTGACTTTCCTGCCCATACTTACTTCCTTGTATGTAAATGTATAAAGATCTATGAATACATGTTTTCTTGCATTCTGCACTGGTCTTTCCCCTATCCATTTACTGAAGTAGTTTCAAATATAATTTCCATCATTTCCACTCTCTTGCTTCACAATACATCACTTTACTGCAATATTTTTAGTGTCTTTTAAGAAGCCCATGGCAGTTCAGTGTCCAAGTGGGTTACATAGTAATGGGAAGAGGAACTGCCTCTGACATAATCTGATTGGCCTGCTCTTTGATCACCTCTCCCTGAGGGGGGAGCAGCCTTACCAGGCCATGGTAGAGAACAATGCAGCCAATTTTGATGAGAACTGATAGACTAAGATCAGAAAGGAGAGGAGAACCTCCCCTATTAGTGGACTTGGGGAGTGGCATGCATGCAGAAAGGGGAGGGAGGGTGGGATCGGGAGGGGAGGAGGGAGGGGCTTATGGGGGGATACAAAATGAATAAAGTGTAATTAATAAAAAATAAAAAAAAGAATTAGTCCTATTTAAAAAAAAAAAAGAATTTCCTTTCAGCATTTTCTCCTTTATACATTTATATAGACCTATGTCCTAAGGTTCTATCTTTGCCCTCCTTCAATTCTCCATGAATTGGACCAACTTATTAACATATTCTGAATTTTCAGTGCTTGTTATTTAAAAACTAATATAGCACCTGTCTCTTTTGAATAGTAGCCACAAATATATACTTATACTGCATACCACCATCTGAAGGAACTTCAAAGGCTGTGGTTTTATTTTTAGTTTTTTAAATTATTTTTATTTTTATTAATTACAGTTTACTCACTTTGTATACCCCTTTGACCTCCCTCTCTCTTCCTCATCTTGTCCCTCTCTCAGTCCGATGATAAGGGAGATCCTCCTCCCCTTCCCTCTGATCCAAGTCTATCAGGTCTCATCAAGAGTGCATTGTCTTCTGTGGCCTGGTAAGGCTGCACTCCCTTCAGGGGGAGGAGATTAAAGAGCAGGCCAATCAGTTCCTGTCAGAGACAGTCCCTGTCCCCATTACTATAGAACCCACTTGGATACTTTAACTGCCTTAGGCGAACTCTGTGCAGGGGTTCAAGGTCATCTCCATGAGTGGTCCTTGGCTGGATATCAGTCTCAGAAAAGACACATGTGCCCAGACTTTTTAGATCTGTAGCTGTCCTCTCCAGGTCTTACTATCTCCCACTTCTTTCATAAGATTCCTGTACTCTGCCCAAAGTTTGACTATGAGTCTCAGCATCTGCCTTGATACCCTGCAGGGTAGAGCCTTTCAGAGACCCTCTGTGGTAGGCTCCTGTCCTGTTCCCTATTTTCTCCCTCTTCTGATGTCCATCTTCTTTGCCTTTCTGAATGGGGACTGAGCATCTTAGTCAGAGTCCTCCTTCCTGACCAGCCTCCTCAGGTGTACAGAAGTTAAACGGGAATAATTAAGTAATCCAATTTAAAAATGGGGTACAGGGCTAAACAAAGAATTCTCAAAAAAGGAATGTCCAATGGCAGAGAAACACTTACAGAAATGTTGACCATCCTTACTCATCAGGGAAATGCAAATTAAAATGACCCTGAGATTTCACCTAATACCCATAAGAATGGCTAAAATGAATAATTCAAGTGGCAATACATGCTGGACAAGATGTGGAGAAAGGGGAGCCCTCCTCTACTACTGGTGGGAATGTAAACTTGTATAACCATTTGAAAATCAGTCTGGCATTCTCTCAGACAATTAGGAATAGTGCTTCCTCAATATCCAGCCATACCACTCCTAGGCATATATCCAAAAGATGCTCAAGTATACAGCAAAGATATCTGATCAACCATGTTTGTGGCACCTTTATTTGTAATAGACAGAAGTTGGGAACAGTCCAGATGCCCTCAGTTGAGGAATGGATACAGAAATTGTGGTATATCTACACAATGGAGTATTACTCAGCAATAAAACCAAGGAAATAATGAAACTTGCAGGTAAATGGAGGGAAGTAGAGGAGATCATCCTGAATGAGGTATCCCAGAAGCAGAAAGGCACATAGGTTATATACTCACTCATAAGTGGATATTAGACATATGATATGGGATAAACATACTGAGGTTTTATTTTTTGTTTCTTCATTAAAACCTAGTATCTAAGAATCATCCTATATTTGACATTTACTTTGCTTTCATCAAATAAAGCAGGATCTCTATGAAATGAGACCATGGTTGTTGCATTTATGTCTGTATTCATTAATTTGATTTTTACATTTTTCTTTTTAAATTAAATTTTTATTTTTTTACCTTAATTATATTTTATTTGTTTTGTATCCCAGCTGCAGCTCCCTCCCTCATTCCCTCCCAATCCCACCACCCTCCCTCATTTCCTTCTATGTTCCTCTCCTCCTCCCCTTCTATCTGATTCTAGCTTATCTGGTCTCATGAGGACTGGCTGCATTGTCCTCCTCTGTGGCCTGCCAAGGCTGTTCTTCCCTCAGGGGGAGGGGTGGTCAAAGAGCCAGCCACTGAGTTCATGTCAGAGACAGTCCCTGTTCTCCTTATTAGGGAACCCATTTGGATACTGAGCCGCCATGGGCTACATCTGAGCAGGGGCTCTAGGTTATATCCATGAATGGTCTTAGGTTGAAGTATCAGTCTCAGAAAAGATCCATGTGCCCAGATATTTTGGTTGCTCTCATTGTGGAGCTCCTGTCCTCTCTAGGTCTTACTGTCTCCTCTTTCTTTCACATGATTCCCTGCACTCTGCCGAAAGTTTGGTTATGAGTCTCAGCATCTGCTTTGACACACTGCTGGGAAGAATGTTTCAGAAGCCCTTTGTGGTAGGCTCCTGTTCTGTTTCTTGTTTTCCCCTTCTTCCAATGCATTGACTATATTTTATTGAGTATATATTTTCAAGATTTAAACATTGTTTCCTGATTATAGACATTGATATTTGATAGATATTGTGAGTGTTTGCTTAATTCTGTGCAATTATATTGCATGTATATATTTTAATGAGTGAGTTCAAATACAAATTGCAGATAGTAGGACTCTTTGTATTTCTCTCAATATCAAAAGAACTTAATCCCCATCTTTTGTAAATTCACTGTTTCAGAACCATAGATGATAACAGTGTGCCTTTGCATTTGCCACTATAAATTTTACAATAATAAATTCACAAGGAATGACCATTATAATGAAAGAAAATTGGCCATACATCCCTGTTTTCCTTGCTAACTTTGCCTTGGCAAACACAGGTGTTTTTATGCAAGTTTTAATTAAATATGCTAGCATCACACAAATATATCTAAGTACATATGATGTTTATAAAGCAGCTAATGGATCACAACAAAAAAAGATTCATAAAAAGGCTGATAGAGATGCAATTCTTCTTTATTGAGAAGGCAAGAAACACAACCAGGATGAAGAAAAGAAGCTGGGGAAGCAACAACAACTATTAGTGTCACTGATAATCAGAACTAAGCTACAGAGTGTACCCAGCTTCAGAAGGGAAATGGATGTATGAATCCAGATGAAGGGGCAAGTGATTAAGTGAAAGGCACCTTCAGGTCCTGAGGACTATCGGACAGCATATAACCAAGCCAACACTGTTGACAGAGCAGAGCTGAAGGCCACAGGACCATTGAGAATTCTGTTTTTTCTTCATGCATACTGGGTGAGAAGATGACAGCATATCAGATGGAGGATATTATCATCACAGTACTGAGTGAGCTGTTTTTTATGTGGCCCTAGTAAGGGATCTTTCTCCTTTTTTGGGTCTGGTTGATCTAATAATTTCTTTAGCCTGGTTTCCCTTCTTTGATTTTAGTACATCGATCTATGTACTGTTACAGGCTTGGTTAACTATGATAAATTTATACTGTGTCACCCTTTCTACTCCCAAGAATAGGTCTGTGATGCATGGGTGACCAGAGAGATGGTGATTTCATGTACCCATCATGGTTATGGTCATCCTTCTTCTTTTAAGTGACATCTCCCAGGGAAAGGCACAGTTGGAAAAACCCTTTTTTATACATAGGAAGCATAACTTAAAGCAGAGCACAAACTGAACCCAACACTGTCCTGTTCTCTTTTCTTATCCCTAATTCCCGTTAATCACAAATAATTTTCCCTATTGTATAGTTTTATTTCAAAAAAATGTGCAATTGAATTAACATGATACACCTTTTTTTAATTTTAAAAATTTATTTATTATTTATTACAATTTATTCACTTTGTATCATGGCTGTAGCCCCTCCCCTATCCCATCCCAATCCCACCCTCCCTCCCTCTTCTCCCCCTATGACCTTGCTCTAATCCACTGATACAGGAGGTCCTTCTCTCCTTTCAGATCCTAGCCTATCAGGTCTTCTCAGGGCTGGCTGCATCACCTTTCTATGTGGCCTGCCCTCCTTCTCCCCAAGGCTTCCCCATGGGGAGGTGATCAAAAAGCCAGCCACCGAGGTCATGTCAGTGCTTACTAGGGCACCCACATGGAAAATGAGCAGCCCATGGGCTACATGTGAGCAGGGGGTCTAAGTCCTCTCCATGTATGGTCCTTAGTTGGATTCTCTGCGGACCCCTTGGGCCCAGATGATACACCTTTTTGCCACTCAATTTTATTCTCATGAGATTCAACTGATTTGTACTTATAACTCATGTATTTTATTGCTAGTATTCTCAAATATGTTTGTAGCTTAAAATGAAAAGAAATATCAGTCATAGAAGCTGATTTTCAGACGGACAATAATATATTCAAGGAAAATAAAACTATTGCAGTTTAAATACTTATTTTCAAAAGTAATGACTCTTTCACCCCAAATTAAATTCAGCTGGATGTAAACACTAAAAAAAAAAAAAAAAATTCTTTCCTATCTATTTGAAAATCAATGGACCTTGAATTTTGTATGGAAATATATTTATCTTAAATTGTTATATACTTAAATAAGAGACATTTACTAATATTACTAGAACATAGAGGCTTAAAACTATACCTATTTATTACCACACAGAACTTTTGGTCAGAAATAAAGGTGCCTTTCTTGAATTATCCATTTTAAGTGTTAGGAGACAAAACTCAAGTGTTCACTGGTTCCAATCTGAGTGAGAAATTCATTTCTCACCTTGTTTTAGACTACTGGTAAATTAACTCATGTATGATCATATAACTGACGCCCTTCTCCCTTGCTTTCCTCCAAGTTATCTTAAATGGCTTTCTCTCCACTCAAAGCAATGCCAGTCTCACTTCATATCATGTGACCTCCTTCATTTTCAAGGAAACATTATCTCATTGAGACATTCCTTGTGTTTTGATCTTGGTTGAGTTTTTCCTGATACTAAACTAAAAGAATAAAAACTCAGTTTTAATAAGATTTAAATTTCCGTTAATTTTAATTCAATCAACAGTAGGATCAACGCACAGATACACCGAATTGGAGCTATCAACTGATGTGTATTCCTTTAGTAGGATGGAGACTACACCACAATGTTTGTTGTGCTACAAAGAATGAAGCCATCTTCTGAACTTGTTGAACTTTATTATAACTTTCTGTGATCAGTTTTATCCAGAGACGTAGTGAAAAAGACTACCCAGAAGGAAAACTGTAGGAGTCAGTTTTTCTGACCATCTGCTTTGAGAAACACACTTATGAGTGGATGTAGGAGTATGTCATAAACAACCAAGCTAAGCCTGCAGAGCACAAGACTCCTGAAAATTGAACAGCTGTGAACTAAAATACCCAAAGTGCTATAACAAAGACAAAAGAGAAGAGGACGCAGACTTCACCTATCAGTGAACTAGGGAAGGTACATAGGGGGAGAAGAGGGAGGGAGGGTGGGATTGGGAGAAGATGAGGGAGGGGGACACAGCTAGAATACAAACTGAATAAATTGTTATAAATGATAATAATAAAAAAAATAAAAATTCATTAACCGGTCATAGATACATCACTAAGAAAATGAAGAGGCAAAAAAATGAACATTTAAAAAGAGGATGCTAAAAATGGATTGTACAAAAAATGAATTGTACATTTACTGCAGTCTAAAAACAGCGAAGGTTATTAGCACAGGGAGAAAATCTCAAGATATATTGGTGTAACTCTAACCAAGGAAGTGAAAGACTAGTATGAGAAAAAAAAACAAAAAACAAAACAAAACAAAACAAAACAAAAAAAACTTCAAGCCTCTGAAGAAAGAAATTGATAAGATACTAGAAGATATAACTTCTATACTCTTTAATTTTAGTATGATTTTTCTCCCTGGAAAATTATCTCCCTGTGCATTTACTGTGTGCTAGTGATCTTCACTTGTGAGTATATACCATGTGTGTCTTTCTGCTTCTCAGTCACTTCACTCTGGATGATCTTTTCTAGTTCCCACCATTTGCCTGCAAATTTTATGATTTCCTTGTTTTTAATTTCTGAGTAGTATTCCATTGTGTAAAAGTACCACAATTTCTGTATACATGCCTCCATTGAGGCACATCTGGGTTGTTTCCAGATTCTGGCTATTACGAATAAAGCTGCTACAAACATGGCTGAGCAAATGTCCTTGTTGTATACTTGAACATCTTTTGGATATATACCTAGGAGTGGTACAGCAGGATCTTGATGTAGCCCTATTCCTAATTGTCTGAGAAAGCACCAGATTGATTTCCAAAGTGGTTGTACAAGTTTACATTCCCATCATCGATAGAGGAGGGTTCTCCTTTCTCCACTTCGTCTCCAGCATGTGTTGTCCCTTGAGTTTTTGAGCTCAGCCATTTGCATCTCCCTGATGAGTAAGAACATTGAGCATTTCTTTAAGTATTTGTCTGTCATTCTATATTCCTCTATAGAGAATTCTCTGTTTATCTCTGTACACCATCTTTTGATTGGATTACTTGATTTGTTGGTGTTTAACTTTTTGAGTTCTTTGCATATTCCTGATATAGGGTTGGTGAAGATCCGTTCACAGTCTGTAGGCTGTCATTTTGTTGTCAGGGTCCTTTGGTTTACAGAGACAGTTGACCATGTACTTTTATATTAAAGTTTCCAAGAATCTGCTTTGAGTTGAGCCTGGCCTGTAGCTCAATCCTACATTCTCGGTCTCTTTTCCCCCACATACTAACATTTTCAGCATACATCACCACATCCAGTTTCTGGATAAAAGTGTTAAAAAATTCTAGGTGAATGAAAATGAAATTAAAAAGTTACAATGATACCAGATTACAAACTACAATCTTCAAAAACTTACTATGTTCAAGTTAAACAAAAATTGACTGCACTACAGTATACACAGACATCCTGACTTAAAACACAGTTGATTATGTTTTTTTTAAAGACATTCTACTTCTAGCCCTGTGTAGATGATCTTGGTGTCAAAAGTAACAGGCACTTTCTCTTCCTCAACCATTTTCAGGAGAGAACACCAATATGAGTCATAATTTACTTCACACCCTTGTTTTGTCACTAATGCGTCCATAGCAGGGACCATCAAACAACAAGAGAACACACTGATGGGCTGAGAAATGAGAATTTGATATGAATGATTATAGATAAAAATGGTTAATGGGGTGAATAAATGAATGAAAGGAAAGACAGTCATTATAGCAGCCTTTATCAATTTCAAAGCCAATAGAAAGCAGTGAACAGTTGGAATTATTTCTTTGTAATTTGAATCAATTTTCTCTTTTAAAAAACTGATCTAGATTTTGTTTAACATTTTACGAATAATAGTCTTTATGATCAATGAAATAACATTTGGTTATTTACCAAATCAGTTACAATTAATTCCCATCTGACCAGAAAGCTAAATTTGGGTTTGCATTTCTGTTTGAAAACAAAAATATCACATAGAAAGAGAATTCTTCTTGAAGACTAAAATAATTTTTTAGTCAAAAGATGTGTTTCCAGGAGATGGCCTTTGTGGAGGAAGCACTGGTGAGCCATCCCCCAGAAACAGAGCGAGGGATGCTTGTGTGTAGGGTGATGCCTTCCTCTCTCTACCCTCACCACCCAAGACATTCAGGAGAACTGTCCCCAGAGTCATGAGGGCAAGTAAACTGGCTCTGCCTCTTGCAGCCTGCAGCACTTAGGAGAGTGGGCCCTGTACCTCTTCTGCGCAGCACAGCAGAGCTGGCCCTGGTGGAGGTGATTCAGGTGAACCAGCCCTATAAGCAAGAGCACAGGAGAGCCGGCTCTGAGGTTGTGATGGCAGGAGAGCTCTTCCAGCCCTTACCACCTGCAGCACTTGGGAGAGTGGGCCCTGCGGGTTGAGTGGAGACAGCTCTGGAGGTCTGGGTGCAGGTGAGCCAGACTGATGGCATGACAGCAGGAGAGCGGACCATGCTTCTTGGAGATGGTGGCATTGAATGTCCAAGCAAGAGCAGAGCTGGAGAGCTTGCCCTGGTGGTGCAGATAAAGGAGAGCCAATATGCTGACCAACTCTGCTACCACCCAGGCCCAGATTCAGGCCTTTGAGTTAGTCCACCCCAAAATCTACAACATCTGAATTATTGGAGAGTGTGAAAGGGCCTGTCTTGTAGATTCAAAGCTGAAAGATCTCCATGACAAAGAGTAACAACAAGATAACAAAAAGGAGTCCTTGAGAGGTTTCAGTATTGATGATGTTACAGAAGCCAGAGACCTATAACCACATCAACGACACATTACAATGAACATTTGCAAAGAAGGAAGTGTGGACATATGGGTATACTACAGGACAAACTGCGAAATTACAGCTTCTGTGATCAGATGTTTTCTATACTTTGTTTTGTTTATTTTTGTTTGTGTGTATGTTTTATTTTGGGGATGTTGCATGGGCAGAAGGCGGATACAAGGGGAAGAGGAAATGAGTCGAACTGGAGTACATGATATTAAACTCACAAAGAATCAATAAAAAGTTAAAAAGGAAGATTTTCTTCAATGTCGTGGTATTGTCCAATAGGTAGTGATTAAATAACCTTGGTATTCTGATAAATAGCTGGCACGTGTTTGACATGTTCATTTGCACTAATGCAGAAAAGGGAAGATCATGTAGGTTTCATATAAGGAGAGCACTATGGCTTTTTGTTGAATTAAATAATCCAGGGTGATTTAGAGATTTACATGTTCTAATGATATTTACTTATTTATTAACTTATTAATTATTTTATTCATATTCAGTTGAATATCAATACAGCAGTGAAAGGAGGAAAAACAAAAATTTCAATTTAGCTTCATTCCCTGTAGAAAAAGAATCTGCTCGATGGCAAATTGTTTCTACTAAACAACTTATTTTTTATTTCATTTTATTTATATATTTATTTATTACAATTTATTCACGTTGAATCCCTGCTGCAGCCCCCTTCCTCATCTCTTACTCCCACCAACCCTCTTTCTTCTTCCCCATGTCCCTTCCCTAGTCCCCTGATAGGGGAGGACTTCCTCTCTTTCTGTCTGACCCTAGCCTATCAAGTCTCATCAGGGCTGGCTGCATCATCTTCCTCTGTGGCCTGGCCAGGCTGCCCCCCCACCCATGGGGTGGTTATCAGAGATGCCAATAAGTTCATGTCAGGAAAAGCCCCTGGGCCCCTTACTAGAGAAACCCACTTGGAAACTGAGAAAACCCCCCTGGATCCCTTTGTACAGTGGATCCAGGTCCTCTCCATCCATGGAGTTTTAGTGCCTCAAATTTCTGAAGTAAGCATTTCAATTTGCTCTAGTGTGTTTTTGTTTTTCTAAAAGCATAACTAAATTATTTCAATGAATGTTTGCTTTTCTTTTAATAGTGTTCTTTATGTCTTTTGTCTTTATTTTGTTGAAACTTAAGCATTGTACATAACTTATTGGCATTTTATTTCTATTTTTGAAGGAACATAAGTGATTGTGCCAACATACCACACTGAAACATTCAATTTGCACATTCATCTCTTTGATTGAAGCTTAAGCCATATTGTGTTGGTCTTGTTTTGGTTCATACAGACAGGCACTATAATCAATTTAATTTAACAATAACATTATGTGGATGTAGCCTGGTGTGCTGAGCCTTTAGTATGCATCTTATTCATGATTTTATGAATGAAAAGTTTGAGTAACAGTCTCTATCAAATGAGAAAACACACCCTCTTTAAAGTATTTTAAAATATTATGCCAAACTGATCAAATCCCTTTCCTCCACAAAAGGGAGATGCAGTACACAAAATAGAAGTCTAAATTATATATATGCAGGTTTTTCATATTGTTATATATATGAAGATATACTACATACATTTTGTGAGGCCAAAGTCAAATCAATGAATGCTAATCAGTATTGAATTTAACATAGATCATACATCAAACATGAGTAGTTAATTTTATCTAGTTAAATCTTTAAAGAGTTGCACAAACAAATTGCAAATGGTTTATTACTCTGCATAATGGCTATGCATTGCTCTGAAAATAATTCTGAGATTCCAAGCAATAGATCGTCTTTCACATTCATTAATTCATTGGGTTTTCGGTACAGTAACACTGGCATTTTACTTTTGTAATGGAGTTGTATCGACATCACAGCACTTAGTGCTTACTCAAATCTTTACACTCACTTATGACTTAGTTTTACTTTTTGGTTTTGTTTGTCCTGTTATAAAACATTTTGTTTCCATGTATTATGAACCAAGAAAATGATTAATGGGAATACTGGGAATACATTCTTTAAACACATTTTTTTTTTGTATAGACATACCATTACATCTTAATTTTTCCTGATAATATTATATTTATCCTCATTAAAAATGAGAACCAATAAACAGAAACAAATTATCAGATAGAGATTTTTTTTCTCTCTACAAAAATTTCAAGATCCCAATCTTTTATTCTCTTTCCTAACCTGTGGATAATAGATAGATAAATAAATAATGATGATGGATAGATAGATAGATGATAGATACATAGATACATGGACAGATAGCGATAAAGATGGTACCTAGATAGATACAAATTTATATAAATATGTAGATGAGAAATAGATAAGATAGATAACTACGTAAGTGTGCTGATATGCTCATTTAATAAGGCACAGTACAAAGCATGTGTATGATTCCCTTGTTAGAGGGAAATTAGATGTGAAATTATTTTTTTGAGATATTTGTTAGCAATGTCTATATCCTTAGCATCATTTTTTATTAAATTTTATTTTTTATATTAATAACAGTTTATTCACGTTGTATCCCAGCCTCCATTTTTTCTTCCTTATCCCACTCTCCTTCCATCCTCTCCTTCCATTCCCCTCTCCAAGTCCACTGATAGGGGAGGTCCTCCTCCCCTTCTATCAGCTTATCAGTTCTCATCAGAACTGGCTGCAATGTCTTCCTCTGGGCCTAGCAAGGCTGTTCCTCCCTCGGGGTGGGGGGGAGGAAGAGCCAGAGCCAGCCACTGAGTTCATGTCAGAGACAGTCCCTGTTCCCCTTACTAGGGAATCCCATCAACCCTTTATCTGACAGAGGGCTAATAAAGAGAATATATAGCAAACTAAAGAAGTTAAAAAGCAACAAATCAAATAATCCAATTAAAATGAGAACAGATAGACTAAGATCAGAAAGGAGAGGAGAACCTTCCCTATCAGTGGACTTGGGGAGGGGCATGGTAGGGAGGGGAGGAGAGAGGGGCATATGGGGGGATACAAAATGAATAAAGTCTAAATAATAATAATAAAAAGAAACATGAGCACAATGAAACAATAAAAAAATGGGGTGCAGAACTAAACAGAGAATTCTCTGTAGAGGAATATAGAATGGCAGAGAAACACTTACAGAAATATTCAACGTCCTTACTCCTCAGGGAGATGCAAATCAAAACGACCCTGAGATTTCACCTTACACCCATCAGAATGGCTAAGATCAAAAACTCAAGTGATAATACATGCGTTGTTATGAGAACATGAACTGCTTTGGGTTGTTTCTTAATTTTTCACATAAATAACCTCATGTCAGCTTGTCAGTAGAATAAAACACACTGATGATGCTGGCAGATTTGAAAAAGGCATATGAAACAGCTTGCTCCATATTCATCACCAACAATTAAGACTAGTACCATAGTGTTGTTGTGTTCTGTGTATTTTCCATCTCTCTTCTATGTGTACAATAGATGCTTCTTGCATTCATGCTGTATTCTATATACTGCTATCGTCCTCAGTATAGGCTAAGTCTGAATTGTTGTGTGTGTGTGTGTGTTTGTGTGTGTGTGTGTGTGTGTCAGTGTCCTTTTTAAAAAATAGTTCTTTATTACTATTACTATTATTATAAAATTTTTATTTATTCACTTTGTATCCTGGTTGTTTCCCTTTCTCTTTCTCCCATTTCCCTCCCCTAGCCCACTCATATGGGAAGTCTTCCTCACCTACTATCTGACCCTAACCTATCAGGTATCCTCAGGACTGCTTGGATCCTCTTACTTTGTTGCCTAGAATTCCACCCCTCCAGGGGGATGTGATTAAAGAACAAGCAGAGAAGGCTCCTGCTCCCCTTACTAGGAAACCCACATGGAGACTAAGCTGTCCATAGGCTAAATCTGAGCAGGGGGTTTAGATCCTCTCCATGCATGTTCCTTGGTTGATGCATCAGTCTCTGCAGGCCCCCCTGGCCCTAATTTTTCTGGCTCTTTTGATCTCTTTGTGTAGCTCCTGTCCCCTGCTGGTCTCTTTCTCTCTCATCATTCTTCCATAAGTCTCCCTGTGCTCTGACAAAGTTTGGCTGTGAGTCTCTGCTTCTGTTTCAATCAATTTGAACTGTCTTTTTTCTCAAAAAATAAAGTGGAAGAGAATGATTAAAGACTAAAGGAATATGACTCAGTCATGGTGATTTTCCCCTGTTGTTGTGTGATAGAGAGAAGGGGTTGTATTTTTTTCTGACATGTAAATTCTCTTTGTGATGGATTATATCCTAAAGAAAAAAAAAAAATCCAGTGAGTACCCTTCTGCAACAGACTGCGGAATACTCCAGGAGCAAATATGAAGCCAACCTGCCAGATTGAAGATATTTCTATGACTTCTTTGTGTCATTACAATTGTGTGTTTTCTCTCATTGAAATATTCGCTCCAACAGGAAAGATTTCCACTTGAAATCTTTCACTAAATATTATGAGTAGTGTATTAAACATTGTAAATATTTTAAAGTGAGGTGTGAACTAATTAAATTCTAGCTGTTATTTTCCTCAAAGAATAAATGTATTGTTATAACTTTCAAATTTTGTCTGATTTTTATGAGTAATCAACATTTATATTTCTATGTTTAATTCTAAAATAAATTTAAAAGTGGAGCCTTGTAATACGGTAGTAAAAATATCCCAAAACTGTTGAGTTGGAAAGTTCATGAATTAATTTCAGCATACACAGTAGTTTTTTCATCTCTATACAGATTGGAATTCATGTTCTGGCTGAACAAATTGGAGTACCGATTTCTTTATTTCCTATGATATTAAACAGTGTGATAGAGCTGAGAAAGATAATGGAAAATGTTAAATATGGTGTTGTTAAAAATTTGTTTCCGGGACAACTCACTGAGGATGATCCTTTCCAGGTCCCACCATTTACCTGCAAATTTCATGATTTCCTTATTTTTCATTGCTGAGTAATACTCCATTGTGTAGATGTACCACAGTTTCTGCATCCATTCTTCAGTTGAGGGGCATCTGGGTTGTTTCCAGCTTCTGGCTATTACAAATAAAGCTGCTACAAACATGGTTGAGCAAATGTCCTTTTTGTGTACTTGAGCCTCTTTTGGGTATATGCCTAGGAGTGGTATGGCTGAATCTTGAGGAAGCGCTATTCCTAGTTGTCTGAGAAAGCGCCAGATTGATTTCCATAGTGGTTGTACAAGAAGCAAAAAGACACGCATGGTATATACTCACTCATATAAACATACAACATAGAATAAACCCACTAAAATCTGAACATCTAAACAAACTAACCAAAAGAGAGGACCCTAACTAAAATGTTCAATCCCCATCCTGAAAGGCAAAGAGGATGGACATCAGAAGAAAATGAAAATAGGAAACAACCTCGGAACCTGCTGCAGAGGGCCTCTGAAAGCCAGAAGAAAACAGGAAACAACCTTGAAACCTGCCACAGAGGGCCTCTGAAAGCCTCTGAAGTATAGACTGTCAAAGCAGATGGCCAACTGATGGGCAGAGTGAATGGAATTTTATGTAAGAAGTGGGAAATAGTAAGAGCTGGAGGGGATGGGAACTCCACAAGCAGAGCAACAGAACAAGATAATTTGAACAGAGGGAACTTCCCAGAGACTCATACTCCAACCAAGGACTATTCGTGGAGATAACCTAGAACTCCTGCACAGATGTAGCCCATGGCAGTTCAGTGTCCAAGTGGGTTACATAGTAATGGAAAGAGGGACTGCCTCTGACATAATCTGATTGGCCTGCTCTTTGATCACTTCCCCCTGAGGGGGGAGCAGCCTTACCAGGCCACAGTAGAAGACAATGCAGCTACTTTTGATGAGAACTGATAGACTAAGATCAGAAAGAAGAGGAGAACCTCCCCTATCAGTGGACTTGGGGAGTGGCATGCATGCAGAAACAGGAGGGAGGGTGGGATCTGGAGGGAAGGAGGGAGGGGCTTATGGGGGGATACAAAATGAAAAAAGTGTAATTAATAAAAAATTTTAAAAAAAAGAAAAAAAAATGTTTCCGTTTTTACTAACAGCCTTTGGAGCAGTGCCCTTATGAGACACTTGCCTGTATTCAATCAGTACATGATTAGAACAACTTGTAACATTCATAACTATTAAATAACTGAACTAAAAAAGTAGCAGGTTGTATTCTAAATTTAGTTTAGAAGTTAATTTATATTTTTCATATTTATTTTAATCTAATGTAGCTTTTCCTGACCTAACATTTACAAACTTTCAAGAAAGAGTGGAGTATACAAATATTATTTGAGGTTCATTATTCTTTTATACTTTGTCCAAATCCAAAAGCATCATAAATTTGGATGGGTTTTTTGGTGTTGTTCTTAATAAAACTCAAAGTTCACGGCAGCAAATTCTTTTAACAGAAACTCCAGTCTTACAACATTACTTAACTTTTACATAATTCATGCAATCCGCTATGATACAATAAGATAAAAACAAGCATACCAGGTAAGTTTCTCAGTGAGATTTTGATGTGATCTTCTGTAAAGCATAAATAGCTTTTGGTTTTTACTTGTGAGTACGAAAGAGAAGGTGCTATTCCTTGTTTTTTGTTACGATCATTGACTGTTATTAACAATTTACATGGCCCTGCGAGCAGCATTGTCTGTGTTACTCTGAGGATCTCTGACTGCTGCCCTGTCCTATGGCTTGGGTTAAATACCATATGATGGCACCTATTCTGGCCACCGGGTATTCAAAGACAGTGTAATGCTGTAGAGAGAAAGAACTGAGCAATTATTTAGCCAAGTTACTGAAGACTCCCATCTGGTTACACAGCACCATTCTTTGCTTCTCAACACTAGTGGAATTTTTTACACACACAAACCCTTGGATTTTTAAGTATATTATTGCCAGTTATGCAAACAGTTATGGATTTGAAACAAATTATTTCCGCAAGATGCATTAATCTTGTAATTTAGTGATTTGTTTATAACTCTTCATTGAAAAAGTGAGATAACCCTTATTCAATGGAATTTTTAAATTTCTAAATAAAATATATTAAGGACCTTGATCAGTGGGTGACATACTTAACGGTCAACAAATAAACTTATTGCAAGCTTCAGGGTGTTTATTACTTGACTTCATGAATATCTTCATGAATGATCTGAAACATGTGCGGGCTTACTAAAATGGACATGTGTGTGTGATATCATTGTGCCTGTCTCTCCATGTTGCAGAAAATCACATTAGTGAAGCCAATGTGCAAGATTAATTTTACATTTTTATTTATCACTTTATATGTCATAATCATGGAACAGATGTTTACAGTGAGAATTTTTTATTCAAAACACCGCCATATCATACGTTGTTTGAACCTCACTTTATTTATTTATTTATTTATATTTTTGTTTTCTGGCAGAAATAATTAAAATTTAAAACTAGCTACATTATTTTCCAATCTTAGATCCTTTTAAATGTCTATTTTTTATCAAAGCAAATATAAGTGTATAAGGAATAAGTTAGCTATTGACTCAAACAATACAGCACCAAACTTAAGGTACTATTGCATGTTGAATCAGGCTGTTGAAGCAGAGACTGTGTGACTGGTGCATTACAATTTTATATTTTTATTATTTATTACAATTTTTCAATTTGTATCTGAGCTATGAACCCCTACCTCCTCTCCTTCAATCCTACCCTTCCTCCCTCTTCTTCCCCTTTGCCTCTCCCCTAGTCTACTGATATCTGAGGTCCTCTTACACCTCTTTATGACACTAGTCTATCAGGTCTCATCAAGACTGTTTGCAATGTCTTCTTCTGTAGCTCTAAAAAGCTGCATTCCTCCCAAGGAAGATGATCAATGAGCCAGCCACTGAGTTCATGCCAGAGACAGCCCCTGTTCCCCTTACTAGGGACCCACTTGGAGACTGAGTCATGGGCTACTTCTGATCATGGGTTTTAGGTAGTCTCCATGCATCATCCTTGGTTGGGATATCAATCTCTTCAGGGGCCCCAGAGCCAAGTTTTTTGGCTTTTTTGTTCTTTTTTTTGGAGCTCCTGTCTCCTCCAGATATTTCTATCTCCTCTTCTTTCGTAAATTTCCATGCACTCTGCCCAAAGTTTTAGTAGGTTAAATAATTGCCCAATTTTATGCAAGGCAGTTGAATTATCTCAAAGCTTAAAGTCTTTTAATTGTTGAGAAATGAAGAGGTTACACTGTTTGACTAGCTAAAGTGATCCATTTGCAACGAAAACGTGGTAGTTAATCCCAAGAATACAAGAGTAATTAAAAAAGACAAGATAGAAGCTTGACTTACTCACATAAAGAGGAAAGAAATTTGATATTGAAAACAAGTGGAATGTTTCAGGAATTAGGTAAAGGGCTTTCCAGATAATGGTAGACTGAGCAACAAGGAACACTAAAATGAGGCAATCCATGGTACAAAAAGGATTTTAGAAAAGTAAATCTCCTAGTGTTCCAAAATTATGTAAGGTGGGATTGTCAAACATGAAGCATGGCTTCATATTTTAAGGTGAGTATCAACTAATTTTCCAGAGTTTGAAAGAGACTGGATTGAGAAAAAACAGAACAAAACAAAACTGTTTATTAGGAAATATAGATCACAGGTTAAAATCACGTGCACTGCAATCATGAGGACCAGAGTTGAGATCTCAGCACAGCCCCTATCCAGGCATTCTAAAAATTAAGCTCTAACCACAGTTCTGAGGAAGGCACAGACCAGAGCATGGGAGTTGGTTGGATTGCTAGTCTTGCTGACTTTCACTTTAGCAGATAGCTTAAGTCCAGGTATAAGTAGAGACCTTCCTTCAAATGAATCAAGTGGGAGATAGAGACAAATATTAGTGCCCATTTTGGGCCTACACATGCACATAAACAAACACCTACACACACATACATAAACATGAACGTGCACATTCAGAAAAATATACACACATTTGTACATGTGCAAATGCACACAAACACAAACGTACAACATGAGTATAGAAAAAATACTTCAAAATTCATTTGTATAGATTTTGTTCAAGTTATTTTCCAGTCACCATGGCAAACACAATGGCCAATGTCAAACTTGTGAGAAAGCTGTTGATTTTATGTTACAGGTTACGGTCCTTCAAGGAAGCAACTCAAATCAAGAGACTGAGATAGTGGAGGAGCACTGCCCACACTCTTGTGCCCTGGCACATGTTCAACTACCATTTTGTAATTACTACTGAAAATAAATTGTTCATCAGATGTGAATTTGGGACAAATCCTTTCCCATTGTGTTAAGTGATTCTGGTTTTGGGTTAATAGCTAAAATATGTAAAGAAGTAAAATCTAGATATCAAACAAACGAAATAATTACCCTCCTGCTTCCTTCCTTTCTTCTGAACCCTCCTACTCCAATCCCAAAGGCCACCTGCCCACCCACAAAACCTATATCCCAGAAGACCCATGTTTCCCCCCTGAGAGTCCTCCATTACTTAGCCTTTCTGGGTCTACGGATTATATCATGATTATCATCAACTTAACAGTTAATTTCTGTCCACTTATAAGTAGGTACATGCTATGTTTGTTTTTTTGGGTCTTAGTTACCTCACACAGACAATTTTGTCCAGTTTCATTCATTTGCCAGAAAGTTTCATTATTTCACTGTTTTAAACAGCACAGTATTATTTCTTTGTATAAGTGTACCATTTACCATTTCAAATTCATTTCCTGCAGCCTATATTAGGCATAATTGTACCAGGGAACTATTACTCCAGAGACCCCTTCAGGTGTTCAAGTGTAGGTTCTTGAACATAGTCATATAGGCAAAATTATGAACACAAATATTTAGATGACTTAGTCATTCTCAGAGAACTATGTAAACAATATACACTATTTGTTGAGTTATATATGGCACTATTATTACTATTCAAAGCCAAGAAATAGGGCTCACCCGTTCATTACTTTGTTTAGTTTTGATTTTACATTTTATGGTAACATTTTGAAGAAGTTTAACATTTCAATAAAGTGTGATATAATTTTCATATATTTTCAGGCAAAGCACAATAAAGAAGATCTCCATGACCCAACCACCATCCAAGTAATTATTCAAAATTATTGAAGTCAGGAACTTGGTGACAGAGTCACATGTCTATGACCACTTCAGCATCATTTTACATATTGAAGATATAGAAACAATCCATGTTTATATTGCTAAATGAACAGACAGTTTCATTTTCAATATTTAAAAACAATTCTGTCTTCTGTATGAGTTATATAAACATGAAGGGCACCCTACCAAATGGCAAAAAAAAACATCTACAGAAATATTAAGAATAATTAATATTGTATGATTCCAGTTATTTTGGTTATCTATAAAATTAAGCTTGTATAAGATCACACATGGAAGTGAGGGAGCTAATCTTAGTTTTCAGGGACTATAGGTTGAAATGGATGCCTGTTGGAGACATTTGGATATTTATTAGTATTTTGTAGCTTATTTTCTTTGTTTTTATGTATAGGGGTTTGTTTCACATGAAACACATCGAGATTTATCAGAAGTATGGGTTGTATATGAACCTCAGTTCTCATTTGCAGTTTGAATTGTTGTTTTGACTTGGCAGGTTGAAGCTGAGCCGTATCACCTTGTAGATGGTTGACATGGCTAAACTAAAGCCATTGGTTTAAAGTAAATGTTCTTGGTTTTGTTCCTTACAAACATTACAGTTTCTTCATGAACACTGACCTTGTCAAAAATGCAGTTTAATTCTGTTGGATTCTGTTTCTTTGGTGTCATGTTGGTGCTGACTTGGCATTTTGCCAACCTGTTGATCTGGCTTCTACTGTGTGATTCTTATATGGGATTGTAAATTTATTCAATCTTCAGTCAACTAAGAAATGATGTTCTCTGTAAAAATCTGTGAAAGAATTTCAGAAATAATAAACTGAAGGTGGAAGAATCTTTCTAACCAGAGTGAACAGCATATGCTTGTAGTTGTTTAGTTATGAAAACACCTGGGAGAGATCAATTCTAGCCCACCGTTGCTCTTGTCTGGTGAGTGTTACTGCATTTTCTGCTGCCATCCTCCACTAACATGGTATTCCCGCTCTTAGTCTTTCACCCTCCCAGTGTGTACTAACAATGAGTAGCTCCACAGAAACTCTCCAGACCTTCAACTTCACATTGGGACTGGTGAGGCATCCAATCTTAAAAATAATCAACTCCTGTGTTTTCAGCCCCTCCACTGTACATATGGCTTTTGGTAAATAGCTCAGCCTGTTGGATTTTATCAAACCTAATGAATAATTCTTGTACCATGTATTCATTCTCTCAGCTCAGTCAGAACACTGACTGATAAAACAGAGACATTTATAATGGGCTTTGTAAAAAATTAGTAACCTGTTATACTCAATTTGGAAGATAGTACTAGAATTCTGTATTTTATTTTTCTTTTAAACTTGCCTTTTCCATACTGCTCACATATCACTTTCCCCTTTTAACACAATTTGAAACCAATCAAACAATTTGTGTGGTTTTTTGTCTTTTAAATGTTTTATGACATTTTTCAATTGAAATTTACTTTATTAAGGAACATAAAATGCCATAGGCAATTTGTTCTTACCTGCTTTCTTACTTCATCTCTTGTCAACATGACACAAACTAGAGTCATCTAGGAAGAAGGAACCTCAATTACAAAAGTACTTCTATCAGCTTGTTTTATAGCCAAGTCTGTGAGGCATTTTCCTGATTAACAATTGATATGGAAGTGCCAAGCCCACTCTGTGTAGTGACACCCATGGGAAGATGGCCCTGAACGATAAAAGAATTCAGGCTCTGCAAGCCAGTAAGCAGGATACCTACATGTCTTCTGCTTCAATTTTTGCCTGCTGGTTTCTGTTTGACTTCCAACCTCTGGTTCCCACAATTTTGGTTGTAACCTATAAGGTAAATAAATCCTCTCCCCTTCAAGTTGCTGTTTGGTCATGGTGTTTTATTAAAGAAGTAGAAATTTAAGAAGAACATGTAATTCAGTCAAAATTATGAATTTGCTGTTTTAGAATTGATACTGAGACTTCCATAAATTATGAAGCACAATTTGTGGAGGGAGATATAGGGAGTGCTCTGTAAGAATTTCAAGCACAAAAGCTTCTTTTTCTATTAATCTGCTTCTGTCTCCACATCTCAGGTCCTGGATGTTGCCAAGAACTTCAAGCTCCCCTTATTTTTTTCAATTTGTTATTAATTCTTATTACACATGAAAATATAAAATTTTATCATAATTATGAATTCAACTATCTTCAGTTCACAAATATACCAAATAGGAATTCTAATCATACTCCTTTTTTTCCATAAGACAGTCTCTTTTTAAGAGGTATTAAACTATAACAATATTCTGCACTTTATATATGTAACCCTTGGTAGAAAAACATCTTTGAAGTTCATGTTCACTCCCTGAGCATCTAAAGCCATTAGAACATATCAAACTTTATTTCTAGTCTAGTTGATTGTTACAGGATTTCAAAGAGTTACCAGTTTTAGGAAAAGAGTATGTTGATCACAACTGTCTCCTGGAAATGCTTCATGGTGCTAAAATTCAACTGATACATAAATGCTGAACTTTGCTAAGCTAAGTGTGTGAAAAAGAAAAAAAAAACTGTGTCATGTCAACTTATTTTGAAACAAGAATCAAGTGAAAAATTAAAGAAACATGTCACATTCTATAAAACAAATCAAATCATCAAAAATGCTCACATATGTGCCATAAGGTGACATCATTAAAGTAATATTCACTAATGTTCTCCAGGTTTTAATTAAAATGCCTTGAGCACAAATTTAGATGTATGAGAGACAAAGGCAGATGCTTGTATATCATAAGGTGTGTGTTCCTTTTCCTTTAGAAGGATTATCTTGGAAGAGTAATACTGAATCACTCATGAGGCTTAAACACACTTAACATTTTTTTTTCCTGAGGATGGCAGATATGTTAATGCAGAGAGCTCAGCATAATTCTTTATAAAATCTCCCACCTCAGCAGTTATGGCAGTACTTTCACGCGCTTTTAGAATGCTGTGACTGAGGTGAACAATGTGCAGTGTACTGTTGAGAATATGTTAAAATGTACCTGTATGTTATACAGAAATAAAGATACATTTGATGAATAGAAAGTTCACTACTCATCCTTTGCTGTGTTCCAATTCCAGTGAGCGATGGCACTGGCAGCCTGAAGACTTCCATTTTAGAGAATTGGTGACAATCCAAGTATCAGCTGCAATTCAGCTCTTGTGGCTAATAACAAAGATATGATATTTTAACAAAATGACAAGCACTCAAATGTCTGGCAATGTTACATGTGTGGCAATAAATGATTAAGTCTGACTTGAAGCTTTAATAATAGTCATGATTATATTTATCCTGGAAATAATTCTGTACCAGCAAGAAATGTCTCATCAGCATTATTCTGCACGACTAATATTTTTCTACAAAAAAAAAAAAGCCAATTTAAAACTTCGAATAAACCTGACATTGTGTTCCATGTTTTAACTGTAACCCTTGGGAAGCTTAGACTAGGCAATCGTGAGTTTGAAACCAGCTTGGTTGCATATTGAGACTCTGTATTAATAAAAAATGGATAAGTAAATTAAAGATAATTTTACAAACAACAGCAACTACCACAGTCAGGAAACAGAAAAATCATCACATTAGATTATATTTAAAACTTGGATTTTTCTATAAAAGTTCAACACTTATCATATTAAATTAGCCTCTCCTCCTTGTTTGTTTGTTTTTATTTTGTTTATGTTTTTATTGTTTTTTCTGTAAAGTGGAGTACCTTGGAAATGCAAATATAATCTCAAAAATAAAGAAAATAATTTGAAAATTGAATAATAACAATATGAAGAAGAAGAAGAGGAGAGGGATCAGAGAAGAAGTGGCTGGTGACAATGAAAATTTCAAGACCAATCTCATCCCATTTCTTGTTATCAGGGCCTGCCTTCAAAGATTTCTGTGTCATCAATAGCCCAATAAATTATGAATTAATCCATTCATGAAGTCAAAACCCACATGATCTTCCAATTGATTCTATTTTTCAATATTAATATATTGAAACCAAGCTATGAGCAAATAAAAGATTCAAACAGTATATATTTCCTGCTTCTGGGTACACTATCATAAAATTTAGAAAACTACCTTAGTTAGTAAATTTATAAGGAGACAACCTCTTGATCTACAGTTGTTAATGAACAAGAAAGCAAGTTAAGAAACAAAACAATGTCACAGTTATAACTAATGCAATATTGCTCAGACACAATTTGCAGGCCACATACAACAGTGGATATTGAAGCTGACTCAGAAATCTGAATGCAACATACAGTAGCTATGGTTGGAATGTTTGTTAACCAATATTCTCTGCATCAGAGTAAAGACGTATAGAGAACTTCTGCCATGAGACAGAGACTGTGTCAGGCCTGTGTCAGGCCTGTGTCAGGCCTATAGATAATTCTCCAAATAATAAAGTTCATCAATAAAGAAGAGAAACAAAAGTATAATCCATGAAAGTAAGCATACATGTGGATAGAAGGAGATACAAAGGACTAAAATTTCCCATCAGTACTCACGCAGGAGAAATCCTTCTTTAGTTCTAGAAACAACATTGGGGAAAATCTAGGAAGCAATCAATATCTAGATCATCTATATCTAATCTATATCTGTATCCATATTATCTATATATCTAGCTATGTTCTAATTATCATAAATAGGTTTTTGTCCATTACTTCATAATTAGTTTATACTGCCTCATCTCTCTTCATTTTATGTTCTGCTTAAGTTGTCTGATCAATTACCAGAAAATACCACTAACTAGGTATCATATTACCTTTTATATATCTTGATGTTCTTAGCCCCTCTTTCAGCACTTTATCATTTCCCTGTTAATTCAGATTTTTTCCCCCACAAGGAAAAAGTGTTTTCCTTGTCACATTAAGAATCAACCTGAGGTGTTTTGTTTTTGTGTTTGTTTTTGTTTTTGTTTTGTTTTTTTCGAAGATGGCTGCAGCTAGTGTGCAGCTTAGCTGAAGGGGAGAGGACTCACAACACAGAAATTGGTGAGTGAAGGGGCTGTTCAACCCAGAACAGAGTTATCTAGACTTCCAAGAAGAAAGAGACTAACCATGATCTGAGTCCTCCTAGAATCAGGTCTCAGCGGACTCCTCCCGGAGAAGACACCCAGAGAGGCACTCCCCAGGCACTTCCCCACACCCAACAACCTACTCCCTCTTTTAGAGGAGGCAGGAGGCATCCAGCAGGATCTGCCACAGACCACACTGTACCTCAGCATCACTGAGAACTGCAGCTCCCACCAAAATTAAAAAAAAAAAACAAACCTGAGATAGGGCTGAGAAAACCCAATCCTTTCTGGCACTCCCCCGAGAACCAGAACGCCACCATAACCCTGCTGCTGCAGACCAGAAGGATAGAGAGGCACACAGCAGATTCACAGCGACCAGACCCCACCCAACAAAAATCAGGACATAATGACCTCACCAGCAACCCCACAAACCAATGGACACTTCAATTCATAAGATATACAAGAAAATGACCTCAAAATTATGTTTCTCCAGCTATTAGAGGCCCATAAAGATGAAATGAACGAAGCCATGAGAGAAATAGCCAAAGAAATCGAGACGAACAAAGAGGAAACAAATAGAGTTCTCAGAGAAATGACCACGAAAATTGAGGCAAACAAAGAGGAAATGAGCAAAGCTTTCAAAGAAATGTCCACACAAATGAAGACAAATAAAGAAGAAATAAATAAAGCTCTCATAGAAATACAGGCAAATATAGCCAAAGAAGTAGAGGCACAATTAGTGATATAGAGAGAGGAAACGAACAAAAAAATAGAAGCCGTCATTTAAAAGCAGGACTCCCATTCAAACAGTTAAAGGAAATGGTGCAAGACATGAAAACAGAATTAGAATCAATAAAGAAAACACAAATAGAGAAAAACCTGAAGCTGGAGAACATAGAGAAAAGATCAGGAACTACAAAGGTAAGAATCACCAACAGAATACAAGAAATGGAAGAAAGAATCTCAGGAGCCGAAGATACACGTGCAGAAATTGACACTTCTCTCAAAGAAAAAATAAAATCAGAAAAGTTCCAAACACAAAACATCCAAGAAATCAAGGACACCATGAATAGACAAAATCTAAGAATAATAGGAGTGGAAGAGAAAGAAGACATCAGGCTCGAAGGTCCACAAAATATTTTCAAGAAAATTATAAAAGAAAATTTTCCGAACTTAAAGAAAGAGATGTCCATAAATATACAAGAGGCCTACGGAACCCCAAGTAGACTAGACCAGAAAAGAAACTCAGTGACAACACCAACCCCACATCAAAAGTAAGCAAAAATTGTTGGTCACTAGTAGCTATCAACATCAACGGACTCAACTCCCCAATAAAAAGATACAGACTAACAGAATGGTTGCAGAAATAGCATCAAACATTCTGTTGCATCCAAGAAACACACCTATGCAACAAAGATAAATACTACCTCAGAGTAAAGGGCTGGAAAAAATGTCTTTCAAGCAAATGGTTCCAGAAAACAAGCGGGAGTAGCCATCCTAATATCTAATAAAATAGACTTTCAACCCAAGTTAATCAAAAAAGATAAGGAGGACCACTATATCCTCATCAAAGGAAAAATCCACCAAGAGGACATCACAATTCTGAATATCTATGCCCCAAATACAAGAGCACCTACATTTGTAAATGAAACAATATTAAAGCTTAAATCACACATTGATCCTAATACGTTAATAGTGGGAGACTTCAACACTCCACTCTCACCAAGGGACAGATCAACTAGACAGAAAACAAATAGGGAAATAAAAACACTTACAGAGTCTCTAAATCAAATGGACCTAATAGACGTCTACAGATCTTTTCATCCAAACTCAAAAGAGTATACATTCTTTTCAGCACTACATGGAACCTTCTCCGAAATAGACCCTATAGTTGGTCATAAAGCAAGCCTCAACAGATACAAAAAGATTGAAATAATCCCTTGTATTCTCTCTGACCACCATGGACTTAAGCTGGACCTCCTCAACAACAGAAATAACAAAAAGCCGACACGCACATGGAAACTGAACAACTAGCTACTCAATGACAGCTGGGTTAAGGAAGAAATAAAGAAAGAAATTAAAGACTTCCTAGAATTCAATGAAAATGAAGATACAACATATACCCAAATTTATGGGACTCATTAAAAGCAGTGCTCAGAGGAAAATGTATAGCACTAAGTGCCTTCAAGAAGAAATTTGTAACATCACATACAAGTACCTTAATGGCCCAACTGAAAAACCTAAAAAAAAAGAAGCAGATAAACGTAAGAGAAGCAGACAGCTGGAAATAATCAAACTCAGGGCTGAAATCAATCAATTAGAAACAAATAAAACTATTCAAAGAATCAATGAAACAAAAAGCTAGTTCTTTGAGAAAATCAACAAGATAGACAAACCCTTAGCCAAACAACTTAAAAAGCAGGGAGAATCTATCCAAGTCAGCAGAATCAGAAATGAAAAGGGTGACATAACTGCAGACACTGAGGAAATTCAAACAATCATTAGGTCATACTACAAAATCCTATATGCCACAAAATTTGAAAATCTAAATGAAATGGACAATTTTCTTGACCGATTCCATCAGGCAAAATTAAGTCAAGATCAGGTAGAAAGAGTGAATAGCCCTATATCCCCCAAGGAAATTGAAGCAGTCATTCACAGTCTCCCCTCCAAAAAAAAGCCCTGGGCCAGATGGTTTCAGCACAGAATTCTACCAGACCTTCAAAGAAGTGTAACACCAATTCTCCTGAAACTATTCCACAAAATAGAAACAGAAGGTACATTACCAAACTCATTCTATGAAGCCACAGTCATCCTGATACCTAAACCACACAAAGACCCAACAAAAAAGAGAACTTCAGACCTATCTCTCTTATGAACATTGACGCAAAAATACTCAATAAAATACTCGCAAACTGAATCCAAGAACACATCGAAGATATCATCCACCATGACCAAGTAGGCTTCATCCCAGGCATGCAAGTGTGGTTCAACATACGGAAATCCATCAATGTAATCCACCAAATAAACAAACTGAAGGAGAAAAACCATATGATCATTTCCTTAGATGCCACAAAAGCATTTCACAAAGGCCAACACCTATTCATGTTAAAGTCTTGGAGAGGTCAGGGATAAAAGACATATATCTAAACATAGTAAAGGCAATATACAGCAAGCCTATAGCCAACATCAAACTCAATGGAGAGAAACTTAAATCAATTCCACTGAAATCAGGGACAAGAAAAGGCTGCCCACTCTCTCCATACCTCTTCTACTTAGTGCAATAAGACAACTGAAGGAGATCAAGGGGATACAAATGGGAAAGGAAGAGGTCAAAGTGTCACTATTCGCAGATGATATGATAGTATAAATGAGCGACCCCAAAAATTCAACCAGAGAACTCCTTCAGCTGATAAATACTTTCAGCAAAGTGGCAGGATACAAAATCAAAAAAAAAAAAATCATAAGCCCTCCTGTATACCAAAGACAAAATGGCCGAGAAAGAAATTAGGGAAACAACACCCTTCACAATAGCCACTAATAAAATAAAGCACCTTCGGGTGACACTAACCAAGCAAGTAAAAGAACTGTTTGAGAAAACTTCAAGTCTTTGTAGAAAGAAATTGAAGAAGATATCAGAAGATGGAAAGATTTCCTGTGCTCATAGATTGGTAGGATTAACATTGTGAAAATGGCCATCCTGCCAAAAGCAATCTACAGATTCAATGCAATTCCCATCAAAATACCAACTCAATTTTTTACAGACCTTGAAAAAAAGATTCTCAGCTTTATATGGAGAAACAAAAAACCCAGAATCTCCAAAACAATCCTGTACAACAACAGATCTTCTGGAGGTATCTCCATACACAATCTCAAGCTGTACTACAGAGCAATAGTAATAAAATCTGCATGGCATTGTCATAAAAACAGAAAGGAGAATCAATGGAACCGAATAGAAGACCCAGAAATAAACCCACACACTTATGGACACCTGATTTTTGACAAAGATGCCAAAACCATTCAATGGAAAAAAGCATCTTCAACAAATGGTGCTGGTCCAACTGGATGTCCACATGCAGAAAAATGAAAATAGACCCATATTTATCACCCTGCACAAACTAAAGCCCAAGTGGATCAAAGACCTCAACATAAAACCAGATACTCTAAATATGTTAGAAGAAAAAGTCGGGAACAGTCTAGAACTCATAGGCACAGGAGACAGCTTCCTGAACAGAACACCAACAGCACAGGCTCTAAGAGCAGCAATAAATAAATGGAACCTCATGAAACTGAAAAGCTTCTGTAAAGCAAAGGACACCCTCATCAAAACAAAATGATTGCCTACAGATTGGGAAAGAATCTTCACTAATCCTTTATCTGACAGAGGACTAATATCCAGTATATACAAAGAACTAAAGAAGCTGAAAAGCAGCAAACAAGTAATCCAATTAAAAAATGGGGAAAGAGCTAAACAGAGAATTCTCGACAGAGGAATATCCAATGGCAGAGAAACACTTAAAGAAATGCTCAACCTCATTAGCCATCAGGGAAATGGATATCAAAACGACCCTGAGATTTCACCTTACACCCATCAGAATGGCCAAGATGAAAAATTCACGTGACAACACATGCTGGAGAGGTTGTGGAGAAAAGGGAACCCTTCTCCACTGCTGGTGGGAATGTAAACTGGTACAACCACTCTGGAAATCTATCTGGTACTTTCTCAGACAATTAGGACTAGTGCTTCCTCAAGACCCAGCTATACCACTGCTAGGTATATACCCAAAATTTGCTCAAGTACAGAAAAGGGATACTTTGTTTATAGCAGCTTATGCTATAAACCATGTTTATAGCAGCTTTATTTGTAATAGCCAGAACCTGGAAACAACCCAGATGTCCATTAACAGAGGAATGGATATAGAATTTGTGGTATTTTTACACAATGGAATACTCAGCAATCAAAAATGAGGAAATCATGAAATTTGCAGGCACATGGTGGGTTCTAGAAAAGATCATTCTGAGTGAAACATCCCAGAAGGAGAAAGACAAACACAGTACATACTCGCTTATATAGACCTATAAGATATGATAATCATAATGAAATCTGTACACCTAAAAAAGATAATCAAGAGAGCAGACACGGGGTAAGATAATCAATCCTCATTTAGAAAGACAGATGGGATGTGCATTGAACGTATGACAGAAGTCTATTGCAGAAGGCATCTGAAAGACTCTAACTAGCAGTGTTTTTAAAGCAGATACTAAGACTCATAACCAAACCTTCCTCAGTGTACAGGGAATCATATGAAAGAATCATATGATGGGGAAAGGATAGGAGCTCCACAAGGACCAAATATATCTGGATACAGGGACTTTTCTGAGACTGACATTCAACCAAGGACCATGTATGGATATAACCTAGAACCTCTGCTCAGATGTAGCCCGTGGTAGCTCAGTAACCAATTGGTTTCCCATAAGAAGTGGAACAAGGACTATTTCTAACAGGAGCTCAATGGCTGGCTCTTTGACCTCCCCACTTCCCACAGGAGGAGCAGTCCTGTTAGGCCACAGAGGAGGACTTTGCAGCCAGTCCTGAAGATATCTGATAAAACAGGGTCAGATGAATGGGGAGGAGGTTCCCCCCCCCATCCGTGGACTTGGAAAGGAGCAGGGTGGAGATGAGGGAGGAAAGGTTGGATTGGGAGGGAATGATGGATTGGGATACAGCTGGGAAACAGAGTTAATAAAATGTAACTGATAAGAAAAAAAAAAAAAAAAAAAAAGAATCAACCTGAATAGCAGCTGTACTCTTTCTGATACTTGTCCTGGTGCCGTGAGATGGTGTTCCCTAAATCAACTTGTGTTGTCAAATACAGTCAATCAGAGATAGAAAATTACATTGATACGATGCTCAGTTTCTAACACTGCTCCGTCTTTCCCTTGGAATTTTAATACAGACTGAGATTTTCCTTTAAAAGCCTGCCGAATTGTAATTTTGTCAGGCTGCATGATGTCTGCATCTATTCATGCCTTCAAAGAATCATTGCTTTTCTTTACAGCATGACTTCATTGTTATAATTTAATATCAGTCTTCCATGTCCCTCACTGCCATGATTTTATCTTAAAAGCCTGAAGCTGCATCTGTCTTGGCAGGGTCATGTACTGAACATTTGCAGGGTGAGTAAGCATCACTTTAGATAAAAATATTTCTTCTTTGCAAGCCCAATTTTCTCTTTAGCCAAGTATCCCAGGCACAGATATATTGTATGAACCCTTATAACAGTTTTGTGTATAACTGCAGTCAGGAAAGCTTATGACTCCTCAGCATAGCATTGCATTAGTGATAACATTTGTTGTTAAACCAGGATTACTCAGATACCTGTGTTTGTAAACCCTGTACAACAACTAAGATGTATTTTATCAGAGGGCCCTTTCTTAATAGGATTTCAAGCAGCTTTGGGGAGCAGCTAAAATAAATTGCTTTTAAAAATGTGCGCCATATCATAGTAAATGGGGTTATGAATCAATATCCACTGTGTGCTTCAATATGCACCCTCACCATATAATGAAATTAATCCTGGATTAAAAATGAAAAATCCTTTCCTGGTCTTTCCTCCAACTCACTTTCCCTTCAATTCTAGAAAATATGAGCTTTTTAGATGACATATGACTAGAAGAATCCATTATGAGCATCCACTATTTTGCCTGCTCTGAAGTAATTTGGTTCTGCATTAATAACTCCCACTTCACAATTTTTCATATGCTCAGTTTAAAAGCCTATGTTCTTAAATGAGATTGCTTATTTTATGAAGAAATGTTTGATGGTCCAAACTTTCTGTGTTCCATTGCTTGCAATAAAAAAGTTGGCACAGGATAGAAATCTTGAGAGTTCTGGCTTGTTTATTCTCCTGGATTCATCCTGCTCCTTCAAAACTCCAGCATTAGCAGTAAAGATATTTTGGGACCATGAGTTAATGGAGAGGTACCCATTGAAATACTGATGTACTAACAACCCAGCATAAAGATCAGCAATTATTAAAAAAAAAAAAAACAAAACACTAGAATTTGCTGAAATGAGCTCTGTATTAAAGTAAAACTTATGTTTGTACTTGCAACCTAAAATAGAAAAGAAACTTTAATTCATAAAAGATATTTAACAGTGATTTGTTGTTTGTGTTTTGAAAAATGGCACCCCTACTCTTGAACAATGAAAAAATACTTCAGCTGATATAGGAAGAACACTTCAGAGGCCCCAACTAACAAAAAATTTTTTTACAGATCTGAGAAAGGAGAACTATCCTCCCTATAAGCCCTTTTGAAACTAGCTGGGCAGACAGATAGTTTATGAGCAATGCCACTTGCCACCAAGCAGAACAGCTGGACTTTAATACCTGGGGCCCACATGGTAGAATGACAAAAAGTAGTCCTACTTTTCCTCAAACTCCCACGTGTACACAAAGTCACGCCCCTCATCTGTATCCCAACAAACACCAAATAAACATACAGAAAAGAGCGCATTGGAAAGACTCTAACTAGCAGTGTTGTCAAAGCAAAGACTCATGACCAAACCTTTGGCAGAGTACAGGGAATCATAAGAAAGAAGGGGAGTTAGTCTGATGAGGAAAGGATAGGAGCTCCACAAGGACCAAAGATATCTGGGCACAGGGTCTTTTCTGAGACTGACATGCAACCAAGGACCATGTATGAATGTAACCTAGAACCTCTGCTCAGATGTAGCCTGTGGTAGCTCAGTAACCAATTGGTTTCCCATAGTGAGGGGAACAAGGACTATTTCTAACAGGAACTCAATGACTGGCTCTTTGGCCTCCCCACCCCCCAAGGGAGGAGCAGTCCTGTTAGGCCACAGAGGAGAGCTTTACAGCCAGTCCTGAAGATACCTGATAAAACAGGTTCAGATGAATGGGGAGGAGGTCTCCCCTATCAGTGGACTTGGCAAGGGGCACGGTGGAGAGGAGGGAGGGAGGGAGGGACTGGGAGGGAATGAGGGATCGGGACATGGCTGGGGTACAGAGTTAATAAAATGTAACTGATAAGAAAAAAAACAAACATGTTTGTTATCTATAGAATAAATAGGCTGTGAAAATGAAACAAGAAAAACATGAAGACACACACACACACACACACACACACACACACATATATATATATATATATATATATAATTTTATTTTATGAAGTAACAAAGTAACACAACTAATACCCTCAACTGATATGGTTAAATGAGAAGCCATAAACTATGCCTGGACTGTGAGAGTACCAACCAAAAAGAAAAAAAGATGGTTAGGTTGTTGTCCCTGTAAATGCTACACCTACATTAGAAGAGGAAACAATATCCCTTTGCACTAATGGCCATCTATTGTGGTAATTAAATGCCTTGTAGTGGCCAGTGCCAAGATGCCTGTGCTTTCTTTTATAATGGTAATTTGAAAGAGAATTACAGTGAGATACCCTGTTGTAGTGCCCCTACCCCTCAGCTTCACCACTGCACTAAAGATTGCTGAGATAGGGTAAAAAACAAAACAAAACAAAACAAAAAAAATGGACATTAAAGGAAAGAAGAAGGTGATGGAGAAGACCGGTAACTTTAAAATGAGCTTTCCAGATTGGGAAATTGGAAGTTTCAGTATTATATGGTATATTTTATCCTCAGATGGTATTGTTCTAACAAAATGCTCACTTTAAAAATACTTTGATATAGATGTTGGTATTTCAGTGATATCCCTCAAAATGAGTAGGTTAGTTTACAGCAGCATAAATAATGCTGAAGAATTCAATAAATGAGATTAGTTGAAAACTGATAGTGATGATAAATGAAGTGATTCAAGGCTAAGTAAGTCATTGTAGATCATAATGCCCAAACTAGGCTGACCTTAGTTACTAAAAATAATACGTTTAAAACAGGTTACCTCAGGGCTTTTCTACTAGCTAATTTACATTCCGGAAATTTAGGATTAGAACAGTATATGCGATGTTTTTAATTCGGTTGAACAGATATTTCTGTTTTGAACAAATATCTTGGTGAAGACATCTGTCCGTGTTAGAAATAAGTGAATAGAGAGATTTTTCTTCTTTTAGTTTTTTTTTGTTTGCTTGCTTGTTTGTTTTTTCATGACAAACACTCATTTTGTAGCACTGGCTGTCTTAAATTTTGTATGTAGACCAGGCTGACCTTAAACTCATCGAGATCCAAGTCTGCCTCTAGAGACCTGGGATTAAAGGCAAGCACCACTATGCCCAGCAGAGGTTTGTTTATTTATTTATTTTGGACAAGTATATTTCAAGGTGTTATTGGACATGTGGAAACTGATGGATTAAATCACTACATTTAAATCAATACCCTTGATGATTGTCAGGAGGAGCAATTCATGCACAGGAGATGTCTAGGATGCGTTCAAAATTAGGTGGTCCAGGGTGCATTATTTAAGATGAAAAAAACAATAGATGCAAAGAAACAATAAGATCCCTAGTTGTCCTGAGCATCTTTAACACTTCATTAACATTCCAGAGCAGTGTTATCTCAATTTTAATGTAAATAAATACAGTTTGGGAAGGTTAAATATAAATTTTAGTCAGTCAGGATTATCTAGATCTCTTATTTCATTTTCTTCATATTTTAAAACAATTTCATGAAGCATCACTCCATATTGATCATAGTATAAAAAATTTATGTGTCCAAGGACACAAATTCTGATATTAAAAATCCTATTTTTTTAATGAATGGATTATTTAACATTTTAATTCTATCAATGTTAAGTTTGTTACTCTCACATACATCTACTTAACTATTTAGTTATTCATTTACTGACTAATTGCATGACTGGACAAGCCTGCTTACACATGTGTAACTCATGGGCAGCTTATTCTTCATTTGGGTTTCCTACTAAAGGGATCAGGGCTTGTTTCTGACATGGACTCTGTCACCTGCATTCAGAACAAAATCCCCTGGCTGGGTGGCTTGCCTGACCTAAGTGGAGAGGAATGCACTCAGGCCTGATGTGACTCCATGTGCTGGGATGGGCTGGTGGGTGTGCTCCCCTTTTGTGAGGTGTGGAGGAGGGAGGATAAGGGGAAGAGGGAAGAAGGGAGGAATTCAAAGGAGAGGACAGAGGTTGATATGATCTAATTGGGATACAAAGTGAGATAAACAAACAAACACACAAAACAGAAAGAAATATAGAAAAACAACAAGAACAACAACAAAGAATGGCCTCCAAACCTCTGCGGTTTGACTGGTTGTAGCTTTCTTTAAAGGTATTTGTCTGTTGGAAAGAAAAGTTTTCTTTGTCAGAGGTGAAGACTGTACTTATCTATTATAAGGACTAATATTTACAAATTGATATTGGGTATTATACTGGCTTAGTAAATTAGAGGTTGTAGATTCTCTTTCAATAACCATTACTTCACTAGAACTGAGTAGTTAGATAGGTATGTGGTATTATTGGTTTGTTTCCATTTTCAAAAATCTCAGATTTTCACATAATCAAATAATATATTAGGAGCATTTGTCCACAATAATGAAAATATTTCTCTGTCAGTATTCATATTTTTTTCTTATTTTCTTTTCTTAATTTTTTTATATTTATCACAGGTTATTTATTTTGTATCCCAGGTGTAGCTCTCTCCCTCATTTCCTGCCAATCCCACCTTTCCTCTTTCATCTCCTCCCTGCCCCCTCCCAAGTCCACTGATGGGGGAGGTCCTCCTCCCTTTCCATCTGACCCTAGCTTATCAGGTATCTTCAGGATTGGCTGAAATGTCCTCCTCTGTGGCCTAGCAGGGCTACTCCTCCCTGGGGATGGGGGGAAGGTCAAAGAGACAGCCATTGAGTTCATGTCAGAAATAGTCCCTGTTCCCCTTATTGGATACTGATCTGCCTTGGACTACGTCCAAGCAGGGGTTCTAGGTTATATCCATGAATGGTTCTTGGTTGGAGAAACAGTCTCAGAAAAGACCCCTGTGCCCAGGAATATTTGGTCCTTGTGGAGCCCCTGTCCTCTCCATGTCATACTAACTCTCCCTTCTTTCATATGATTCCCTGCACTCTGCTGAAGGTTTGGTTATGAGTCTCAGCATCTGCTTTCATACACTGCGATGTAGAGTCTTTCAGAAGCTCTCTGGTAGGTTCCTGTCCTGTTTTCTCCTACTTCCAATGTTCATCCCCTTTGTCTTTCTAAGTGAGGATGGGTCATCTTAACCCAGGTTCTCTTTCTTGTTTATCTTCTTTAGGTGTACAGATTTCAGTGTGTTTATCCTATCTTATAGATCTAGTGCCCACTTATAAGTAAGTATATACCATGTGTATCTTCCTGCTTTTGGGATACCTCACTCAGGATGATATTTTCTAGATCCCACATTTGCCTGTAAATTTCATGATTTCCTTGTTTTTAATTCCTGAGTAGTATTCCATTGTGTAATATTTTCAAAATTTTAAGGAATTTATTGAGATGGTAAATGTAATGAGTTTTAGTGAGTGGGAAGTTTTCTTCCTCTTTTCCTCCTTTGCTTCCTCCTCTCGTGCCTCTTCATTAGTCTCATCTTATGTTCTTGCTTCAGTCCAACAAACTAGATTAGTTCCTCAATTGAGTCAGTAGTTCATCCATTTGATAATCTTTCTCTCCTTAGATTACTACTTAAAAATCTGACAAAACCTTGAAAGTTATTTGATGTCGTAAAATCTCCTTTTTAATATCCTATTTTCACATGACGCCATGAAAGCACGAGTGCTCATAAAAGCAAGTACCTGATGCAGTTATGAATGAACTGCCTTCCAGAACTCTCTTGGTGTTTTCTTTACTAAAAATAATCTTGGAAAGTTTTATTCCTCAATAATGTTCCCCAAGATATATAAATTCCTTGATTTATAAAACGAGGTGTTTAGAAGAATTGTCACTTTGATATCGCTATAGAAACCATTAATATGAATGAAGAGGGTAGACAGGAATTTTATCAGCAGAAACACAATATTAAATGGTATGGTGATCTCATACCAAGACTCTCAACTTCACTTGCTTAGGAGCCTGGGTGAGCATTTTAGCAGGTAAATGGTGGGAACTGGAAAAGATCATCCTGAGTGAACTACCCCAGAAGCAGAAAGATGCACAGGGTATATACTCACTCATATAGACATATAATATAGGATAAATCTACTAAAATCTGTACACCTAAAGAAACTAATCAAGAGGGAGGACTCTTGCTAAAATGCTCAATCCCCACCTGGAAAAACAAAGAGGATGGACATCAGAGAAGAAGAAAACAGGAAACAAGTTAAGAGCCTCCCACAGACGGCCTCTGAAAGGCTCTGCCCTTCAGACTTTCAAAGCAGATGCTGAGACTTATGGCAAAAACCTTGCGCAGAGTGCATATAATCTTATGAAAGAAGTGGGGAAAAAGTAAGAGCTGGAGAGGACAGGAACTCCACAAGGAGAGCAACAGAACCAAAACATTTGAGCACAGGGGTCTTTCCTGAGACTCATACTCCAACCAAGTACCATTCGTGAAGATAACCTAGAACCCCTGCACAGATGTAGCCCATGGCAGTTCAGTGTCCAAGTGGGTTCCATAGTAATGGGAAGAGGGACTGCCTCTGACGTGAACTGAATCTCCTGTTCTTTGATCACCTCTCCCTGAGAGGGGAGCAGCCTTACCAGGCCACAGAGGAAGAGAATGTAAAGTTTTCACCCAGTTTTGAGCTCATTAAATAAATAATGAGGAGGGGGATTGGATTTCAATAAGTTGTTGAATAGGACACTGAGCTGTGGTAAATCCCAGTTTATATTGCAGGGGTTTCTTTATTTGTGATATGTGTAAAAAATTAATGTGTCATTACTGTCTCTGTCCATAGATGTGTAAGCAGCACATGTCCATACTTCTAACAAGGTTTTACAAATGAAAACCACTGTCATATATTCCTACTATTCTGTTAAAGAAGTTTCCATTATGCAGTTTAATTTATGTGTCTAATTAAAATTAACACAATAGCAGCCTTTTGGAAAGATGATTGTGATGTTAAAGTAGATGGGAAACAGAGATAGGAAATATTAGAAAACAAAGATGCCTGTACAGGAATCAATTAAGAGAATTTGTTGACAAGTCTGATGAGCTGAGCTCAATCACCAGGACCCATGCTGAGGAAGGAGACAACTGAATCCTGGAAGCTGCCTTCTCACCTTACATGGACCCTGTGGCACACATTGGTACCTGCATGAACACACTGAGGCCAGCACATACACACAAATAAAAAATTTTAAAAATTAACTTTTATAATTTTTTGAAAATCTTATGTCCTCTGCATGCAAAGTCATCAGTCTCTGCTGGTCCCACAGAGCCCAGACTTTTTTCTTCTTCTTTTTCTTTTCTTTTTTCTTTTTTTCTGGTTTTGTTGGTCTCCTTGTGGAGCTCCTGTCCCCTGCAGGTCTTTCTATTGCCCTCTTCTTGCATAAGATTCCCTGTGCTCTGCCAAAAGTTTGGCTATATGTCTCAGTATCTGTTTCAATGCCCTCTGGATAGAGTCTTTCAGAGATCCCTTGTGGAAGGCTCCTGTTCCTTGTCTTCTCCTACTTCTGATGTATATCCTGTTTTCCCTTCTGAATGAGGATTAAGCTTCTTCGCTAAGGTCCTTCTTGTTGTTTGGCTTTTTTTAGGACTATAGATTTCAGTATGGAGAGGACCTAGACCCTCTGATCAAATGAAGATTTTGTACAGCTTAGTCTTCATGTGGGTTCATTAGTAAGGGGAGTAGGGGCTGTCTCTGGCATGAACTTGGTTGCCTGCTTTTTGATCACCTCCCCTGGAGGGGTAACCTTACTTAACTACAGAGAAAAAGGATCCAGAAAGTCCTAATATGACCTGAATAAGCTAGGGTCAGATAGTAGGGAAGGAGTACCTCCCCTATCAGTGGACTAAGGGAGGGACATAGCGGGGAAGAAGGAGGGAGGGTGGGACCAGGAGGAGATGAGTGAGAGGACTACAACCAAGATACAAAGTAAATAAATTGTAGTTAATAATAATAATAATAATAATAATAATAATAATAATAATAATAATATTTTTTTAAAATGCATAAAGAGAAAATGCCAGTGTCCTTTTTCTCTATTTAACTCTACCTCATAGCGTAGAGTGCCAATGGAATTCATAATTCTGGTTCCACTAGTAGGGGACAGTTTCTAAGGTGGAAAGACAAGTTGAAAAGTTTGAAGCTGAAATGAGTGATCTGCTCTTGCCGAGAGGAAGTTTCACTGCAGATATAAAAGCTGGCACACCTATGTTTCATAGGATAACACAGCGGTTCTGCTTGAATTAAGGACAGGAGGATTTCCTAATCTGTAGCTCCTCTGCATTAATTTGGAAGTGATATGCAGCAGTACATTTCTCTCAAAACCATGGTAATTAGACACAGAAAAATAATTTCCTTGATATGTTGAAAGACAAGTTGAACCCAGGTGTGATGTTTAGTGTAATTCTGGCTGTAGATAGTTTAAATGATTGAAGAATCATTATTCATGGCATAACAAAAATGAGTGCTCATTCTGGGAGCACTAAAATGAAAGCGGCTAAAGAATATTTTAGGAAACCTTAATAATTTTGAGGTAATATCATTTGCTAGAGCAAATGCTCATAAAAGTATTTAAAAATCTCCATATATTTAAAGCACTGACTGAACGACTTTCATCCACATAGAAGTCATGTTAAAAAATGATTTAAAGACTTTGAAGAACAAGATGACAGTCTTGCTTCAGGACTCTGTTTTAGGTTATAGTTCTCAAATTTTCTGACATGACATAGTGGAAAATTTTAGGTTACCACAAAACATTTTCTACCCATCAAAGTTCCAACAAATACTGATGGTCCAGTTCTTCTTTTTTTATTTTAATTTTTATTAATTATACTTTATTCACTTTGTATCCCCCCATAAATACCTCCCTCCTCCCTGCCCAATCCCACATTCCCTCCCCCTTCTCCACACATGCCTCTCCCCAAGTCCACCATTAAAATATCATTCAACAAATAAAAAATAAAATAAAAACCTAGACATATGTGGACACATAAGAATCCTGCTCTCTGCTATTGCCTAAAAGTTGATCACAGTTGTATTCTTAAAACATGTTAAACATCCATAGGAGAACATGGGGGAGATTTCATTTATTTGGTTTTTGAAAACAATCATTTTTAATTATGTGCAAATGTGTGTGGACATGGTAGTGGAGTGTGCATGCTTCTGTGAGTGCAGAAGCTTGCAGAGTCAAGAAGAGCTGAGATACAGGTAGTTGAGCAGATGTCTGACTTGGGTCTAAGGACTGGACTCTGGTTCTCTGCAAGAGCAGTGCTCACAGGAGCAGTGGGTGCAAATAACCACTGAACCATTTCAGATACTTGTTTGTCCATTTCTTAAAGGACAAACTCAAATAAAATATTTGATGTATTTGAGCTATAGTATTGTACAAACTGCAACATCTCTTCCTTTTTAATGTTTATTATTTTTTAATTTTAATATTATTTACAGTTTATTCACTTTGTATCCCAGCTGTAACCCCCTCCCTCATTCCCTTCCCAATCCCACTCTCCTCCCTCATCTCCTCCTTGCTCCTTTCGAAGTCTGCTGATAGGGAAGGACCTGCTCCTCTTCCATCTAACCCTGTTTTATCAGGTATCTTCAGGACTGGCTGCAAAGTCCTCCTCTGAAGCCTAGCAGAACTGCTCCTCTCTTGGGGGGTGGGAAGGTCAAAGAGCCTGCCATTGAGTTCCTGTCAGAAATAGTCCCTGTTCCCCTTACTATGGGAAACCAATTGGTTACTGAGCTACCACAGGCTATATCCAAGCAGAGGTTCTAGGTTATATCCATACATGGTCCTTGGATGGAGAAACAGTCTCATAAAAGACACACCAAGTATATACTCACTTATATAGACCTATAAGATAGGATAAACATACTGAAATCTATATACCTAAAGAAGATAAACAAGAAAGAGGACCCAGAGCAAGATGATCAATCCTCACTTAGAAAGACAAAAGGGATGGACATTGGATATAAGAGAAAACAAGTAACAGGACAGGAGCCTACCACAGAGGGTCTCTGAAAAACTCTACCTAGCAGTGTATCAAAACAGATACTAAGACTCATAACCAAACCTTCGGCAGAGTGCAGGGAATCATAAGAAAGAAGGGAGGAGTTAATATGACCTGGAGAGGACAGGAGCTCCACAAGAACCAATTATCTCTGGGCGCAGGGGTTTATAATGAGACTGTTTTTCCAGCCAATGACCATGTATGGACATAACCTAGAATATCTCTTCCTTTAAAATTGTTACTTAGACTTAGTAGAAGATGAGCAGAAGGATAAACAGTCACAAGGCCTTTAATAGCAAATCAAGGAAACTGAGTTTGTTTGTTTGTTTTTGGAAAATGATGATTAGTAAAGGTTGGTGTTTAACCAAAGATTAATTGTTAGATTTTTCCCCTTTGTGAAAATTAAATATGTACCTATCTTTGAGACGATAAATATTTATGTTTTGAATAAAAACTTACTTTTATTTTTAGCACAGTGAAGTATTTTACACAGTACTGGTAAGGTGATTGAATTAGAGGTAACCAAAATAAAAGATATATATATTCAGATAGAAACCTTAAAAAAATGAGTGAAATAAGGGAGTTGGTAAAAATAAGTTGATTTTCATAACACAGATTGATTAAGTGATTGATGATATATAATAAGTAAAATAATTTGTAAGTTTTCAGGAGGTAACAGAAAAATATATTAGGAATGTTAAAACATAAATGTTATTATTAATAATGCTTTAGATATGCTTTTTCTCAGCTATTTCAGACAAGAAAATTATAGACACCAACTTTACAAACAGCTGATAGCGAGCACTTTTATTTTTTCTATTGTAAAAACATCTCATGACCATTATCATTCATGCCTTCTGTGTCCAGTTTTACTGTTCTGCCTCTGCTTTAAATCATACTCATCAAACTTTTATAACTCAACAGTATTGAAAACATTTTCTGGGCCTCTCTATGACTTAGTGATAAACTATTGAACTAGCATGCACAAGGTATTAGGAACAATTCCAAGCACAAAAGAGAAAAGATGAATATTTATTTAAAAAAAAGAAAAGAAAAGATGTCATCAATATGACTAATAATTTTCAGACTGTTAATTCAATGTTCAATAGAAGGAATACTTGCCCAAAGAACATCTCAATAATTAATCAATACACTATTAGTTGATTTTCCTGGTATACACTGGGGATTTACCCCAATAAATTTATCCTAAAATAAAAATTCCTTGATTTAATCATGCATTTGATACTCCAAGACTATTGAATATATTGGCATTACTAAGACAGTAGAAGGTAGAACATAGGCACACCAAGGCCCTGAGTTTAATCTCTAGCAATAACAGAATAAAGAAAATGAAAACAGTTCTATCAGTAATGTACACACTAGAGAATCAAGCAATAACCTTTTTCAAAAAGGTAACTGATAAGAAATATGAAAGATGGCTGCAGAAAATGAAGAAAAGGAAAATAGTGTAGTTAACAAATAATTTACAGTAACTTTTTTTTTAATTTAACAGTACTCGAAAGACAGATGAATGGAAAATTATTTTCCTTTGATAGGAAAGATTGTTTCTTTTGTTTTGTTTGAGAAATTGTCTTATTATATATTCCAAACTCCCTTAGTCTCTTTTCTGCTTCTCACACTGGAATGTGGGCATGTGCACAGCTAGCTTACTTCTGGAGTGATACTTCATTTCTGAAAATGCTGCATGGCTGAAGAAGCGAAATAAAATAATGGAAAGTTAGAAATGTAGATATATTAGAATCATAATGGAAAGGAAAACTACGTGCATTTAAATCAAGTCCAGAAGAATAAATGTTTGAAGAGATAATTACTAGTGTACTAATGAAACTGGAAACACCTGATGATGGAATTCAGAAACAGAACTGTGACCTTCAAGTAAAACTAATGAAATAAATCTACTCCTGTAATAGGAAAAGTCTAAAATGCAAGAGAAACCAAAAAAAAAATCACAAACATTTGTTAATAGAGTAATATTATTTTTGCAGATTAACAGTTGATTTCCTAACACAACAACAGAAAATGAGTAGTAATCATCTTGAAGTTTTGGTTTGGTTTAGTTTTAAATAATGCAATTAATGCAGGGAGTGTGAAAAGCAATATATTATCTTCTTGCTTCATATGCCTAATTGTTCAGATACCCATAATTAAAAAGAAACCTTATCAGGACAAAGATACATATTTTTTAAAGTAAAATTATACGTTAAATTTGGAACCTCAGGTTAAAGACTCAAGGCACAAGAAGTCCTAGATATGTCCCACACAGTTTGGACTGGACCTTAATTTTCATGGCCTCCATGAATACTTGGTTTTTATTACTTATTAAAATGTACTTTGCTGAATTTTTTCTAAAGCTTGCAACTCCTTCATAATCAAGTAGAATATGTCATGGTTTTAGACCATTACAAAGCTTACTACATTTTATTTCTTTAAATTATAATTGGGTATTATTTGATTAAAAACACAATTCTGACTTCAAAGGGAGAAAGGGAAGCTTATTGTGCAGCCAAATATAAAAAACAATAGCGCAAGAACATGGATATAGGTAACACCAAATACCATGTTTCATAGTGATAACAATTTATGAAATTTGTGTAGTAACAACAAAAAAAGTCATACGTCAGAGTTTGTTTCAAATGTATTAGTGGAAGCATTACACAGGCCAGTGACAAGGTAGAAATAACTGTGCTATAGGTCTCAAGTTCTATCTTATAGCATTTTTAACACCTTTGGTAGCACAAAACTATTGATTATATCCACATTCCAATGGACTTTCTTAAAGTTCAAAAAGATGATACATCAAGCAGAGAAGAGGGTACAAATTGTTTTTATGTAGACTAAAGATACCCCATCATAACTTGGCTCTAAACTAGCATCATTCCATATTCTTCAGACCAGGGTTATAATTGGTTAATGAGCTTTCCTGAAAGTTCACTGTTCGGCACGACTCTCGTCATAGGTGCACGGAGACCATGTCATTTCTGACAACTGACGATGTCTAACCATCAGGAGCTGTAGGTAGATGATGGCAGTGACATCAAGCCGTGTCACAGCAGATTGAGTTAACTGAATAAACAATAATAGGGCATTAGATATGAGGAAAATAAGCATTTTCTACTCTTTCTCAGTGTAGACTAGCTTTTGTCAAAATATGTAAATATTTCCCACCAATATTGACATAAAGTTCACGCCACTGGAATATGAGATAATTTATTATACAGCAAAGTATGTGTGATAATTATCTGGAAACAAACTTTCATATTATGCTAAATAAAGTGTTCCAGTGTGGTAATAGTTTTATGATATTCTATAATTTTTGAACAAAATGGTGTCAGAAATGAAAGCACTTTTCCAATACATTCTTGTGAACACCAGGTAGACATTTTAAAGAAAAACAGATAGTGTCTTGTACATACTTGTGAAACTGTCTTTTTGAATGATGGGGGCTGGTATTGCTAGGTTAGTGCTTCTCTGAAAATTTTAAGTGGTAGTCACTGAAATGTTGAGTCACAATCAGACATGAACAATGAAGGCTGTGAAAAGGAACATGGTCAGCCCAGGAACATATATCTTTGGATTTATTTTTTATTTTATTTTATTTTATTTTATTTTTATTAATTACAAATTTTATACTTTGTATCCAAGCTAGAGGCTCCTCCCCTATCCCATCCCAATCTCTTCCTCCCTTCCTCTTCTCCCCGTTTGCCACTACCCAAGTCCAATGATAGGTGAGGTCCTCTTCCCCTTCCATCTGACCCTAGTCTATCATGTCTCATCAGGACTGGCTGCATTGTCTTCCTCTGTGGCCTGGTAAGGCTGCTCCCTCCTCAGGGGGAGGTGATCAAAGAGCCAGCCCCTGAGTTCATGTCAGAGACAGTCACTGTTCCCATTCCTAGGGAATGCTCTTGGACACTGAGCTGCAATGGGCTACATCTGTGCAGGGGGTCTAGGTTATCTTCATGCATGGTTCTTGTTTGTATTATCAGTCTCACAAAAGACCCCTGGGCACAGGGGTATTTTGGTTCTGTTGTTCTCCTTGTGGAGCTCCTGTCCTCTCCAGGTCTTACTATCTCCCCCTTCTTTCCTAAGATTCCCTGCACTCTGCCCAAAGTTTGTTTATAAGTCTCATTATCTACTTTTATACAATTCTGGTTAGGGTCTTTTAGAGGCCCACCATGGAAGGTTCCTGTCCTGTTTACTGTTTTCTCTATCTTCTAAAGTCCATCCTGTTTGGTTTTCTGAGTGAGAATTTTTCATGTTGTCCAGGGTCCTTCTTCTAGCTTGCCTTTCTTAGGTGTTCAGATTTTTGTAGGTTTATTCTATATTATATGTCTGGTATTCACTTATAAGTGAGTATATAGTGTGTGCTTTTCTGTTTCTGGGATACCTCACTCAGGATGATGTTTTCTAGATCCCATCATTTGCCTGCAAAATTCATGATTTCCTTGTTTATAATTGCTGAGTAGTATTCCATTGTGTAGATGTACCACAATTTTTGTATCCATTCCTCAGTTGAGGGACAACTGGGTGGTTTCCAAGTTCTGGCTATTACAAATAAAGCTGCTACAAACATGTTTGAACAAATGTCCTTGTTGTGTACTTGAGCATATTTTGGATATATTCCTAGGGGTGGTATAGATCTTAAGGAAGTGCTATTCCTAATTGTCTGCGAAAGTGCCAAATTGATTTCCAAAGTGGTTGGACAAGTTTACATTCCCTAGAGCAGAAAGGTTTCCCCCTTTTTCCACAACCTCTCCAGCATGTATTGTCACTTGATTTTTGATCTTAGCCATTGTGATTGGTATAAGGTGAAATCTCAGGGTCATTTTGATTTGCATCTCCTTAAGGAATAAAGATGCTGAGCATTTCTTGAAGTGTTTCTCTGTCATTCTATATTCCTCTACAAAGAATTCTATATTTAGCTCTGTAACGCATTTTTAATTGGATTACTTGATTTGTTGCTTTTTAAATTCTTCAGTTCTTTATATATTCTGGATTTTTTATTTCATTATTTTAAATTCTTTATTAATTACACTTTATTCACTTTATAACCCCCCTGTGGTTCCCTCCCTTTTCCTGTCCCAATCCCTCCCTTCCTCTACCCTCTGCATGCATGCCCCTCCCCAAGTCCACTGATATGGGAGGTCTTTCCCTGCATTGTGATCCTAGTCAATTAGGTCTCATCAGGAGTGGCTGCATTATCTTCTTCTGTGGCCTGGTAATGCTGCTACCTCCTGATGAGGAAGTAATTAAAGTGCAGGCCAATCAGTTCATGTCAGAGACAGTCTCTGTTCCTATTTTAACGGAACCCACTTGGATACTGAACTGCTAAGATCAAAAACTCAAGTGACAACACATGCTGGAGAGGATGTGGAGAAAGGGTAACCCTCCTCCACTGCTGGTGGGAATTTAACCTTGTACAACCACTCTGGAAAGCAATCTGGCACTTCCTCAGACAACTAGGAATAGTGCTTCCTCAAGATCCAGCTATACCACTCCTAGTCATATACCCAAAAGAGGCTCAAGTACACAACAAGGACATTTACTCAACCATTTTTGTAGCAGCCTTATTTGTGATAGCCAGAAGCTAGAAACAGTCCAGATGCCCCCCAGTGGAGGAATGGTTACAGAAATTGTGGTACATCTACACAATGGAATATTACTTAGCAATAAAAAACAAGGAAATCGTTTCTCTCTTGAAGCCCATCTGTGAACACAGAAGCCTGACCTTGTGTAAAAAACGAGCGGGGAAAGGACATTTGGTAGCTACTACCCCAAGCTTGACTGGGCAGAGGCAGACAACACGATTGAAGGAATATCTGTGTGTCACTCCAAAGGAGCCCGATGTCCAATCTCAGGCATTCCCAGGGTGCACGCGGTTGCTGGGAGCGGCAGCATGCTAATCTACGCATCACATAATGTGGATTTATTTTCTCAATTGAATTTTTTATACGTTATTGAAATAAATTTGGCCTTGGCCTTTATTAAAAAAAAAAAAAAAAAACAAGGAAATCATGAAATTTGCAGGTAGGGATCTAGAAAAGATCATCCTGACTGAATTTTCCCAGAAGCAGAAAGATGCATACAGTATATATTCACTCATATAGACATATACTATAGGATAAACCTACTAAATTCTGTACACCTATAGAAACTAATCAAGAGGGAGGACTCTTGCTAAAAATTTCAATTCCTATCCAGAAAGGCAAAGAGGATGGACATCAGAAGAAGGAGAAAAGAGGGAACAAGTCAGGAGCCTGATACAGAGGACCTCTGAAAGGCTCTGCCCTGCAGACTATCAGTGCAGATGCTAAGACTTAAGGGCAACCTTTTGGCAGAATGCAGGGAATCTTATGAAAGAAGAGGGAAACAGTAAGATCTAGAGAGGACAGGAACTCCACAAGGAGAGCAACAGAACCAAATCTGAGCATAGGCTTCTTTCCTGAGACTGATACTACAAACAAAGACCATATATGGAGATAACCTAAGACCCCTGCACAGATGTAGCCCATGGTAGTTCAGTATCCAAATGGGTTCCATTGTAATATTCTGGATTTTAAAACAGAATTTTAAATTATTTTTCCTTCGTGTATATACTTCAATTCATATATAATTATATTACTTTCCTGTTTCTTTCCTCTCTCCAAACTTTGCCTCATCTTTTCTACCCATTTTCTTTTGTTTCCCCATCTCTCTCAAATTGACAGCCTCTTTTATAATTACTATTTTTACATGTGTACATGTGTGTGTGTCTGTTTTTTCTTCCTTTTCTCCTTTGTCTGCCTCTCTCTCTCTGTCTCTCTGTCTATGTCTCTGTGTGTGTGTTTCCTTTGTGTGTGTGTGTGTGTGTGTGTGTGTGTGTGTGTGTGTGTACTAAAATATATATACAATCTGCTGGCTCTTTTGTGGATTTTTTGTTGGTTTTATGTATAGGGTTTCAAGGATATCTATTTTGTATTTCACAACTAATTAGAAGCTCTATTTTTTCTTAATTTTTTGTAACCAATCACTTCATATTCAGATTGTATCAACATCCCCTGTCTCCTCCTCGTCCCACTCTCCTGCCCTCTTCTTCTTCCCCATTCTTGTCCCCTCATCCACAGAAAGAGGGAGCCCTCCTACTTACCAATTCACCCTGCCCATCAAGTTTCATTAGGACTACCTGCATCCTCTTCCTCCCAAGCATGGGAAAATTAATCCAAGAGCAGGCAACAGAGTTAATGTAAGATTGTCACCGGCCAGCAGTGACACCTGAATACCACTTGAGAGAGGGTTGAGGAGAGAAAGACAGGGTGACACATAGAAGGACACCAAGTCTACATGCTGATCAAAGTGTCTATTTAATGGATGTCAGGTTAACACTTAAGTAGGCAAAAAAGTCCAAGCCGTTTCTAACGCAGGAAATTTACTTAGCCAAAACATGTGAGGGCTCACTCAAGGTTACACAGAGCCTGCTGTCTGGTTACTATGGTTGCACAGAGTTTCTCAGGGTCAGAGCAGTCTGCTGTCGGACCACCAAGGTCAGTCTATGAGAGACTGGACTTTGGAAAATAGCCAGAGCCAAGAGGCCGAATTCCACTGCTCAGATGCCATTAACTCCAATTTGCCATTAACTCCAAAAAGGCTGCCATAATTCCTCCCTTTCAAATTAAAACAAAGGGACCGTGCCTGTCTTAGGTGGGGGTGATTCCCAATAAAGAACTGACCCGTCCCAATCTGTAGGCTGTCTATTTGTTTTGATGACAGTGTCTTTTGCTTTACAGAAGCTTTTCAGTTTCATGAGGTCCCATTTATTGATTGTTGCTCTTAGAGCCTGTGCTGTTGGTGTTCTGTTCAGGAAGTTGTCTCCTGTGCCAATGAGTTCTAGGCTGTTTCCCACTTTTTTTTTCCAACTGATTTAGAGTATCTGGTTTTATGTTGAGGTCCTTGATCCATTTGGACTTTAGTTTTGTGCAGGGTGATAAATATGGATCTATTTTCATTTTTCTGCATGTAGACATCCAGTTGGTCCAGCACCATTTGTTGAAGATGCTGTCTTTTTTCCATTGAATGGATTTGGCTTCTTTGTCAAATATTGAGAATTCATAGGTGTGTGGGTTTATTTCTGGGTCTTCTATGCGATTCCATTGATCCTCCTTTCTGTTTCTATGCCAATACCATGCAGTTTTTATTACTGTTGCCCTGTAGTACAGCTTGAGATCGGGAATGGAGATACCTCCAGATGATCTGTTGTTGTACAGGATCGTTTTGGAGATTCTGGGTGTTTTGTTTCTCCATATGAAGCTGAGAATCGTTTTTTCAAGGTCTGTAAAGAATTGAGTTGGTATTTTGATGGGAATTGCATTGAATCTGTAGATTGCTTTTGGCAGGATGGCCATTTTCACAACCCTTTATCTGACAGAGCACTAATATCCAGTATATATAAAGAACTAAAGAAGCAGAAAAGCAACAAACCAAGTAATCCACTTAAAAAATGGGGAACAGAGCTAAACAGAGAATTCTCGAAAGAGGAACATCGAATGACAGAGAAACACTTAAAGAAATGCTCAACCTCATTAGCCATTAGGGAAATGCAAATCAAAACGACCCTGAGATTTCACCTTACACCCATCAGAATGGCCAAGATGAAAAACGCAAGTGATAGCACATGCTGGTTAGGTTGTGGAGAAAAGGGAACCCTTCTCCATTGCTGGTGGGAATGTAAACTGGTTCAACCACTTTGCAAGTCAATCTGGCGCTTTCTCAGACAACTAGGAGTAGTGCTACCTCAAGACCCAGCTATACCACTCCTAGGTATATACCCAAAATTTGCTCAAGTACACAACAAGGACATTTGTTCAACCATGTTCATAGCAGCTTTATTTGTAATAGCCAGAACTTGGAAACAACCCAGATGTCCATCAACGGAGGAATGGATACAGAAATTGTGGTATTTTTACACAATGGAATACTACTCAGTAATCAAAAAGGAGGAAATCATGAAATTTGCAGGCAATTGGTGGGATCTAGAAAAGATCATTCTGAGTGAAGTATCCCAGAAGGAGAAAGACAAACTTGGTATATACTCACTTATATAGACCTACAAGATATGATAAACATAATGAAATCTACACACCTAAAGAAGATAATCAAGAAAGTGGACACAAGCGAAGGTGATTAATCCTCATTTAGAAAGACAAATGGGATGAGCACTGAACTTATGACAGGAGTCTACCACAAAAGGCATCTGAAAGACTCTACCTAGCAGTGTTTCAAAGCAGACACTAAGACTCATAACCAAACCCTAGGCAGAGTGCAGGGAATCATATGAAAGAAGGGAAGTTAGTATGATATGGAAAGGATAGGAGCTCTACAAGGACCAAACATATCTGGGCACAAGGTCTTTTCTGAGACTGACACTCAACCAAGGACCATCTATGGATATAACCTAGAACTTCTGCTCGGATGTGACCCGTGGTAGCTCAGTAACCAAGTAGTTTTCCAAAGTAAGGGGAACACGGACTATTTCTAACAGGATCTCAAGGGCAGGCTGTTTGACCCTCCGCCCCCCGGGGAGGAGCAGTCTGTTAGGCCACAGAGGAGGACTTTGCAGCCAGCCCTGAAGATACCTGATAAAACAGGGTCAGATGAAAGGGGAGGAGGTCCTCCCCTGTTGGTGGACTTGGAAAGGGGCAGGGAGGAGACCAGGGAGGGAGTGTGTGGTTGGGGAGGGAATGAGGGAGCGGGATACAGCTGGGACACAGAGTTAACAAAATGTAACTAAAAAGAAAAAAATAATTAAAAAAAAAATAAATAAAGAACTGACCCGTCATGGGAGAATCCTGCTTATAGGGGGATTTCTGTGTCTTAGGTTGGTAAATATCCGATCACCCAGAACCTGTGTTGACTAACCAGCCCATCACACGGGAAAGGAGAGGTTAAAGCTGATGTTTGAGCTGGGAAGCCAAGCCTCTGCCTGGGGTGAGGGAGTCACAGCATGCTGCTGTTTCAATGGCATTAAATCTAGCTTGGCTCTGTTGAGCTAAGTGGACACATCTGACAATAACAAAGATGACTAGTACCAGACCAGCCAAACAAAGGTGTGATAACATGTACAGGGAGAATAAAAGAGAGATTGGGTACTAAAGCCTAAAGGTATAATTCAGCCTTCACTGGATGAATCAGCTGCAGCCGGATCAGCAATATCATCACTTAGAGAATGTTCTTGTTCCTTGAAGTAATCCACTTGTTGCACCAGTCTCTTTGGCAACCATTGAGCAGCATCTTTAACCTGCAAAAAAACAAAACAAAACAAAACAAAAATAAAAAACAACAACAAAAAACCCACAAACATATCCTCATCCCCAAATTAAAATGGGGTTGGGTCCATGCCATGTATTATTCAAGGGCTCCCTGCATTTAAACATGGAGGTTTCAGGGTGCCAAAAATGTTCAGCTGCAGATTTGCCATGTTTGTCCAAAGTTAAAAAAAAATTAAATTGAGCTCTGGATGAGCTCCTTAGGACATAATCCCCCCTTTTTTGTCTTTTGTAAATACATCCTAATGGTGGTATGGGCACGTTTAACCATGCCTTGGCCCATAGGATTATAAGGAATAACTGTTACATGCTTAATAAATAATTTTTTACAAAATAATTTGAAAGGCCTTGTTGTTATAAGCTGTTTCGTTATTAGTCTTAATTTGGTGTGGCATGCCAAGAACAGCAAATGCAGCCAAACAATGATCTATAATATGGCATGCAGCTTCTCCAGAATGCAAGGTAGCAAAGATAAATCTTGTAGAGGTATTAATTGTTACATGAATAAATTTTATAAAATGAGTCACATCCATTTGCTATAGCTGACCTGGGGTCAGCCTTCCAGGATTAACCCCAAGATGAGGTAGTGGATGGAAAACATCACAATTATTACATTTTATAACAATTTCTCTGGCTTGTTCTTTGGTAAGGCCGTAAGTTAAACATAAGGAGTAACTATTAAGATGATGCAATTCATCGATGAGTCAGTTGAGCTTTTTGTATAGATGTTTCTTCAGCCAAGATAATTAAGTCTTTATCAATAGTCTGGTTACCTAGAGCAAGAGGTCCAGGGAGACCAGAATGGGCTCTAACATGAATAATTGCAAAAGGATTATGCAAGCCTGAATAAGTCTTTGAATTTGAGCAAACATTTGACTAGCCTGAGTGGTAGAAAGAATTTGGCCTGCTGTTTTACGCTTAGGAATAGCTTGAGCAATATAAGCACTGTCAGTAAACAAATTAAAAGGCTCAGAAAAATGTAAAACTGCGTGGATAGCCATCAATTTGGCAAGTTGAACAGATAACCTTGGAACTTGAAAAATAATTTTTTGTCTATTAACAGTATAGCCAGCTTTTTCTTTAGCATTACCATCAGAAAAAATAGAACAAGCATTTTTTAAAGGTTTAATTTAACTTTGATAGGAAAAACAACACTATGTAAAGTAAAAAATTGAATAATCTTATTGGAAGGGTAATGATTATCTAGTTGTAGCCAAAGAAAGTAATTTGTCTGAATTGGCATAAAGCCAATTAATTTAAACTTTACTATATGGTATAATAATCTTGGAAGGCTCAATTCCAAAGTAAGCCCTTGCCTGAGTGCATCCCAACACAATAATGTGGGCAATAGCCATATAATAAGGCAAAATAACTTTATTGGGATTAGCTGGCAAGTGGATCCACAATAGAGGATTGGATTGCCATAACAATCCAGTAGGAGTTGATTGTGTTTGAAATACAAGTAATAGGAGAGGACTATCTGGATCCCAATATGTTACAAATTGATTTTCTAAAGCCTTTTCCATTATCAATAATGTATTTTGAGTCTCTGAAGTCAATTTGTTTGGGGGGGGAGGTAGGAGTTGCATCCCCTTTAAGAATATTAAACAATGGCATAAGTTGTCCAGTGGTTAATTTTAGATATGGCCTAAGCCATTTTATATCTCCCAATAATTTTTGAAAGTCAATAATTGTCTTTAAATTATTTATTTTAATTGGTACTTTTTGATGTTTAATAGCCAGAGGAAATAAATTAAAACCTACGTAACTATGTGGATCTCTAGTTTGTATCTTTTTTGGAGCAATTTTAAATCCTGCTTGGGACAAAGCCTTTGATAAATATGCATAGCAAGCCGTAACATCTTGAGCTATAGGAAAGGCTAATAAAATATTATCCATATAATGAATAATATTAATACAAGGCCATTTTTTGTACTGGACTAATGGCATTAACTGCAAATTGTTGACATAAAGTAGAACTATTTGCCATGCCCTGTGGCAACAACCTCCAATGGTAACGTTTTATAGGTTCCCTAAAAGTAATAGAAGGGAGACTAAAAGCAAATCTACGGCAATCCTCAGGATGCAAAGGAATGGATAAAAAGTAGTCTTAAACTTAAAAATAATCTTGTAGGTGTTTTGAGGAATCCCACTAGGTGATGGGAGTCCTGGCTGTAATGCTTTTATAATTACCATAGTCTCATTTACCTTTTTAAAATCTTGTAATAATCTAAATTTGTTGATCTCTTTTAAATTATAAATATGGGTGTGTTCCATGGTGAGTTAGAGGGAACTATATGCCCTATAATGGTTAACAATGATCTGAATATAACCCCCTATAATCCTGGGCTAATATGGAGCTGCAGTCCTTTTTTCCCTTTAAAAGGGCATAAGCAAACATTTTGCATTGAAAAATCTCCAGCCTTTTTAAATGAAGAACAACATTTTTTATAGTTTTTTTCTTGACATGATACAGTGTAATAACTGCATTTTTTTAAAACTAGCTCAGACAGCATGGCTTTGTTTTACTTTGCAAAATTAATAAAATAAATACCAACATCTTTTGACCTCCCCCAAAGGGTTGAGAAACTGTTTTAAGTTGTTTGTTAGACTGCCCAAGAGTTGTTATTTTAAAATACCTGATAAATTTTAAAATATTTTATAGAATTTAACTCTGATGGTCCAGGACCAAACTCAGAGGTGCTGATTTAAACTGTCTCATGTCCAAAAATATCAATATAGTTATACAGATGAACAAACATACACAGATAAACATACACACATACACATACATAAGGAACATAGAAATCCGACAATGCCACCTTGGAGTAACCAGAATACCCAAATACTAGGTCTTGACTGGCCCCTACCGGACACAAGTCCCACAGATTACAGAAGGAGTTGACCCCCTTTTGGGCCCCCACCACACACAGATTTTCAGAGCCCCCATGGCCCTCTCCACAGCTTCCAGATGGAGAGCTGGCTCCAGTAGCCCTCTCTCCATCCAGAGTAGGGTCCCAGCGACCCTCTCTCCTGGTCCCAAAAGAAGTAGAGGCTTTCCAGGCTCCTGGAACCTACTCTTGGCCCCCTCCCCGGAAACTGGAGCATCCTCCAGATTCCCTTGACCAAATTGGAAACTCTCTGCCGAGCTTCCCCAGACCTCGAGAGCAAACCGAAACCAGAAACTAAAACAGACAGCCAGCAGACAAAAACAAAAAAAACAGAGACACAGACAAGAAACAACCACGGTACCTGCTTTTTAAACATTTAATTATTTTTTAAAACCTGTTTTTGTAATATTAAAACAAACCATCCTCTTTAGGAGTGAAATCATAAAGCATTTTATAATTTTAAAAGTCAAAAACAAACTTTAAAATTTACCAGAGCAAACAATCCATTTTTTTAAAACACCAATTTAAAATGAGACTTGTCTTTTCAGTCTAAAAGAAAACAAAATTTATGTTAACTAAGAGGTTTTATAATAATTTTTAACCCATATCATATAACAAAGATGACAGAGTTATATCATATGGTTGCCTTTTAAACATATGTTTTACAGACCTTATAAACATATATGCATATATATATATAAATTCTAAACAACAGTTTGAATATAACTTTAAAATATATTTAATTACATTTGATCTATAACCTAGACATATATTAACCATTTAAGATCAGTCAAAAACAAATATATCATGACCATATAGTTAAACACACAGATAAAACTCTTTTTACTGGATTCAGCTGTAATTTTAGCATAATAGTTGAGAGTTGCCCAATATTAGCACAAAGTTTAATATAACCAGTTAAGTTTGCTTTAGTTTGATAGGGCCTGATAGCTGTTTTACAGGCTGAATTAGCATTCTCAAAAGCCAACTGTTGTACAAAAGGAAGTCCACTCTGAGTGAATACTCCTTTTGCGTTACATTAATATTATTACTATTATTATTTATTACTATTATTATTATAAATATATAATAATTGAACCTGTTCTCTTTTTAACTGGATTTTCTCTCAGAGAACAGTTATATCTTCCTGCAGTGATCCCATGCCAGCCGCACCCATGGGAAGAAGGTGCAGGAGGGCAGACTGAATTATGAGACTCGGTAGCTTTTTTTCTCTGACTCCATTTCATCTTCACTATCTAGCTCCTAAATTATTTTCTGCTCTCAAATTACACGAATCTGTTTGAGCTCCTTAATGAACATTTCAAATAACTTTAAAAGTACTTTTTTTCTGCCTGTTTGGCTGCTTTAATTTTTCCAAGCAACTCTTTAGTTTTACAAAGTAAAGGAATTAGGGAGTTTTATTCTAATTCTCTGTGTCTTAAACACTATTTAAGGGCTCTGATAAATCAATCCCTTCTTACTAGTTCCCTGCCACCCGACTTTACCTTGGTCAGTTGCTTTGCATGCGCTCCTGTGGTCAGTATAACTTGCCTCAGCTGGTCCTCTGTCTCAGGTTCCCAGGGTTTCAGCTTCATCTGTCACCGGCAAGCAGTGACACCTGAATACCACCTGAGAGAGGGTTGGGGAGAGAGAGACAGAGCAACACAGAGAAGAACACCAAGTCTACATGCTGATCAAAGTGTCTATTTAATGGATGTCAGGTTAACACTTAAGTAGGCAAAAAAGTACAAGCAGTTTCTAACACAGGAAATTTTACTTAGCCAAAACATGGGAGGGCTCACTCAAGGTTACACAGAGCCTGCTGTCTGGTTACTATGGTTGCACAGAGTTTCTCAGGGTCAGAGCAGTCTGCTGTAGGATCACCAAGGTCAGTCTATCAGAGACAGGACTTTGGAAAATAGCCAGAGCCAAGAGGCCGAATTCCACTGCTCAGCTGCCATTAATTCCAAATTTGCCATTAACTCCAAAAAGGCTGCCACAGAAGAGATAGCCCCTGATACCTTTTCTAGGAGACCCATATGGAGACTGAGATGTCTATTGCTACCTTTGAGCAGGGAAACTAAGTCCTCCCCATGCATGCTCCTTGGTTGGTGCATCAGTCTCTGCAGACCCTCATTGAGTCTCATTTATTGTCTTTGTTCTCTTACTGGGACCCCTGTATCCTCTGGTTGCTTCTATACACCCATTCTTCTATAAGACTCCCTGTTCTTTGCCCAAAGTTTGGCTGTGAGTCACAGATGGAAGATTCCATCTCTTGCTTGGTGGAGTCTTTCAGGGGACAATTATTGTGGACTCCTATCCTGTTCCCTCTCTTCAACAGCTTCCAGTTTGTTTTCTGTTTGCCTTTCTGAATGATAATTAAGCATCCTCTTTAGGGTTTTTTTTAGCTACTTTAGGTCTGCGGATTTTAGTATTGTTATCCTGTATTATATGGCAAATGTCCACTTATTGGGGAGGGGCACAGGAGAAGAAGAGGGAGGGAAAGTGAGATTTGTAGGGAACTGGGAAGGGCTACAACTAGGATACAACTTGAATAAGTTGTAATAAATAAAAATTAATTAATTAATTAAAATATGTGAGTATATACTATGTATGTCTTTCTGGTTCTGGGTTACATCACTCAGGATGAAAATTTCATCATGTCCGTGTTTTTAATAGCTGAGTATTATTCCCTTGTGTAAATGTACCACTATTTGTTTATTAGATTCAGTAAGTGTCCCAGGGAAAAAAATGTATAGTAAAAAAATACGTTTACAAATATATATTTTATGCAATATCATCAAAGAATCTATAATCAAATTAGGAAACAATTTATTTGAATTTCAATGTAGCCTCAAAAGATATAAAATATCCTGGGAGATATTTAATCAAGAAAGTACAGGCTTCTATACTAAAAGTGAAAAACTATTTTTCCAAGATATTATAAAATACATAGCTTTTATTTAAAAACTTTAGCCATGATCAACACATTGTTAACACAAAATTTATGATGCACAATATATCTGAATCCAAATTTTATTTTTGATAGCTGGAAAAAGGTGTGAGCAATGATTTTACTAAAATTTCTAGGAGAGTGTAGATGAGACTTTAATGATTTTTATTTGTTCAATTCCCACCTATCTTTTTTATCTGCTAATGTATGATGTTCCGAATTTACATTTTAAGGGACTGGATATCAGATCATAGAAAAAAACATGATAAAAATTTGCATTTCAAAGTCAGAATGCTTTAACTTTGAGCTTAAATAATTTTCTAAACAATGAAAGAAAATTAAAGCTAAAAGTCCTATTGAGAGAAGCTGTGCAGAAAAATTAATTTAAATGAGACTTTTAAAGGACTGAAATGAAGGCTTTCTCCATTTTTCAGTAAATTCACCTCTTTTCCTTTCCTATATATACACAGCAGGAGAAACTGTTATGTTTGTAGATCACACATGTATTTTACAATCTATTATCTATATGAGTTTTCAAAACAACTTGCTTTTAAAATTTGACTTATAGTCACATTTTATTTTATGTCAATTTAAAAATATTTTATTCATTATTATTTTATTTTACAAATTAAATGTTTTGGCAATTAACATTGATAAATATTTTAGTACATATTCTTAAAGAGTGTGTACTCAGATCATGTTAGAACACATTTTGGAAACATGTTAAATTGATTAATTTTTTTGTATTAAATTTTCCATCATCATAAACTTATATTCAACGATTACAACAGGTCAAAAGAGAAGACACAGTCCAATGAGCTTCTTTAGGAGAGAGTGTCTTCAGACCATGGGTGACTGTGATTGGGCTAAAATTGGGAGAATATAGTGGGCGCCCTTTCAGGAAAGCAGCCTTTGCAGGAAATAGCATTTTACCGGTCAGCAGGAAGTTCCACATGAATCAATAGTACTCCATTTTCCAGTGTCATTGTAACCTATGTCTCAACCCTATTTATGTCCTATAGGATGGGTGTCATATTAACCATGCCTATCTCCTCTCTAGCATGAAAATTTTAAGAGTAAGAAGTATTTGAAAATTTCATGATTTCCTCCTTTTTGATTGCTGAGTAGTATTCCATTGTGTAAAAATACCACAATTTCTGTATCCATTCCTCCGTTGATGGACATCTGGGTTGTTTCCAAGTTCTGGCTATTACAAATAAAGCTGCTACGAACATGATTGAACAAATGTCCTTGTTGTGTACTTGAGCAAATTTTGGGTATATACCTAGGAGTGGTATAGCTGGGTCTTGAGGTAGCACTACTCCTAGTTGTCTGAGAAAGCACCAGATTGACTTCCAAAGTGGTTGAACCAGTTTACATTCCCACCAGCAATGGAGGAGGGTTCCCTTTTCTCCACAACCTCTCCAGCATGTGCTATCACTTGAGTTTTTCATCTTGGCCATTCTGATGGGTGTAAGGTGAAATCTCAGGGTCGTTTTGATTTGCATTTCCCTAATGGCTAATGAGGTTGAGCAATTCTTTAAGTGTTTCACTGCCATTCGATGTTCCTCTTTCGAGAATTCTCTGTTTAGCTCTGTTCCCCATTTTTTAAGTGGATTACTTGGTTTGTTGCTTTTCTGCTTCTTTAGTTCTTTATATATACTGGATATTAGCCCTCTGTCAGATAAAGGGTTGGTGAAGATTCTTTCCCAATCTGTAGGCTGTCTATTTGTTTTGATGACAGTGTCTTTTGCTTTACAGAAGCTTTTCAGTTTCATGAGGTCCCATTTTTCTGAGTGAAGTATCCCAGAAGGAGAAAGACAAACTTGGTATATACTCGCTTATATAGACCTACAAGATATGATAAACATAATGAAATCTACACACCTAAAGAAGATAATCAAGAAAGTGGACACAGGCGAAGGTGATTAATCCTCATTTAGAAAGACAAATGGGATGTGCATTGAACTTATGACAGGAGTCTACCACAAAAGGCATCTGAAAGACTCTACCTAGCAGTGTTTCAAAGCAGACACTAAGACTCATAACCAAACCCTAGGCAGAGTGCAGGGAATCATATGAAAGAAGGGAAGTTAGTATGATATGGAAAGGATAGGAGCTCTACAAGGACCAAATATATCTGGGCACAGGGTCTTTTCTGAGACTGACACTCAACCAAGGACCATCTATGGATATAACCTAGAACTTCTGCTCGGATGTGGCCCATGGTAGCTCAGTAACCAAGTAGTTTTCCAAAGTAAGGGGAACAAGGACTATTTCTAACAGGATCTCAAGGGCAGGCTGTTTGACACCCCCCCTCCCCAGGGGAGGAGCAGTCTGTTAGGCCACAGAGGAGGACTTTGCAGCCAGCCCTGAAGATACCTGATAAAACAGGGTCAGATGAAAGGGGAGGAGGTCCTCCCCTGTTGGTGGACTTGGAAAGGGGCAGGGAGGAGACCAGGGAGGGAGTGTGTGGTTGGGGAGGGAATGAGGGAGCGGGATACAGCTGGGACACAGAGTTAACAAAATGTAACTAAAAAGAAAAATAAAATAAAATAAAATGTAACTGATGTAAGAAAAAAATAAAATTAAAAAAAAAGATTGTTTAAAATAACAAAAAAAAAGTATTTGAAATATAACTGCTGAGTTAAGAACCAGTGGGTTTTTTTGTTTTGCTTTGTAAGCAGTAGGCAGAAAGAAACCATCAAGAAAAGAGATGTTAAATAATAATTAGAAATATTGTATTAAATAAAGAAATTTAAAGAGAAATAAAAGTGTGCTAGGCTAAGAATCACTTTTAATGAAGAGTTTATTATTAGAACAAAAACATTGTTAAAGTGGAAATAGAAAGAAGGTTTTTATTTTTCACTTTTCTTTAGGGGAAGAGGTAACTAGGGCAGGAGGCAGATATGGAAGGATTGGAAAGGAGTGGGGTTCATAATGTGAATTCATGAGAAGTTCATGATGAGAAGGTTAAAATATTTTGTTTACAGGGTTCTGGGCATGGAAACCTAATGATGAAAACAAAATAATTGATTTAAATATAACTAAAGATTATGGAAATTCCTAAGTTTGTGCCTGATACCTGAAACCTAGCCATGGTCTTAGCTTCGTGTGGTCAAAGGCCTACTGTGGTCATGGGCCTTAGAAGGGGATCTACCACTGCCAAATTGCTAGAGGAGGACAATTTCGTAATACATTCTTTTTTTTTTTTTTTTGCTTATTGATTAAGTTTAATTTTTTTCACATTTTTTTATTAATTACACTTTATTCATTTTGTATCCCCCCATAAGCCCCTCCCTCCTCCCCTCCGGATCCCACCCTTCCTCCCCTTTCTGCATGCATGCCACTCCCCAAGTCCACTGATAGGGGAGGTTCTCCTCTCCTTTCTGATCTTAGTCTATCAGTTCTCATCAAAAGTGGCTGCATTGTCCTCTACTGTGGCCTGGTAAGGTCCATGCCAATAGCAGAATAAACTGTCCTGGAGAACAAAAAGCAAGGAACATCACAGTTACTAACCACAGTTACAAACCTAAGTTTGTAAGAAAATGAGGGGCACGGAGCTTGTTACACCCTACATCAGCACACTGGAGAGTTCTGGACCTCAAAGAGCTTTTACCCCTTAGGGGGCACCTGCCAGTGTCTAGGGGTGTTTTATTTCCACCAGGGAAAAGGTGGCTACTGGACTGGCATCTAGTGATTAGAGGGACGCTGTTAAGCATCTTACAGTACACAGGAAAGGGCTGGTAAAGGAGGCGATTACACAGCCTGAACTGTCAAGGATGCTGAGTTAGTGAAATAGTAACTGTGAAAAAAGAGAACTGAGTTGATGTTATAGTGATTACAAATACTGATTTTGAGAGAACACTGTAGATAGAACAAAAGGGCAGCGTACAAAACGGGAAAAGTTCTTCACCAACCCTACATCCAATAGAAGGGTAACATCCAGAATATTTAAAGAACTCAAGAAATTAGACACCAACAAACCAAATAATCCAAATAAAAATGTGTTACAGAGCTAAACAGAGAATGCTCAACAGAGGACTATCGAATGTAGGAGAAACCCTTAAGTGTTTCGTTGTTTTGTTTATTTTGTGCTATTCTCTTGGACTGGCAAATAGCCACGAGGTTAGAGTGGGTTTGCAAATCTTGAGCGCCTCCTTCATACTGCTGTCCTAGCATTCTCATGTTTGAAGGAAAAGGACAGTGACCAGCACCATTTCAGACACACCAATCTTGTTATAGGTTGGAACCATCTTTCCATAAATGATGAAAAAGAGAAGAGCAGAGCGATTAGGAAGATAAAGAGTTTCCTGGCATGAAAAGAAATGGTGGTTACAATAAACAGAACACAAAGGATTTGGGGTAAATTTCCTGTAATACATAAATTCATCTCCATGTTTAGACCTCTCAATCACATGAAGAACAAACAATAAATGTTGATTGAATCAGACATGTTAGTTTCAAAATGTAGAACAAATATTCAAGGGAGAGAAGAAACATATACAGTAGATAGTTTGAATAAAAAGGCACCATATATTAAAAAAAATCTTCTGAAAACAAAACTAGATACAAAACTAGGTCTTTGCTGCTAGTTATCAACTGTAAATCCAAGAAACGAATTCTTAAAGGAAACTAGAAGTGCCACACAAATGTTCAGTGTCCAAGTGGGTTACATAGTAATGGGAACAGGGACTGCCTCTGACATAATCTGATTGGCCTGCTCTTTGATCACCTCCCCTTGAGGGGGGGAGTAGCCTTACCAGCCCACAGAAGATGACAATGCAGCCACTCCTGATGTGATCTGATAGACTAAGATCAGAAGGAAGGAGAGGGGGACCTCCCCTATCAGTTGACTTGAGGAGGGGCATGCATGAAGGAGGACAGAGAGTGGGTTTGAGAGGGAAGGACAGAGGGGTTTATGGGGGGATACAAAGTGAATAAAGTGTAATTAATAAAATTAAATTAAATTAAAAAAAAGAAAATAAGGTACCTGGCTTGTTTATGTGATAAAAGTTTTGGTGAGCTTGATAGAAGAATGCAACACTAATATTTATTTATGTAGTTGCCAAACTCGAAAAAATGAATTCAAATTAGAGTTTGACAACATGCCAGAATTACATCTTAGGACAAATTTCATTAGATCAGTTGCTTTTATGGATGTAAAATACAAGTATTTGGGAGATGGAATATGCCTATGGCTTTACAATCATAGCTGGAATGATATTTTAGTTGACAAAGGTAAAATATAACAAACTCCAAATATTTATTTATTTTTTATTAATTACTTTTGTAACCACTTTGTATCCCAGATGTAACCTTCTCCTTTGTCCCCTCCCAACCTCACCCTTCCTCCCTCATCTCTTTCCATGCCCCTTCCCAAGTCCACTGATAGGGGAGGTCCTCCTCCCTTTCCCTCTGACTCTAGCCTATCAGGTCTCATCAAGACTGGCTGCATTGCCTTCCTATGTGGTCTGGCAAAGCTGTTCCCCTTTCAGGAGGAGGTGATCAAAGAACCAGCCACTGAGTTTATGTTAGAGACAGTCCCTGTTCCCATTACTGGGATACCCACTTGAAGCCTGAGCTACCATGGACTATATCTGTGTAGCAACCATGCATGGAGATAACCAACTACAAATCTGAACATCTTATTGCATATTTAATGGTATCAGCATGATAGCAAATGCCACAGAATTTTCTTCTTAAATATAGTAAATAAATATTACAAACCTCATTGTTATTTTCAGATATTGGCATAGTCACTTCAGCTTTCTGCTACAGCTATCCCAATTAATCAAAATCCCTCAAACAAGTTGCAAAAATGCCCTCACAATATTTGACAATACTTTGATGAAAGCTTATTTGACTAAACAAACAAAAACAGTGAAAGAATACACGATCAAAAATTCATCAAATTTGAAAACATTTTATGATTCTAATAAAATGCAATATTAAGTCACAAAGGGGAGAAATACATCAGATTTATAATGCTTTAAATGAAATATTTGTAAGTTATTCACCTGTCATACAATTCACCCACTGATACCATTCCATTGTTTTTAGTGCAGAAGATTCATAAAATTATAAAATTATCACTTTTCAATTTTATAAATTGCCAACAAATGTAGCTAATACCCTACCTTTGCCCATCTCACAGTGATCCTATTCACCTGCATCAATATGTCCTCATCATCTTTCCACTCCTGTTGAACTATTTTTCTTTCCATCTAGTACAACTTGTATGTTCATGTTTTATTTTACTGTAGAGGTAATGTGTGTGCACATACCTGCAGTGGCCAAGTTAGTTCTTCAAAACAGCATTTCATAGTCTTCTTTCTCATTCTCCAGATCTTACCATCTTCTCTTCCCTGGTATGATAGAGATGCTGTATTTATGACCAAACCCCCAACATTCTCAAGCATGTAAAGCTCAAGGTAAACAGGGCAAATGATCAGCACTTATTTCCCTAGACCACTATTGAAATACATGGTTTTTTATGTTAGTGGTAAGTAATGATCATTATTTGAAGAATTGCTGGGGCATCATAGTTCATTTGAAATCAATATTAATAAATAGTTAAATGTTATCTAAACCTGAATTTTGTAATTGCTGGGAGCATTCTTGAGGTCCTGTGTCTTGCTTGTGAAAATTATTTTATTCAAACCAGCAGTGAAATTAAAGAGACATGACTAATGTTATGCTTGAGATAATAATTCTAATAGTTATCATTTATCAAGTAGTCTGTATGTCCTGAGTGTTATGACAAGGATTTCAAGATCATTATTCTATTTATTTTCTTCAGCCAATCCATGTAGTTCACAAAATGTACTATTATTAATCTTCATTTTACAATAAGGTAACTGAAGTATGAAGAAATTAAAAGAATTGCTCAGTCTCATAGAAAGCAAAGAATTGCAACAAAGGATGGAAGTCTAGGGCTTTAAAGAGGGGGTTCTGTAACATAGGGTTTATAAGTTGACAGCAAGTTTCTACTGTTACTTAAATGTTGGGCATTTTGTGTATCACAGAGGAAAACATTGATTGATTGATTGATTGATTGATTGATTGATTTATATTTATTTTGGTTATTGAGCTTTAGCCTGCTCCTGAAATTTTTGAAAAATCAAAAGGTTAATAAAATTTAAATTTTATTGAAGAGCTGAGAAAATGAATACTTGCTAAAATGTCTGCTATGTAGGTATGAGAAACTTAGTTCAGAAATCCAGCACTCAAATAAAGCAAGTATGGTAATGTGAGCCCTTAACCCTAGTGCCAAGTGTGTAGAAAGTTTTATCCTGAGAGCTTATTGTCATGAAACCTATAATTATTCTTTTTTAATTGTAGGTAGTTGAATAGAAAATACAATACCAAAATCTTACAAGTTAAAATATTGTGTGTTCTGATCTGCTTCTTAAGTCTCCTTGAAAGGAAGACTGCCCACTTCTATAAAAACTGAATAGTGTCCCCCCCTGCAAATATAGATATCACACTTTAGGGAGTAAATATAAATCACATCCTCAACTTTAGAACATCATGACTCTCAGTCTATGAGTCTAACTAATTTGTTATATGAGACAGGTGAGAGTCATACAATTCTCTGAATGCTGTACCCAGTGATAACCTCAATAACAGGTGACAGAAGGGAGGGGAGAGCAAATGACTTGGTGAGTTGTAGAATTCCTGTTAAGTGTTAAAATATATCTAAGCTACACCGAGGGGAAATAGAATGCTCAAGAAAAAAAAAAATAGAACTCTTTCAAGCCAGTAAAATAAAATCCTCTGTGGCCATTTTTACTTTATGTGATATCCCGAATGTTATGAGTAAATGTGATGCTTCTTTGAAATGTTTCCCATCTGGTAGCAGACCATACTGTCTTTGTCATTCACTGACAGCACAGTTGATGACTTCTTTGAAAGCTCATGGAAAGCTTATTCAGATAAGCTGTGAAGGAGATTTCTAGTTAACCAAAAGGGAAGAGCTATGCTAAATATACCCTCATTTCTACATTGCTCCCTAATGAACTCTGAAATCTGAATAAAAATGAAAATTAGACATCATTAGGACTACCATCTGTGTGTGTGTTTTTATCAAGAATTATGATGGCTAGCTTATGTATTTTATCATAATGAGAAAATGTTGATAATCATTATCTAGCAGAGGGAATGATAACTTTTACTTCAGAAAGTCACCTCCTCAATGGTACTGGAGCAAGAGTGACATTCATACACACCAGTTGCCAGAGTCTAGCTCCAGAGTATCCTGAGACAGAAAAAGGAGCATCCATCGCAAGTGAAGACACTGACCACCAGTTGTTCAAGTGGGCCGAAATACCTAGTGTCATTTTTATTTGTACAATAACAAACCTGCTCAAATGAGTAGTGACATCATTGGTCATTTTATTTAAAAATATCAAAACTATATATATATATTATAACTATATATTTAAATATATCAGCACTATATAAGTCCAATCATTACAAAAAGCCCCCAATAGTTTCCCCTCCTTTTGCTCTCCTCCCACTGCGTCAATCAGCCCCCAACCACATTTTGAACTACAAATCACAGTCTCGGCAAGTCAAAAATAAATGTCTAGACAGGTGTGTTCTGTGGACACGAACATACACACAATTTGCAGCAAATGCAGTTATAATGTTATGCAAGGTGAGAGACAGATTAACTATTTGTGGGTAGAAGTCCAAATAGCATCCCATCTGTCATAGCATATTTTAATTGCAGAGAAGTGCTCATTTTACCAAGCAACCTTTCCGGATATGTACCCATCTATTCCTGATACCTTCTTTCCAAGAACCATTTTCTAAGTCTATTAATCAGATACAGCTTCCTAAGAACAGTTATGCAAACAGGTCCCATTGCTCTCTGCAGCTGCTACTGGCTTACTCAGAGTGACGGTAGCTGTTTCTCTAGGGACATGAATATGTGTCTCAAAACACCCAAGATTAATGCTTATACCAGGAGGATCAACAGAGGTAGAGAGAGGAGAGAAGGGATTTTTTTCCTCAAAAGACTTTGGAGAAAAACATCATCCACATGGTATAGGCTACATGATCCTGGCCTTGCCTATGACCAACAAACTGAAACTAAATATTGCTAGGAGTGTAAGCAGCATAGCAAAATCTAGGAGAGTTTGTAGCACACACGATCTGGTTAATAAGCATAGAGGACAAGAAAATTCAACAAGTGGCAAGGGATTTCCATGGACCTTGGCCTTCACTGATGGAGTCCCATCAGTGAAACACTCATATGAGGTTCCTTACAAATACTGCATGGCCATCACCAACCAAAAACTTTTTTCTATTTGACTCTTTATTAGTAACAGGAAAGAAAATTGAGCTCACAGACAGGAACCTGTCAGAGTTGTCCTCTGAGAGAGTCTACCAAGCCCTACCTCAGAACAGATGCTGAGACTCATAGCCAAACATTGGGCTATGAGTAGAGAGTCTTGTGGAAAGTGGAAAGAAAGAGAAAAGGACCTGGAAGTGACAGGAACTCCACAAGAAGACCAACAGAGCCCATTAACCAAGGCCCAGAGGGGCATGCCGAGTTTGAAGCATCAACCAAGGAACATGCATGAACTGGCTCTAGGCCCCATACAAAAATGGGCAGCTTAGGCTTCATGTGGGCCCTCTAGTAATGGAAGTATGAACTACATTGGACAGGGACTCACTTGTTAGCTTTTTGATCACTTACTTTAGGCAAGACTGCAATCTCAGGCTACAGAAAAAGGAGACAGGCTAGATCCTGATGCAACTTATTGAGTTGGCCTGAATGGGAAAGGGAGCTCCCCTTTTTCTGAAAAAATAGGCCAATGGGGAGTGGGGAGGGATAGGGGAAGGTGGAACTGGGTGGGAAAGAGGGAGGATGTTGCAACTAGGATGTAAAGTGAATACAAAATAAATAAATTTAAAAATATAATAATAGTAAAGTATATGCTTGCTACACATAAAAACAGGCTATGAATATGAGCATAGAGTTCTTAAAAGAAAATAAAAAGAAAACAAAATTAGATGACTACAGATTTGTTTGTTTTTCTTACTCCTTTACAGAATTATATTCTCTTGAAATGAAAGAAAATTAAGATATAGAGTAGCATTATTTGTAGAAAGAGAATTTTAATGAAAGATATGATGTTGTTTCATGATTATGACATTATTTTATTTTATTTGTTTCTATTCATTTTTTGGGGTCTTGGTGCTCATTCATTTTAAAACAGCTAACTCTTATTAGTACACAAGTGCCCATGATATAACCAGTCTTAGTGTGAATGATTCTATTTCACACCTATAAACTTAAAATCATACAATATTTGGAAAACCAATGTGCAGAAATACATTAAATGTATAATAAAACTGTAAAAAATTGAGACAATGGATTGTTAATATTTACTTCTTGGTTTTTTTGTTTGGTTGGTTGGTTGGATTTTTTTTTTTTTTTTGCTTATTTTTCTGAATATATGCACTCTAGTTTTAGTAAGTGAGTTTTAGATTTCCACTTCATCAAAAATTTTCAACATTTTAACAAAAGTAAAAAATCTCTGAGCCCAAATGTAAATATGTATAATCTCTGGCAGTAGAGCAAAGCATGTGTTCTATGCATAAAAATTTCAGAAAGTGGACAGAACCACCACAGACAACACAATGCCTTTTCAATATCTTGTAAAGCTTTGTTTTTTTTTTTTTTTTATCTCAGTAACATTGACATGATGCATCTATTGTTTTACTGATGAGCAATTTGTGTATTACATAGGAAACTGAATGCTTCCAAGAGCCATGAATTATGTGTTTCTCCTTACTTCACTATACTGTGATTCAGTTGTTTCATAGCAGAAATGGGAAACATCAGGTTACTCATTATTTGTTTCACTGACTTAAAAAATAAAAACCAAAATAACAAGGATTCAAGGAAGAATTTTGTTAGAGGGCTTACTTAGTTATTTTCGGTTGCTAATGTAATAACCTGACAAAAGCAATTTAAGGGGGAAAATGCTTCTCCTGGGACATGACTTAAGGATAGAATCCAACATGGTGGGGAAGTAAAGGTAGCATAAAGGTAGCAGGTTGAGTCTACAGTCAGAAAACATTAAAAAAAATACGATTTTTTTCTCAGTTCACTTTGTCCTTTTTATGCAGCCTTAGATCCTATCACAGGGTCTAAGATCTTCCCACTGAGGTGGGTGGGAACTTCTTCCTACCTCAATGGCCACATAATCGTAATCAAGATCAGCCCTCATAGGCACACCCAGGAGCTTGTTTACCAGGTGTTTCTAGATTGCATCAAGTAGAAATTAACCGTGAAGTTTGCATGGGATAGCTTGTGACAAAACTAAAAGGGATTTAGAGCAAAATCTATCAATAATAATCAATTAGAATCACATTTTTCTAGAAAAGCAACTTTTTAATATTGCAAAACCACAAAATTTTATAGCAGAAATTCTGATATATATGCCCTAGAAAGATGAGTACCTTCAATAACGTGAAAAATGGGAAAAATTACCTTTCTCATGTCAATGGTCAACTTTGTTTCTTGTACATTGATGAAGTAGGCTGTCAGTCTGAAATTTTATCTCAGGGAGGGGATATTTTTGGTGATGCTGAACATATGGAAATTATAAAGAGAAAGGAAGGTTTATAAATAAGTATAGTAGTTACAGACCTGGGATGAGAGGAGACTGAAGAGACTGATGCATCAACCAAAGACCATGCATAGAGAAGAAATATACCCCATGCTCAATCTCCATGTCAGTTCCCTAGTAAGAGGAGAAGAGACAGACCACTTCTTCCCTGTGGTGCAACCTACACAGCCCACAAAGGAAGAGGATCCAAGAAGTCCTGATGGAACCTGATAGGCTAGGGTCAGACAGTAGAGCAGGAGGACTTCTCCTATCAATGGACTAGGGAAGACGAATAGGGGAGGAAGAGGGAGAGAGGGTGGGACAGGGAGTAGACGAGGGAAGGGTAAAACTGGGATACAAAGTGAAGATATTGTAAAAAGTAATAATAATAGTAACAATAATAATAAATGAGAAAAAAAGGAAAAGAAACAACAACTATTTGGTAATCAATGCTATTTAATGTAATATGTTGATATTTTAGACACTATAGCCAAGAGCTGGTCTTAATAGAAATTAAGTCTAAACCAGTATCACTAAAATAAGATTTAGATTATTGGTATTATCTACCCAATACAAATCCACTAGAGCTTCTGGAATCCAACATCTTTTGTGTCACAAATTCTGCCGGTATTTACTTAATGCTTATCCAACAGAGAAGTCAGCATGGACCTAATAACCAACTTAAGACTGTACTGTATCAGTTATTATGCACACCACCCCAGGCTAAGCTAATAGCCTGCTTCTGTTATAATTGTGATAATAATACAAACATATCAGTAGGTGGTGGTTAGATCATAATAAGGTTTAAAAAAAGTGTCTCTTATGTTGCTTTCGCACAAAACTCATTTTGATTATATGTGATTCATATTTTAAAGTAATATTTGATGTCATTTTTTATTTTTGTACTTTTTTCTCATCTTCCTTCTTCTTAACTTTTTAATTTTTAATTTTATTAATTTATTACAATTTATTCACTTTGTATCCACTGTAGGGGAGGAACTCCTCCCCTTCTATGTGACTAGCTTATCAGGTCTCATCAAACTGGATGCATTCCCTTGCCTATGGCCAGGCAAGGCTGTATCCCCAAGGGGGAGGTGATTAAAGAGCTAGCCACTGACTTCATGTCAGAGATAGCCCCTGTAACCCTTACTAGGGAACAGTTTGCAACTTGGAAACTGAGAAGCCTATTGGTTTCCTCTGAGCGGGGGGTCTAGGTCATCTCCATGCATGATCTTTGCTTTGAGTATTGGTCTCTGCAGGCTCCCCCTGTGCCCAGTTATTTTGATTTTCTTGTTCTCATCTTCCTTCTTAACAATAGCTGCAAGTCTTTGTTTAGGTCATCTATATACCACTATTTAACACAGGTTTGAGGATCACAGCTCTTTCCATTGTGTTTTGTTGGTTTGATGTTTAACTTTTGACCTTTGTAATGTTTCTTATAATGCCAAATCAGCCATATGTGGAGAGGGTTAGTGACCTCACAGAAAGTGTAAAATGAATAAATGTGTTTCCTGTAACCTCCAGTGAGTAAGACAAAAAGAGGGCAAGTGCATAAAATGACCATTTGAGGCCCTATTATATTAAGGGAAAGACAAAGATTATTAAAAACTTTGTATCATTATGGTAGATGCATAATTGTTTTAAAATACAATTTTGTTTTGTCATTATGGCTTATTTACTGATTGAATCTTTAATTCTGATATAACATTAGTCATTGGAATAATTGTGTGCTTTATATTCATGAACATGGGGTGAGACTACAACCCAAGTTTCAGTTTTATGTGATAAAATGTATTAAATGAAAATTGCTAAATAATTGATAATTCAATATTGGCAGAATAAAATATCAAAGAAAATGACACTCTCTAATGAAATAATGATATGTAATGAGATCTTTGACTACTCATCTTCACCTTTTAGATGAAATACATTTTTTACTCTGACTGCCATAATTTTCTACCAGATGATTTGTCATTATCTCCATGGCAATTTTCTCCCACTTAACATTAGTGATTGACTACTGCAGTCCAGATTAATATCTTGTGAACCTCTACTCTAGAGTTGAATGTCTCTCCTGTCTACCTTTGAACAAACACATGTTCCAGAGAATCAGGATTTTATTTTGTCTTACTTTCTTATTATATTAGTAAAATAATGATACTTGGTAGTCATTTATGTTGTGGTCTTAATCTGGATTTTTACTATGTTGAAACATTGACCAAAAACATCTTTGTGAAAAAAAAAATTATATTGCTTATCCGTCCATTTCATAGTTTATCATCTAAGGTAGTCAAAGCAGGCACTCAAATAGGTCAGAAATCTAGAGGAGGAAGCTTTTGCAAAAGTCATGGAGGGGTGCTGCTTACTGGCTTGCTCAGCCTTCTTATTTATAGCATCCACGACCACCAGTCCAGAAGTAGCACCATCAACAGTCGGCTGGGCCTTCCCATGTCAATAACTGATTTTTAAAATGTCCTACTTATAAACTATCTTATGAAGGGTTTTTTGTTTGTTTTTTAATTGCAGTTTCATCCTCATGCATGACTCTTGTCAGTTTAACACGAAAAACAAGTCAGCACACTTACAGTCACATCTCTTACTTAAAACTGTTAATGCATGATAACCTCACAGCAAGATGGCAGCGACAGGATGACTCATATTCTGACCAGCAGCACAGCAGGATCGGAACAGTGACCAGCAGTCACAATTCACAGCCCTAAATCACAAGTGATTGTGTTTCCCAGGTGAGAGGATACCCCACAGTGGAGGATTCAATCAGCTTTAACTCACCCAGCTAAACCGCGAAAGAGATCCCTGTTCCGCCAGGTGCTTGGTCGCCAGCCCAGTGCCACATGCCAGCATGCTCTGATCACTGTCCCAGACTGAAGTGTGGGCATCACAACATCAGAGACTGTGATTTCCAGTTGAGAGATAACCCTATGGTGCAGGAAACGATTGGGACCAACCTTAGGTCACATAGACGTCCCCTGGAAAAGACTTGGGGTTCCACGGGTGCCCAGGAGCCAGCACAGAGCCATAGCCAGGGACCCAGGCACCAGCACAGAGTCCTGCCTGCGCCTGCCTCACTGCCCCAGATAGAACTGTGGGCCCCAGGCACCAGAGACTGAGTTTCTCTGTCGGGTGCAAACCCACAGGGAGGGGAACTGCTGGTGTGATCTCAGAGCACTCAGCCGATACCACCACCTCGAAAAGGTCTCCGGAAAAATTATCCAGTTCTGGCAGATGCCCAGGCACCCAATCCCCAGAAATGCAGAAAGGTGGAGCCACGTAAGTCTGTGCCTGTGGATTCTACTCACCATCGCAGACAGAATGGCTGTCCCCAAAACAAAGACTGGGTGTCCCTGTCAGGAGCAAACCCCATGGCAGGGGGATCATCAGGTCTAGCGCTCAGGACACCCAGCTCCAAAAGACTTTCTGGATTCACGCAGACTCTAACCTTCTACTGGAGGCATGAGCACTGTGCTCACCTGCCATTATTGAGTACCGACAGGGCACTGGGGCACACAGTTGCATCCTCAGACCTACAAAAGCCAGAGAGCCATTACAGCAGCCCTCAGATACTGCTCTAAGGATCAACAAGTTATCCCTGCCTAAACAGACAAAACTGTGGGAATCCCTGGTTCTTCAAGAGGGCTGCACCCAACAATTACACCTTAAGAGCAAAAGCTGCTGCTCGCTAAATTCAAAGCAAGAAACCCAACAGCAGGGCAGCCATCACCAGGAACTCTCCTGATGAGAGGAGAGCCTTTAAGAACACCACAGTTACCACACAGGTCCATACACCTGAAGAGAACTGTGACAATTCCTGAGAAGCACCACCATTCAGTTGACCATACCCAAAAAGCAGAAAAAAACTTCAGAACCTCGCAAGGGGATTCTCCCCACTCCAGGACCTAGCAGGCACCAGAAATTAACAGACAATACCCGAGACAGAGAGATGGGCAGAGGCCAGCGAAAAATCACAACCAACAAAAGGCAAAGCAATTTGACATCCACAGAACCTAGTTATCCAGGGACAAGTAGCCCTGGACACCCTAACATAAGTGAAATTCAAGAAGATGACCTTACATCTATGCTTATGAAGAGGTTAATGGAGGAAGCAAATAAAATGTGTAAAGATTTAGGGGAAGTTATATTAAAACAGATTGTGGCCATCCGTAAAGAAATACAGGAAGATGCAGCCAAACAGTTTGTGGCTTTCAGAGAGGAAATGATTAAATCACTGAAAAAAATAAAAGAAACACAGGAATGTTCAAAGAAATAGCTGAAGGAATTGATGGAAAAACAGAAAAATACAGTCAGACAGGTGAAGGAAATCAACAAAACAGTTCAAAATCTGAAGATAGAATTGGAAGAATTAAAGAAAACACAAATGAAGGAAATCATGGAGAAGGAATCCTAGGAAAGAAAACAGGACCTACAGAGGTAAGCATAACCAACAGACTACAAGAGATGGAAGAAAGAATCTCAGGTGTGGAAGATACAATGAAAGAAATTGATGTATCCATCAAAGAAAATAATAAATCTAAAAAATTCCTGACACAAACCTTCCAAAAAATCCAAGACAACATAAAAAGACAAAACCTAAGAAAAATAGGAATAAAGGAAAAAGAAGATTCCCTTCTCCAAGGCCTAGAAAATATTTTCAACAAAATCAGTGAAGAAAATTTCCCCAACTTAAAGGAAAGGACAATAAGAATATAAAAGGCCTACAGAACACCTAATAAATTAGACAAGAAAAGAAAATTCTCCTGTCACATTATAATCAAAATATTAAGCATACAGAACAAAGAAAAAATACTAAAAGCTGCAAGGGAAAAAGACCAAGTAACATATAAGGGCAAACCCATCAGAAGCACACCTGACTTCTCAACAGAAACTATGAAAGCCAGAAGAGCCTGGACAGATATCATGCACACTCTAAGAAAACAAATATATCAGCACAGGCTACTCTACCCAGCAAAATTCTCAGTCCTCATAGATGAAGAAAACAAGATATTCAATGACAAAAACAAATTTCAACAATACCTACACACAAATCCAGTATTATAGAAGATACTAGAGGAAAAATACAACCGAAGAAAACTACTTTCAAGAAAACAAAGGAAATAAATAACCTTACTACAGCAAAACCAAAAGTAGCCAAACACACAAATACAGTACCCTAGCCAACATCAATATCAAAGGATCTAACAGCCACTGGTCATTAATCTCCCTCAACATCAATGGACTCAATTCTCCAATAAAAAGACACAGACTAACAGAATGGATGGGTAAACAAGACCCAACAATCTGTTGCGTACAAGAAACACGCCTAAATCACAAAAATAGATATTACCTGAGAGTAAAGGGCAGGAAGACAGTTTTCCAAGCAAATGGACCCAAGAAGCAAGCAGGAGTAGCCATTCTAATATCTAATAATATAGATTTTCAACCAAAATTAATAAAGAGAGATAGAGAAGGACACTTTATACTCATTAAGGGAAAAATCTGCAGGGAAGATATCACAGTCCTGAACATCCATGCTCCAAATACAAGGGCATCCACATTTGTAAAAGAAACTTTAACAAAACTTAAACCACACATAGACCCCCCACACATTAATAGTGGGAGACTTCAACACCCCACTCTCAACAATGGACCGGTCAACAAAACAGAAATTAAACAATAACTCTGATAGATGTCATGAATCAAATTGACCTCACAGTCTCTACAGAACCTTTCACCCAAACACAAAAGAATTTACCTTCTTCTCAGCACCTCATAGAATCTTCTTCAAAATAGAATATATACTTGGTCAAAAAGCAAGAGTCAACAGATACAAGAAGATTGAAATAATCCCTTGTATCCTATCTGATCACCATGGACTAAAGCTGGACCTCAACGACAAAAATAGCAAAAGGCCTAAACACAGGGAAACTGAACAACTTGCTACTAAATGACAGCTGGGTGAGAGAAGAAATAAAGAAACAAATTAAAGACTTCCTAGAATTCAATGAAAATGAAGGCACAACATACCCAAACTTATGGGACACAATGAAAGCAGTGCTAAGAGGAAAGTTCATAGCACTAAGTGCCTTCAAGAAGAAATTCGAAACATCTCATGCAAGCAACTTAATGGTTCACTTAAAAGCCCTAGAAAAAAAAAAGAAGCAGACACACCAAAGAGGAGTACATGGCTAGAAATAATCAAACACAGGGCTGAAACCAATAAATTAGACTCAAATAAAACAATTTAAAGAATCAATGAAACCAAAAGCTGGTTCTTTGAAAAAATCAACAAGATAGAAAAACCCTTAGGCAAACTAACTAAAAGACAGAGAGAAACTATCCAAATCAACAAAATCAGAAATGAATAGGGGGGCATAAACACTGAAGAAATCCAAACAATAATTACGTCTTATTTCCAAAGTCTATATGCCACAAAATTTGAAAATCTAAATGAAATGGACAATTTTCTTGATTGATTCTACATGCCAAAGTTGAATCAAGACCAGGTAAACCAATTAAATACTCCTATATCCCCTAAGGAAATAGAAGCTGACATCAAAATCTACCATGCAAAAAAGCCCAGGGCCAGATGGTTTCAGTGCAGAATTCTACCAGATCTTCAAAGAAGAACTAACACCAATACTCTTCAAATAATTCCACAAAATAGAAACGGAAGGAGCACTACCAAACTCATTCTATGAAGCCACAGTGACCTTGGTACCTAAACCTCACAAAGACCCAACAAAGAAAGAGAATTTTAGGCCAGTCTCAGACCCTCATGAACATCGTTGCAAAAATACTCAACAAAATACTTGCAAACCGAATCCAAGAACACATTAAAGATATCATTCACTATGACCAAGTAGGCTTCATCCCAGGCATGCAGGGGTGGTTCAGTATAAGGAAAGCCATTAATGTGATCCACCACATAAACAAACTGAAGGAGAAAAACCACATCATTATCTTCTTAGATGCTGAAAAGACATTTGACAAAATCCAACATCCATTCATGTTTAAAGTCTTGGAGAGATCAGGGATACATGGCACATAACTGAACATAGTAAAGGCAATATACAGCAAGCCTATAGCCAACATCAAACTCAATGGAGAGAAACTTAAATCATTCCCACTGAAATCAGGGAAAAAGCAAGGCTGCCCACTCTCCCCATATCTCTTCAACATTGTTCTTGAAGTTCTTGCTAGAACAATAAGACAATTGAAGGAGATCAAGGGGAAACAAATTGAAAAAGAAGAAGTCAAAGTATCACTATTTGCAGATGATATGATAGGATACCTGAGTGATCCCAAAAATTCTACCAGGGAACACCTACAGCTGATTAATACTTTCAGCAAAGTCTCTGGATACAAAATTAACTCAAAATAATCAGTAGCCCTCCTGTATACAAAAGACAAAAGGGCTGAGAAAGAAATTAGGGAAACAACACCCTTCACAATACCCAAAAAAGAACATAAAGTACCTTAGTGTGAACCTAACCAAGCAAGTCAAAGACCTCTATGAAAAACATTTCCAGTCTCTGAAGAATTAGAAGAAGATATCAGAAAATGGAAAGATCTCCCATGGTCATGACTTGGCAGGATTAATATAGTAAAAATTACTGAAAGCAATCTACAGATTCAATGCAATTCCCATCAAATTACCAACACAATTCTTTACAGACCTTGAAAGAAAAATTCTCACCTTCATATGGAACAACAAGAAACCCAGAATTGCTGAAACAATTCTCTACAGTAAAAGCTCTTCAGGAGGTATCTCCATCCCTGATCTCAAGCCATAATACAGAGCAACAATACTAAAAACTGCATGGTACTGGCATAGAAACAGAATGGTGGATCAATGGAATCGAATAGAAGGCCCTAACATAAATCCACACAGTCATGGCCACCTGATTTTTGACAAAGACACCAAAACCATTATATGGAAAAAAGACAACATCTTCAACAAATGGTGCTGGTCTAACTGGATGTCTACATGTAGAAAAATGCAAATAGATCCATACTTGTCACCCTGCACAAAACTAAAGTTCAAGTGGATCAAAGATCTCAACATAAAATTATACACACTAAACCACTTAGAAGGAAAAGTGGGGAATAACCTTGAACTCATTGGCACAGGAGACAACTTCCTGAAGAGAGCACCAACAGCACAGGCGCTAAGAGCAACAATCAATAAATGGGACCTCATGAAACTGAAAAGCTTCTGTAAAGCAAAGGACACTGTGGTCAGAACCAAACAACAGCCTACAGATTGGGAAACGATCTTCACCAACCGTATATCTGATAGAGGACTAATATATAGTATATATAAAGAACTAAAGAAGTTAATTAGCAAAAAAAAGCAAGGAATCCAAGTAAAAAATGGAGTACAGAGCTAAACAGAGAATTCTCAATAGAGGAATATAGAATGACAGAGAAACACTTAAAGAAATGCTCAACCTCATTAGCCATCAGGGCAATTTAAATTAAAACGACCCTAAGATTTCACCTTACACACATCAGAATGGCTAAGATCAAAAACTCAAGACACAACACATGCTGCAGAAGTTGTGGAGAAACGGAAATCTTTTTCCATTGCTGGTGGGAATGTAAACTTGTACAACCACTCTGGAAAACAATCTGGCACTTTCTCAGATGACTAGGAATAGCACAGCACTTCCTCAAGATCCAGCTATACCTCTCCTAGACATATACCCAAAAGAGTCTCAAGTACACAATAAGGACATTTGCTCAACCATATTTGTAGCAGCCTTATTTGTAATAGCCAGAAGCCAGAAACAGCTCAGATGCCCCTCAGTGGAGGAATGGATACACAAATTGTGGTATATGTACACAATGGAATATTACTCAGCAATAAAAAAAAAAAAGGAAATCAGGAAATTTTCAGGTAAATGTTGGAATCTGGAAAAGATCATCCTGAGTGAGCTATCCCAGAAGCAGAAAGACGCACATAGTATATACTCACTCATATAGACATATAATATAGGATAAAACTACTAAAATCTGTACACCCAAAGATACTAATCAAGAGGGAGGACTCTTGCTAAAATGCTCAATCACTACCCAGAAAGGCAAATAGGATGGACATCAGAAGAAGGAGAAAGGAGGGAACGAATCAGGGGCCTGACACAGAGGGCCTCTGAAAGGCTCTGCCCTGCAGACTATCAATACAGATCCTGAGACTTATGGGCAAACTCTGAGCAGAGTACAGGGAATCTTATGAAAGAAGTGGGAAACTTTTATTGAGTATTTTTGCGTCAATGTTCATAAGAGAGATAGGTCTGAAGTTCTCTTTTTTTGTTGGGTCTTTGTGTGGTTTAGGTATCAGGGTGACTGTTGCTTCATAGAATGAGTTTGGTAATGTACCTTCTGTTTCTATTTTGTGGAATAGTTTGAGGAGAATTGGTGTGAGCACTTCTTTGAAGGTCTTGTAGAATTCCGCACTGAAACCATCTGGCCCAGGGCTTTTTTTGGAGGGGAGACGGTGAATGACTGCTTCAATTTCCTTGGGGGATAGAGGGTTATTCAGTCTTTCTACCTGATCTTGACTTAATGTTGGAAGATGGAATCTATCAAGAAAATTGTCCATTTCATTTAGATTTTCAAATTTTGTAGCATATAGGCTTTTGTAGTATGACCTAATAATTGTTTGAATTTCCTCTGTGTCTGTAGTTATGTCACCCTTTTCATCTCTGATTTTGTTGATTTGGATAGATTCTCTCTGCTTTTTAGCTAGTTTGGCTAAGGGTTTGTCTATCTTGTTGATTTTCTCAAAGAACCAGCTTTTTGTTTCATTGATTCTTTGAATAGTTTTATTTGTTTCTAATTGATTGATTTCAGCCCTGAGTTTGATTATTTCCAGCCTTCTGCTCCTCTTGGGTGTATCTGCTTCTTTTTTTCCTAGGGTTTTCAGTTGGGCCATTTAAGTTGTTTGTATGTGCTGTTACGAATTTCTTCTTGCAGGCACTTAGTGCTATAAATTTTCCCCTGAGCACTGCTTTCAGTGTGTCCCATAAATTTGGGTATGTTGTGCCTTCATTTTCATTGAATTCTAGGAAGTCTTTAATTTCTTTCTTTATTTCTTCCTTAACCCAGCTGTCGTTGAGTAACAGGTTGTTCAGTTTCCATGTACGTGTAGGCAGTTTGTTATTTCTGTTGTTGTTGAGGTCCAGCTTAAGTCCATGGTGGTCAGATAGAATACAAGGGATTATTTCAATCTTTTTGTATCTGTTGAGGCTTTCTTTATGACCAACTATATCGTCTATTTTGGAGAACGTTCCATGTGGTGCTGAAAAGAAGGAAAATACTCAATAAAATACTTGCAAACCGAATCCAAGAACACATCAAAGATATCATCCATCACAACCAAGTAGGCTTCATCCCAGGCATGCAAAGGTGGTTCAACATACGGAAATCCATCAATGTAATCCACCACATAAACAAACTGAAGGAGAAAAACCACATGATCATCTCCTTAGATGCTGAAAAAGCATTTGACAAAGTCCAACACCCATTCATGTTTAAAGTCTTGGAGAGATCAGGAATACAAGGCACATATCTAAACATAGTAAAGGCAATATACAGCAAGCCGATAGCCAACATCAAACTCAATGGAGAGAAACTTAAATCAATCCCACTGAAATCAGGGACAAGACAAGGCTGCCCACTCTCTCCATACCTCTTCAACATAGTACTTGAAGTCCTAGCCAGAGCAATAAGACAACTAAAGGAGATCAAGGGGATACAAATGGGAAAGGAAGAGGTCAAAGTGTCACTATTCGCAGATGATATGATAGGATATATGAGCGACCCCAAAAATTCAACCAGAGAACTCCTCCAGTTGATAAACACCTTCAGCAAAGTGGCAGGATACAAAATCAACTCAAAAAAATCAGAAGCCCTCCTGTATATCAAAGACAAAAGGGCCGAGAAAGAAATTAGGGAAACAACACCCTTCACAATAGCCACTAATAACATAAAGTACCTTGGGGTGACACTAACCAAGCAAGTGAAAGACCTGTTTGAGAAAAACTTCAAGTCTCTCAAGAAAGAAATTGAAGAAGATCTCAGAAGATGGAAAGATCTCCCATGCTCATGGATTGGTAGGATTAACATTGTGAAAATGGCCATCCTGCCAAAAGCAATCTATAGATTCAATGCAATTCCCATCAAAATACCAACTCAATTCTTTACAGACCTTGAAAAAAAGATTCTCAGCTTCATATGGAGAAACAAAAAACCCAGAATCTCCAAAACAATCCTGTACAACAACAGATCATCTGGAGGTATCTCCATCCCCGATCTCAAGTTGTACTACAAAGCAATAGTAATAAAAACTGCATGGTATTGGCATAAAAACAGAAAGGAGGATCAATGGAACCGCATAGAAGATCCAGAAATAAACCCACACACCTATGAATACTTGATATTTGACAAAGAAGCCAAAACCATTCAATGGAAAAAAGACAGCATCTTCAACAAATGGTGCTGGTCCAACTGGATGTCCACATGCAGAAAAATGAAAATAGATCTATATTTATCACCCTGCACAAAACTAAAGTCCAAGGGGATCAAAGACCTCAACATAAAACCAGATACTCTAAATCAGTTGGAAAAAAAAAGTGGGGAACAGCCTAAAACTCATTGGCACAGGAGACAACTTCCTGAACAGAACACCAACAGCACAGGCTCTAAGAGCAACAATCAGTAAATGGGACCTCATGAAACTGAACAGCTTCTGTAAAGCAAAGGACACTGTCATCAAAACAAAACACCTGCCTACAGATTGGGAAAGAATCTTCACTAACCCTTTATCTGACAGAGGACTAATATCGAATATATACAAAGAACTAAAGAAGCTGAAAAGCAGCAAACAAAGTAATCCAATTAAAAAATGGGGAACAGAGCTAAACAGAGAATTCTCGACAGAGGAATATTGAATGGCAGAGAAACACTTAAAGAAATGCTCATCCTCATTAGCCATCAGGGAAATGCAAATCAAAACGACCCTGAGATATCACCTTACACCCATCAGAATGTCCAAAATGAAAAACTCAAGGGACAACACATGCTGGAGAGGTTGTGGAGAAAGGGGAACCCTCCTCCACTGCTGGTGGGAATGTAAACTGGTACAACCACTCTGGAAATCTATCTGGCGCTTTCTAAGACAATTAGGAATAGTGCTTCCTCAAGACCCAGCTATACCACTGCTAGGTATATACCCAAAGTTTGCTCAAGTACACAAAAGGGATATTTGCTCAACCATGTTTATAGCAGCTTTATTTGTAATAGCCAGAACCTGGAAACAACCCAGATGTCCATCAACGGAGGAATGGGTACAGAAATTGTGGTATTTTTACACAATGGAATACTACTCAGCAATCAAAAAGGAGGAAATCATGAAATTTGCAGGAAAATGGTGAAATCTAGAGAAGATCATCTTGAGTGAAATATCCCAGAAGGAGAAAGACAAACATGGTATATACTCACTTATATAGACCTATAAGAGATGATAAACATAATGAAATGTATACACCTAAAAAATATAATCAAGAGAGCGGACATGGGGTAAGATTATCAATCCTTGTTTTGAAAGACAGATGGGATACGCATTGAACATTGACAGGAGTCTACTGAGCGCATTGGAAAGACTCTAACTAGCGGTGTTTTCAAAGCAAAGGCTCGTGACCAAACCTTTGGCAGGGTGCAGGGAATCATAAGAAAGAAGGAGAGTTAGACTGATGAGGAAAGGATAGGAGCTCCACAAGGACCAAAGATATCTGGGCACAGGGTCTTTTCTGAGACTGACATGCAACCAAGGACCATGTATGAATGTAACCTAGAACCTCTGCTCAGATGTAGCCTGTGGTAGCTCAGTAACCAATTGGTTTCCCATAGTGAGGGGAAAAAGGACTATTTCTAACAGGAACTCAATGGCTGGCTCTTTGGCCTCCCCACCCCCCAAGGGAGGAGCAGTCCTGTTAGGCCACAGAGGAGAGCTTTGCAGCCAGTCTTGAGGATACCTGATAAAACAGGATCAGATGAATGGGGAGGAGGTCCCCCCTATCAGTGGACTTGGCAAGGGGGCACGGTGGAGAGGAGGGAGGGAGGGAGGGACTGGAGGGAATGAGGGATCGGGACACGGCTGGGGTACGTAGTTAATAAAATGTAACTGATAAGAAAAAAATAAAATACGAAAAAAAAAAAAAGAAGTGGGAAACAGTAAGATCAGGAGAGGACAGGAACTCCACAAGGAGAGCAACAGAACCAAAAAATCTGAGCACAGGGGTCTTTCCTGAGACTGATACTCCAACCAAGGACTATGCATGGAGATAACTTAAAAGACCCTTGCACAGTAAGGGTCCAAGGTATCCAAGTGGGTTCCATTGTGATAGGAACAGGGACTGTCTCTGATATGATCTGATTGGCCTATTCTTTAATTACTTCCCCCTGAGGGGGAAGCAGCATTACCAGGCCACAGAAGAAGACAATGCAGCCACTCCTAATGAGACCTAATTGACTAGGATCAGAAGAAAGGAAAAGAAGACCTCCCCTATCAGTGGACTTGGGGTGTAGCATGCATGAAGAGGGTGGAGGAAGGGAATGATTGGTACTGGAGCAGGGAGGGAACCACAGGGGGATACAAAGTGAATAATGTATAATTAATAAAGAATTAAAAAATAAAAAAACTGTTAATGCACAAGAAGTTTAAAGGCACATATGTATGACATTTACTCAATTCTTGTTCTTCACAATTAACCTACTGTCTGTGTGTGCTTGGGTACATAAGTGTTGAAATATTCTTCCTTCAAGAGTCTGTTGCTATTGAAATATTACTTCCCTTTGTTGTTATTTTTTACAATGTTTTCTTTAATATTCTTATCTATTACAGTTTATTCACTTTGTATCCCAGCTGTAGCCCCCTCCCTCATCTCCTCCTGGACTAACCATCCATCCCTCTTCCTCCCCTATGTCCCTTCCCTAGTCCACTGATAGGGGAGGTCCTCCTCCCTTACTATTTTATCCTAGTCTATCAGGTCTCATCAGGACTGTCTGGATGCTCTTTCTCTGTGGCTTAGTTAGGCCACCTCTACAGGAGGAGGTGATCAAAGAGTTGGCCACTGACTCAATATCAGAGACAGTGCCTGCTCTCCTTACTAGGAGAACCACAGTAAGATTGAGCTTCCCATGAGGGGTACTTCCCAAATTTTAAAATTTATGTTTTAATCATTGAACTATCTGGATGGATCTCTTTCATAGTGATTTCCTATACTGGAAAGGTTAGCACTCTTTAAAAAGAAAATCACGTATTATATAAGAACATAGTGAGCAAATTTACCATTCTTACAACCTGGTGTCCTGAGGAAAGAGTACTCTTACATAGGAAAGTGCCTTAGAGGAGAAAGGGGGTTTAAGATTTCACTTGGTCTTAGAGTAGTATTTTAAGAACTTTGTAGGCATCATGAGATTTATCTTCACCAAATGCTTAGTATTATTGGAATTATTTATTTATGTGTAAAAGTTTACAAAAGATTTAGAAGAGCATAAGCATCTAAGGTATCTTCCCAGAAAATTCCCTGGTTTGTCTGATGTAAATGTATATGCTAACAGTTACTTCCTCAGTCTTGTCCTTTCAACTTACTGATGTAACTAATAAATATATATGCAAACATTGCTAATGCAAAAAGCGTTATTCTAGTTTCTGTGTATCTTGGGTTTTATATCTCTTTCAGGTGCAGGAAAGATATAAACTAAATTTAAAAAGTAGAATAATAGCTTTTGTCATCTTTTCAAAAAGAGGTTTATTAACTAATAGAAAATGGTTGAGTTTATATTTCTCTCTGGTAAAAATCAAACACAGCAGCTATTCTGTCTCAATTGGCTACACTTCTCTGACATGTTATCTTTTTGTAGCTTACACTGTGTGCCAAATCATGCAATCCCAGGTATAAAAGCAATTTTTATTCTCTTGATTTAATTGTGTTCTTGGGACTTATCTGCAAAATAACTTGCCCTTTTCTAGTTCTTTCTAAACTGTGACTGGCCAGTTCATCTCTGACTCAAACTCTTCTCCAAGATGACTGATCCAAATGAGCTTTTTTCAGTGCAGGAGCCCACCAAAAGAGTCGAACAGTACAGATTGAAAATAATAAGAACAGAACACATTACACACGGGATTGGCTTGAGAGGGCTGTCAGTTTGACTGAAGCAGCCTCGGTTTATTTCAGGGTTCCTTTTTAAAAAGCAAAGCAAAAACAAGTCACATCAATACAAAAGGAAAAGTTGTTGTCACTTGAGTTTTTGATCTTAGCCATTCTGATGGGTGTCAGGTGAAATCTCAGGGTTGTTTTGATTTGCATTTCCCTGATGACTAAGGACTTCCAGCATTTTTTAAAGTGTTTCTCTGTCATTCTATATTCCTCTACAGAGAATTCTCTGTTTAGCTCGGTACCCTATTTTTTAATTGGATTGCTTGATTTATTGCTTTTTGACTTCTTGAGTTCTTTATATATTCTGGATATTAGCCCTCTGTCAAATATAGGGTTGGTGAAGATCCTTTCCCAGTCTGCAGACTCTTATTTTGTTCTGATGACAATGTTCTTTGCTTTACAGAAGCTTTTCAGTTTCATGAGGTCCTATTTATTGATTGTTGCCTAGCAGTCTATCAAAGCATATACTGAGACTCATAACCAAACCTTCAGCAGAGCACAGGGAATCATATGAAAGAAGGGGAAGTTAGTATGACCTAGAGAGGACAGGAGTTCCACAAGGACCAAATATGTCAGGGTACAGGGGTCTTTTATGAGACTCTTTCTCCAACTAAGGACCATGTATGGATATAAGGTACAACCCCTGCTCGGAGGTAGCCAATGGTAGCTCATTATCCAAGTGGGTTTCCCTAGTAAGGGGAACAGTGACTATTTCTGACTTGAACTCAATGGTTGGTTCTTTGACTGTCCTCCCTCCATCCTCCTACCTGAGGGAGGAGCAGCCTTACTAGGCCACAGAGGAGGACATTGTAGCCAGTCTTGATGAGACCTGATAAGCTAGGGTCAGATGAAAGGGGAGGGGGACCTCCCCTATCAGTGGGCTTGGAAAGGGGCAGGGAGGAGATGAGGGAGGGAGGGTGGGATTGGGAGGGAATGAAGGAGGGAGCTAGGGCTGGGATACAAAATAAATAACCTATAATTAATATAAAAAAATTAAATTAATTTTTTTTTAAAAAAGGGGAAAGTTTCAAAGAAATGCCTAACTTCTTTTCAAAAACTACTTCCCTAAAGCAGACATTGTCTAAGGTCACACATATAAGCTTTAAGGAACTTGGGGAAACTTCCTCTTTTCTCTGTCTCAAGGTAAAGGCCAAGGTGAAAACATAATAACAACTTAACAACAGCTTAACAAGCAACTCTTCACATTTTGGCTTTTGACAGAGTATCTCTGCTTGGCTTCAGAATAACTGTAGCAATGTATTCTAATCTTCTGGCTGCTTCTCATTCTCTGAGTCCTCTGTTCTCACCTGTGTCTGTCTTGTTCTGTCTTTAGTCTGACTCTATAAAACTGGCTCCTCCCTATCCCTCTTAAGTAGTCTCTTTTTATTCTCCTGAGTGTTGGACATATCCTAGTCTGTCAAATCTTTCTCTAATTCACTTTGTATGACCCTCAATTAGACATAACTTTCAAACATGGCTGCTTCCTTCTACAAACCAAATTTAGTTTTATTGTTTGGGATTAAAGGGGTTTACTAAAGGCATGTCTGTATTCCTGCCAGATTATACTATAATCCAGGGTGGGTCTGCATTCCCTCCAGATCACATAGACCTAGAAGGTCTTTGCAGGTGATCCTCTGCCAGAAAGGTCATGTTGCTGGGATTAAAATTCCGGTGCACCAGCAATGTAATGTGATGAAGGAATGCATTGGTAAGTAATAATACAGTGCTGGGGAGATGGCTCTGAACCTCAGTCAGTTCTTCATCAGCCCAGTGGGGGTTGGAGGTAGAATACAGAAGCAAGATCACTGAAGCTAGCTGAAGGCCAGTCAGACTTAAACAAACAAACACAGCAAAATACAAATAAACAAACAAAACAAGGATCTTTATGTTTAGTGGGAAACCCTGTCTCAGTGAAATAGAGGCTGATATCTTCACATAAACATCAGCATCTGCACATTCACCAAAGGCATCTGCTCCTACATCCACACATATATGCACACATAAATTATATAAATATATAACTATTCTATCCTTCTAGCATGCAGGAAGTCATTTCTTGGTCTCTGAACTTGTATGTCTTGGGTTAGGGCTCATAAAAACAGGTAATAACTAAATCTAAAGCATGCCAACAGCTTATAAGGATGTCTTCCAGGCAGTAAACAATGCCTAAACACAAGTACCACTGATTTGACATCACCTCTACTTACAAAAATGTCAAGCAATCCTCTTGCCACATTCCAGACTCATATAGTTATATAATAGAAAAGCCAGTTTTTCTAACCCAAAGTGCAATGAAAACACCATCAATTTTAAGCAATTGGTGCTTTGATTAAGTTACTAATTTGCAAAAGAAGGGCAAAGCACAAAGACAAAGAGCATCCTTATATTCCAATCTAATAACTTTTTCTTGATTAATAATGAAATTTATAATCATTTATTCAAATTTTCAACTAGGTAAAATAAATTTTATCATTTTCTTAATTTCAAAATACAATATTCATGTGAAAAGCTTGATCTATGTGCAATCTTTAAGGAATATTATCAACAAACAGAAATTAATCCCCACTGCAGTTATTACAAATTTTGATATGTTAATGTTAAATTGACTTGGTGATTCAGAGAACACATGTTTATTTTTTTAAACTTTCTGTGCATTGCAAGTCAAGATATACCAATTGGACTTCAGGTTTCCCAAGATTAGGAAACACTAATGAACCTGGGCTATTGCCACAGAGATCAACCGAAGCCATTGCAACATATGTTAACCTAGGGACATTGCTTCATGCCTAAGATCTACTGTAGACCTACTTTTAACTATATATCAGAGTGGGTAAAATTTGATTTCTGTTTTATTGCGTGCCTGAGTATCTCCATATCACTGTTAGTAATATGGAGATTTCATTTCTTTGGTTCTTTTGTGCTTTTATTATTATTATTTTTTATTTACTTTACATTCCATGGGTACCCCCTCTGTCCTCTCCTCCCAGTCCCTCCCATCCCCCTTCCGCATTACCCTTTCCATCTCCTCCCCACATCCACATCAGCCTTCTCCAGTACATCAAGTCACATCAGGACTGGACTGAGGATATCTTCATCCCTTGAAGTCAGGCAAGGCAGCTCTGTTAGGAGGAAGTGATCCAAAAGCAGGCAATAGAGTCCATGTTAGAAACAGGCCTCCACCTCGACTCACCAGACACTCCATATGAAAACCAAGCAGCCCATCAACTACATGTGTATTGTGCAGGAGGATTAGATCCAAATCTGCATAATCCTTAGTTGATGTAACAGTCTCTGAAGGCCCCCATGAGACTTGGTTAGTTGTCTCTGTTGGTCTTCTTGTGAGGCTCCTGTCCTGTCCTGGTCTTTCTTTCTGCCAATACTTCCACAGGACTCCATGAGCTCTGCCCCATGCTTGGCTTCAAATACCTGCATCTGTCTCTATCCACTGCTAGCTGGAGCCTCCCAGACAAAAGTCAAATTAGCCTCCTGACTGCAAGCCCAGCAGAGCATTATTAATAGTGTAAGAGACTGGCTCTCTAATGTGGGGTTGGTCTCAGGTTGGGCCAATTATTGATTGAACTTTCCCCCAATCTTTGTTTCCTCTTTATCCCTGCACTTCTTGTAGGCAGGGTTATTTTTGGATCATAGATTTTGTCAATAGGTGGGTTGTTGTTTCCCTCCTTCCACAAGTCCTGAAGTGGCTATGAGCTATTCAGTCTTCAGGCCCCTCCACCACCTGTTAGGAGCCTCAAATAGTGTGACACCCGTATCCTCCAGGAGCCTAACCTCTTGTGGTTGGTGGACACATGATCAGAAAGACCCCTGGGAGATCTAGCCAGCTTACTTTGAAGCAATTATAGACTGAAACACTTTTTACAAATACCCTTGCTAAGCCCAGCGCCTCACTTAGCAATGAGTCCTTACACAGAGATAAATCTTTTATTTTTTTAACAATAACATAAAGAAGTTTGTTTGCATTTACTGCACATATTATCTAGTTCATTTCTTTTTTGTGTTAAAATAGCTTAAACCACGTGGATATCTAAAGAGTCAAAATTTATGAGCATATTTTTAATAAATTGTACAGACTTATTTCATTGTTTTGAATTATTTCCATACTCTATAACTAATTTATTTGATTATTATGTAATGATACCACAAAACACTGCATGGTACATTAGACTTAATAGGCACATTTCCCAGATACTTTAAAATCACATTCTTTATTTTTTTACATAAGAGTTTATGTTTATTGTCATTGTGTCATTGTCATTCACCTGGATTTAGAGATTGTTTTTTTTTTTTTTTTTTTACTTTTACATTACGAATAGATTTTGTAAGTGAAACAGTGGGAAAGGAAACTGTGCTATCCATTTATGTTTCCCATGGTTTTGTGAATTTTGTCATTGTCCTCTTAGATGTGTGACCCTAAGGTATCTCTCTCAATGTCCTATGGGACAAATACAGAGAATAATATAATCTGACACTTAAATAACCATAAGTGACTAAATAACTGTCCAAGTCACCTGGGAAAAAAAGAAGGTCATAGAATCTACATTTCAGCTTACATAGCAGGAATAAATTATACCTAAGAGAATTCAGCAGTGCTTAAGGAGGCAGAGCATTACCCACATTAATATATTGACAGAGGACAAAGAAAGGTTTAATTAACTTAGTAGTTAACCTTAAAAGTTTAAAAAGAATCTACAACTAGGGAAATGGTACCTAATCTATTATCTTTTCCTTGTAAGGGTCATTAATTTGTACAGTCAATATGGAACATCCTCTAAAGTGACTATATGCTTTCACAAGGTATTCTGTCAAATCAGTGAAAATGAAATTAAATTCCTTTTTAAAAATCAATTAATTATGTACTTGTATTTATGTAAAAAAACTTAAAGTATTTTAGAGGGTACATGAATAGGACTTTAGAAGTCAGAAATACTTAAAGAAGTGACTAGTTTTGAAAGCTGATGATTGTAGACAAGTCCCCACAACTGAACAAAAAGGGAGAGGATGAGGAAGAACATGACAATAAATTTTGCATATATGATTATGTGGTAGGTAAAGAAAACAGTAAACATAATGATGAAAAAAATAAATTTTGGAGATGTAGACTTGAATTAAAACCCTCAGAAGACCTAAGTATTGGAGATATTAAAATAACTAGAACTCTTAAATTTAAACAAAAAGTGTGTCAGTCCATGAATAAAATAACAGCAAAGTTTTAATTTTATCTATAAGATTAATTCACATATCAATTTGCAAGTTATCTGAAAATATTCTACAGTTGGTAGTTACTTGAGAGGAAATCTAATGTTGAAATCCTGATCTGTAAGCCATTGAAGATCGAGTAAAATATTTTCCTGTATTACAAGAGAAAATATAAGCAAATCAGTTTTCAGACTAAGAAAGACTATGGCAGGTCTAGGCTGACAGTTGGTTATTCAGGAAGATATTCAGATGATATGGCAATATATTGAATAGAATGAAAGATGATAAGCTTGGTAAATGATTAGAGGTTAGGTAGAAACTACAAATGTTTGGCTTTTCATTTTGTCATTTGGGTGTTCTACTTGTTAAGTTCATTGAACATGGGAAAATCAGAGGTTTTTCTGGGTAGGTTTATCATCATTAAATATTTTACATTTGTGCCTAACTTGAAGCAGCCTGAGAAGGGCAGATTGATTTATTCAGGACTCTGATACCAAGGTCTGAGGTTATCACAGAGCTCTCCTCTAGTAAATCTCATTTCCAGGATCATTGTTGTACAATAAGCAATTGAACAGAAGGGAAAACTAATAAGAATTATGTTTTCTCTTTATGTAGTTGAAGAGGAGTCTAAAAAGGAGATTGAGAAGGATTATCTAGAGGGTATGAATGGAATCTTTAATGTGTGGAAAAGAGAAGCCCAAAGCAAAATAACTCAGCAAAACCAAATCCATAACTCAATCTTTGCAGAGGCAGAAAGATAAATGAAGTGAGCTCAAAGATAAGCAAGAAGATCTCTGGGAACACAAATCAGTGCTTTTGGGTGTCTAGGGGATTTGCATTTACGCTTTTTCATTCTTTCAAAGATTTAGGAGAAATAATCTTTTTACAGCCTTTGTTCACTTGATAATTAATTATTGAATGTCCATGATGAAACAAAAGAAATTGAGAAAAAAGAAAAACAAGAGAAAAAAGGAGAAACAGTGGACTATGTACAGAGACTCTATAATCTAGTATTAGAGTGGGTTAATAAAGGTATCAAATAATTGGTAACATATTGTTTGAAGAGAATTAAAGAACCATAAAGAGAAATAATAGTGTATATGGTAGAAGAATGTTACATTGCTGGTGCTTGGGGACCTTGCTTTTATATTATATGCTGGCTTTTGAAAAGGGCTCTGACAGAGTAGAAAGACAAAGACACAAGGTTATCTACTTATCAGGGCAAATGAAGACTTGTGAACTTTGGAGTGGGACAGGCCTTGGTTTACCTGAAAATTTGCAAATGTCCCAATGAACCCAGAAGACAAGACTTGCTGGTTTGAAGGACACAAGCCTGACTGACTGTAAGTCAGTTAGCAGTAAGGATGGCCACACAAGATTTGCCTTTCTGACCTCCTCTGTTTATTCATGCTAATACCATTTATAATAACATGCTAATATAAAAGTTAAACAGACATCTCACCCAGAGGAGAACAGTTAGTTGGGCAGAAATATTGCTGCGAGGTTCTTCTGGAGACTATTCCTTAATAAGGATGATCTGGAGAATTTTTGTTGCTTAGGAAACACACTAAGAAAAGTCTGCCTGTCACTAGCAGCTCTGTGGGGATGGCCCTTGTGCCACATCTGCATTAGTAGGTGGCAGAGAGGAGAAAGGCCATGTCTATGCTCAGGGTTCTGACTATGAACATCTGAACTATGAATAATTAGTAGCCTACCATTCCCTGAAAAAGTAAGCTGGAGACTATCACCAGGGAGCAAGGTGAAGACTAGAAAAATTATATCTGGAACTGAGGGCCCTGAGCAAGAATTAGCCTAAGACAGATGGTGGGTCTACTCTAGAAGGTCTGGTGAGGTGTAAGCCCAAGATGGGTGCCATGAGGCCTGGATAGGGAGCTCTCCTGAGGTGACCACCAGTTGGGCACCGCAAGCCTAAGGGATAAGACTAGACCGGAGATGACTCCTGCATGATGCAGAAGCAGGACATAACACCCAGAGACCATTCCTGAGATGACCTCAGACACTCAGAGACCAAGGAGGCCTCTAAGAGAAACAAGCAAGTGGTGGAGAAATGGAAAAGAAAGGGAAATAGAGGATGTGGGCACAATGAAGAGAGGCAGAACTGAAGACTCAAGGGTAGTGAGGAACATGGCAATGTAATGTAAGTACTGTAATGTAATATAATGTAACATGGCAATGCTGATGTAAGTACTCTGTGATGGCATGGTGGGGTGCTGGCCTGTGCTGCCACTAGGGGCCACGTTGTGTGTCCCTAGACCTGAAGGAATAGAGTCTGTTACCACCAAAGTCCAGGGGGAATGTCCTTGCTCTGAGCTGCCACCGGAGGCCTGTTAATGTTTAAGGGCTGTGAATAATTGGCCCCATCCTTCATGGCATGATGGGAGAACTAGCCCTGAGGACACAGGAGCAGGAGAGTTCAACCTACCCCTAAGCCAGCTGCAGTACTCCGAAAAGCAACCCAGCGCATTACTGGGTTGCAAATGTGCTGACATCTGAGGAAAAGAGCATGAAAGAGTGCCTCTACCAGTGGTCTCCTGTGCAGTGGCATAGATGAAGGAGCGATACCCTCCTCTCCCCTCATACCTCACCACCTGCAACAGGCAGGAGACCTAGCCCTGGCATCATGAAAGCAGGAGAGCTGTCCCTGCCTCTCACCAAATGCAGTTCTCACACTCGGAAGAGCAGGCCCTGCATCTCACTTGGGAAGCAGAGTAGAGATGACCCTATTGGTAGGAGGCAGGTGGTTATCCCCAAGAGCAAGAGTGAGGGAGAGCCAGTCCTGCCTCTTGTCTGCCATGACCAACCCCCACAGCAGGCTGGAGATTTGGTTCTTAGGAGGTCCTGAGAGTAGGAGAGCTGTCCTTTGCCGTCAACAGATGCAACACCCTCACGTGGGAGAGCAGCAGAGTAGAGCCCACCCTGAAGGTGGTGGTGAGGGTGAGCTGGCCCCAAGAGTGTGAGTGTAAGAGAACTAGCCATGCAACTTGTCCTCTTGCAGCGACATGGGTGAGGGGGAGACTTACCCCTCCTCTTGTCCCTTGCCACTAGTGGCAGGCAGGAGAGTTGGCCCTGAGGTCCTCAGAGCAGGAGAGCTGTCTTTGTCACTCGCCTGCTGCAGTAGGCTTTGCACCTCACTTGGACAGCACAAAACAGCTGTCTCTGGATGTGTGGATTTCCGCTGAGCCAGTCCTAGGGCATGATTGTGGGAGATCTGGCCCAGCCTCTTGTCTACTGGGTGGTGGCAGAGATGAAGGACGGACATCCTTGATCCTTGCCATAGATGGCAGGCAGGAGAGCTGGACCTAGGGTCATAAGAACTAGCCGTGTCCCTCACCAACTGCATTGCGTGGGAGAGTGGGCTCCGCACCTCTACACCTTCCCTGGCAGCAGAATAGAGCTGTCCATGGCAGTGGGCTTTCCTGTGAGCGTCCACCAGGGCATGAGAGTGGAAGGGTCTGTGCATTGACCAGCTCAGCTATCTCTGAGGCCTAGATCCACATCTTTAAATTGGCCCGTCCCAACAGCTATCCCATAGATGAACTGCCGAAGTGCATAAAGGGACTAGTCCTACAAATCAAAACTACAAGATATCCACGGTCAGTGCAACAACAGGATACCCAAGAGTAGTCCAGTAAAGTTCCAGTATCCATAATGCAGCAGAAACCAGAGGCAGAACAGCAAGTCACTGCAAATAACACTTGCAAGCAAAGATGTGTGGGCCATAGGAGAGTTAGGAATAGTAGCTAAGTAAACATCTCAGACAGTGATAAGTATTAAACAGAAAGGCAAGGCTGGGAGGTGGGACGCAGGCAAACAGGTGCTGGCTGTGCTGTTCGTCAAGGTACAAAGTCACAGCTGATGACTGTAAAGAGAGGAGGAAGATGGGCAACGTTGCCATGAGCTGGCTAGTATCAAACTTTGTAAGAGCAATGTCTACAAACGCTGCATTTTTATTCTTGAAACGATTAAAGTTAGCTTGATATTTCCTGTAACACAATACTTTACTCCCTACTGAAGAAACAACTGAGCAGTAGCAATTGAATCATCATTCGTTTGCCTGGAAGGATTGGACAAATCAGACACATGTATTTTTATTTTTAAAACGTCTTAAATACTGGCACCGTAACATTAAAAAAAAATACAGAAGACTAAATATGTACATGCAACCTCAGTTTTACACGTGGCTTAAAAGGGGAATGTATATACATACAACCAGTTAAAGAATCTATGACCTCCACACAAATTCCATTGGGATGATCAGAAAAGCAACATTCAAATAGAAGAAAGCAAAACAAAATGAACCAAACTAATGAGCCACCATCAACACCACCCAAAATGATGTTATTATATTTTAATAAGATATTATTAAAACAGAAATTAGAGTAAATTTTTAAAAGATTGAAAACATTTTCAGGCTTCTTCTAGCATTTACATATATAAAATATTTTTATTTCTTTTTCACAATTACCTCACAATAATTGAAAATCATACTGTTTATGTATCATGCTTTGCATTACAAGTTTTATTTTTTTACTGTGTTATTTTTCTCTGGCCTCACAAATCATATGACAGGAAATTTTATTGACTGTATTTGAACATTAACTGATCTTTTTACACAACTTTTATTGTAATTTGTCTAAGAGACTATCATCTTCAGCCTGGAAAACTGCAATTGTATTTTAAAAAATGTATTTTAAAAACTGGTGAAGGCTTGTTTCTATGGTGGTCCTGGATTTGACAGCACTGGTTAAAAAATGATGCTACTTAGGTAGAAATAAATCTGAATCACTTTTTGCTTGCTAAAGTTCCCTCTTTCAGAAAATACAATCCAAAATTTTATTTAAAACCCTATTTTACCTTTCCTTTCCCACATTTTGCTGGTTTTGTGTGTTATAATGTATTTCCCAATATTCACAGGCTCTATCCAGAATATGATGTTAGCACCTTGTGCACATATTGTAAAATGATAAAGTACACTCCAAACACTTTCATACGTTCATGAGGAAGCATACCTTCCCGACCATGAGAGGTAGTATCTCAGGAAAACCTAGGAATCACTGCTGTGGCTGGTCACTGTACACTTGGGCACATTTTTATTTCCAACATTTATGCAACCATGCTTGGTTGCTGTCTCTTGGATGTGTGAAGGTTCTTGTACCCATATATCCCCAGGGAAAACAGAAATGTTAATCACATGTGGATGTCTCCTCAAAGGAGGAAATACCTGTTCTTACATCCAGAAAGTTGGGAATTGTAAGGGATTAATAGCCCGGTGATCTGCAGTATCTGTTAGACCAGTCCATATCAACCTTCCACATTAAGGACTGGAGGATAGTTGTCTAAACCACTCTTAGATTATCTCTATAACCATAAACTTCCCCCAAATCCTACAGTCTGTCTTCCTCTTCTTCTGTAAGGATTATGGCACTCTGCCCAAAGTTTGGCTGTGAGTCTCAGTGTCTCCTTCGATACCCTGGTGAGACTATAGACTTCAGTATGTTTATTCTATATTATATGGCTAATATCCACTTATAGGTGAGAATACAGCACAGGTGTATTTCTGCTTCTGGGATACCTCACTCAGGATGATCTTTTCTAATTCCCACTATTTGCCTAAAAATAGCATGCTTCCCTTGTTTTTAATTCCTGAGTAGTATTCCATGGTGTAAATGTACCATGATTTCTGGATCCATTCCTCAGTTGAGGGACATTTTGGTTGTGTCCAGATTCTGGCTCTTATGAACAAAGTGCCTGAATCCTATTGGAAGAAGAGGGTGATAGAAAGACCTGGAGCGAACAGGAATTCCACAAGGAGAACAACAGAACCAAAATACCTGGGGCAAGGGGGACTGCAGAGACTGATATTCCAACTAAGGACTGTGCATGGAGAGGACCTAGATCCCCTGTTCAAAGGAAGTCCAATAGCTGCTCAGTTTCCAAGTGGGTTCCCAAGTAAAGGGTACAGTGGCTGTCTCTGACATGAACTCAGTGGCCAGGTCGTTGATAAACTCCCACTGGGGGATAGAGCTTTGCCAGTCACAGAGGAAGATGATGCCTCCAGCCTTGATGAAACCTGATAAGCTAGGGTCAGATAGAATGGGAGGAGGTCCTCCCCTTTCAGGGAGACTAGGGAAAGGATAAATGGGAAGAAGAGAGAGGGTAGGTAGGACTGGGAGGAGGCAAAGGAGAGGGCTGCAACAGGGATAGAAAGTGGATAAATTGTAATAAATAAATATATAAATAAAATTAAATTAAAAAAAAGAAAAAAAAATCAGACAATCTGGACCATAGGGGCTAAAAGCCCAAATTCCCCCTACATTATCTATTCAACTAGCCCAGAACTTTCTTTAAGCCTTCAAGCTAATACAGGCAGACAATCTTTAGATCCTATCTTCTTAGAAAAATAACATGTACTCTCAGTTGAGTTTCAATGCAATTATGCTTTATTGTGTACCAGGAATTGTATTACACCAGAAAGCTTTCCTCCATTACAGTGTGTTTTAATATGTTGACGATACATATCAGACTCCCCAAGTTAGTTCCAGCCTTGCCAACTAAGTTGGGCACAACTGAGTTTTTATTCACTTCTCTTAATGGCGGCTCCTTTCTTGCCTACCTTGACACTTGCAGGGAGCCCCTCAGCTATTTTTTTCAGAGAGCATCTTGGATTTTTGGTAAGTGCATTAATTATTATAAGGAAGTTCTTAAATAATACTTGGTTGCTTATGAAAGATGTGAATTATGTTTTCTTAAAAACAATGTATTCTTGATTAGTTTCTTTAGGTGTACAGATTTTAGTAGGTTTATCAATATTATATGTCTATATGAGTGAGTATATACCGTGTGCATCTTTCTGCTTCTGGAATAGCTCACTCAGGATGATCTTTTCCAGATCTCACCATTTACCAGCAAATTTCATGATTTCTTTGCTTTTTATTGCTGAGTAATATTCCATTGTGTAGATATAGTACAATTTGTGCATCTGTTCCTCCACTAAGGGGCATCTGGGCTGTTTCCAGCTTCTGGCTATTACAAATAAGGCTGCTACAAACATGGCTGAGCAAATGTCCTTATTGTGTACTTGAGAATCTTTTGGATATACGCCTAGGAGTGGTATAGCTGGACCTTGAGGAAGTGCTATTCCTAGTTGTCTGAGAAAGCGACAGATTGCTCTCCAGAGTAGTTGTACAAGTTTACATTCCCACCAGCAGTGGGAATGTAAGTGTTTCTCTGCCATTCGATATTCCTCAATTGAGAATTCTCTGTTTAGCTCTGTTCCCCATTTTTTAATTGGATTACTTGATTTTTTGCTGTTTAACTTCTTTAGTTCTTAAACTGCTCAATTCCTATCCAGAAAGGCAAAGAGGCTGGGCATCAAAGGAAGGAGAAAAGAGCGAACAAGTCAGGAGCCTGACACAGAGGACCTCTGAAAAGCCCTTCCCTGCAGACTATCAATGCAGATGCTGAGACTTATGGGAAACCTTTGGGCAGACTGCATGGAATCTTATGAAAGAAGTGGGAAACAGTAAGATCTGGGGAGGACAGGAACTCCACAAGGAGAGCAACAGAACCAAAATATCTGAGCAGGGGGTCTTTCCTGAGACTGATACTCCAACCAAGGACTATGCATGGAGATAACCTAAGACCCCTGCACAGATGTAGCCCATGGCAGTTCAGTATCCAAGTGGGTTCCATTGTAAAAAGAACAAGGACTGTCTCTGACATGAACTGATTGGCCTGCTCTTTAATTACCCCCCCCAAGGGGGAAGCAGCATTACCAGGCCACAGAAGACTACAATGGAGCCACTCCTGATGAGACCTGATTGACTAGGATCAGAAGGAAGGAAAAGAAATCCTCCCCTATCAGTGGACTTGGGGAGGGGCATGCATGCAGAGGGTGGAGGAAGGGAGGGATTGGGACAGGAGGAGGGAGAGAACCACAGGGGGGAATACAAAGTGAATAAAGTGCAATTAATAAAGGAAAAAAAATACAATGTATTATCTACTCACATAAAATAAAAAATGTACTATGTAATTTTTCAGATCACATGGCACTATTTTCAGAACACTGAAATATTCTTCTAAAGACACACCAAAACTAATAAAATTTACCATAGGTTTTTTGACATAAAAGTTTTATATAAAATGTTTTTAAAAATAAATTTTACCTAAGAAGTACTTACATAATTTATTTTATAATAAATAATTCAAATAAAAATAAACAATTAATTCTTACAGCATTAGACATTGACTTTGCATATAAGGCCACCTCTTGTCTATATGGTTTAGATAAGCAAAGAGGAACAGGGAACTCAGGTAACACAAGAAAACCATTTTTCTTATCTATTTATTTATTTATTTATCTATTTATTTATTTATTTATTTATTTATTTATTTAAAACTTATTCACTTTGTATCCCAGCTTGAGTTCCCTCCCTCATCCCCTCCTAGTCCTGCCCTGTCTTTCTTTTCTCATCCATGCCTCTCTCCTAGTCCACTGATGGGGAGGTCCTCTTCCCCTTTTTTTTATTTTTTTAATTAAACTTTTATTATTTTTACATTAATTACATTTTATTCTCCTTGTATGCCAGCTATATCCCCCTCTCTTATTCTCTCCCAATCTTATCCTCCCTCTCTCATTTCCTTTCATGCCATTCTCCAAGGCAACTAATAGGGGAGGTCCACCTTTCCTTCCATCTGACCCTATCTCATCAGGTCTCATCAGGACTGGCTGCAAAGTCCTCTTCTGTGGCCTAGCAAGGCTGCCTGATTGAGGTATCCCAGAAGCAGAAAGACACACACACACCGTATATACAAACTTATAATTGGGTACTAGACCTATAAGATAGGATAAACATACTCAAATCTGTACACCTAAAGAAGATAAACAAGAAGAAGGACCTGGGTAAGATGATCAATCCTCACTTACAAAGACAAAGGGGATGGATATTGAAAGAAGGAAAAAACAAGAAACAGGACAGGAGCCCAACACAGAGGGCCTCTGAAAGCCTCTACCTAGGAGTATATCAAAGCAGATGCTGAGACTCATAACCAAACTTTTGGCAGAGTGCAGGGAATCATATGAAAGAAGTAGTTAGTAAGATCTGGAGAGTACAGGAACTTCACAAGGAAAGCAACAGAACTAAAATATCTCAGCTCAGGGGTCTTTTCTGAGACTGATACTCCAATTAAAGCACATTCATGGATATAACTTAGAACCCCTGCTCAGATGTAGCCCATGGAAGCTCAGTATACAAGTGGTTTCCCTAGTAAGGGGAAGAGGGACTGCCTCTGACATGAACTCAGTAGCTACCTTTTTGACACCCCCCCCCCAAAGAGGAGCAACTTACTCCCCTTCTATCTGACTGCTGTACATTGTCTTCCTCTGTGCCCTGGTAGGGCTGTTTTCCCCTCAGAGGAAGGTGATCCATGAACTCAGTGGCTAGCTCAGAAAACCACTTTTGCAAGGAATGTCCATTCTCTGGGAAGCCTTGTGATGTTAGCTAGATTCTCAAATACCTGGGGCAACTCACGATTCCAGCCGTCACAGTCTAATTCGATTGTTATCCTGGGTTTGCTCCCACATCAGAAATCAATTTTAAAAGGGAGTGAAATTCTAGGACACTTCCTTGAGGCTTAAGTTCACAAATGCACACCATGACCTCTGTTGTATTCTACTGAAAGACAAAATTCACAAGCCAGCTCAAATTCAGGAACTGACAAGATGTACCCACTTAGTGGCTAGACAATATTAAAGTTCCTCTACAAGAAAAGCAAAAGGAGATCACTGATGAAACATTTCACACAACTGACCTTAAAGAAAAAATGGTGGAAATTCTGTCCTCTGTGTCCTTACATTTTACATACTGTAAGAGTGCTATGCTTCAATGATTGTGCTAGTTTGAATGCAAGTAAGTGGTTCCCATAGGCTCATGTATTTGCAAAGCTTAGTTCTCAGTTGATGAATTGTTTGAAATAGATTAGGACATGTAGTCCTGCTGGAAGAGGTATATCACTGGAACTGAACTTTGAGGTTTCAAAAGCCTATGCCAGACCTAGCATCTTTCTCTCTCCTTGCTGTCTGTGGTCCAGGATGTCAGGTACTGCTCTTGCACCATGCATGGATAATGTGTAGAGTAACTCTCCAAAACTCTAAGCAAGCTCCCCCCACCCCCGATTAAATCACTTCATTTTTTATGAGTTACCTTGGTCATGGTGTCTCTTCCCAACAATAGAGCAGTAACTAAGAGAACGCAGTTTATGCAAGTGAACCTGGCGATGTGCGGTGTTATTTACTAGTTTTGATGAGAACTGATAGACTAAGATCAGAAAGAAGGAGAGGAGGACCTCCCCTATCAGTGGACTTGGGGAGTGGCATGCATGCAGAAAGGGGAGGGAGGGTGGGATTGGCAGGGGAGGAGGGAGGGGCTTATGGGGGGATACAAAATGAATAAAGTGTAATTAATAAAAAATAAATAAAAGATTTAAAAAAAAATTAAAAAAAAAAGCTGAGCTTATAGCTGACAGAGGCCAGTAAACAAAATAACTGAAACGATGTCAGCTTTGCATTGAAATCAGTAACTTTTCTAAATATATTTATGATAGACATGTTTTACAATGAAGACTAAAGCATCAGTAATTGTATATCAGAAACAATAATCAATGTAACATGAAAACAGAAAAGGAAGGATCACTCTCTGTAAGGCAAATGATTTTTTTTTGGTAAGTTTAATATTTTTTTAAGTTAATGTTTGCTTCTTGAATAATTACTAGTGTCTTCTAACATCTGATGCTTTTCGTTTTCTTTAAGAATTCTTAAAAAAAAAAAAGAATTCTTATTTGGGTAATAAATAATTAGAATCCGGCAGTTCTTTCATCAGTACTTAGACAATACCAATCTTTAATAATTAGATATAAAGACAAACAATTTCAACAATAATTTGTAAATATTTGAAACTGCACTGTTTCCTTAAGAATGTGATATTTTTCATTCATGGAAAGGTGGCTCAGCAGTTTAAAGTGTTTGCTGTTCTTCCACACAGTCAGAGTTTGGTTGCCAATCCCCGTGGGGCAGATCATGATTGTCCATCATTCAAGCTCCAGAAAACCTTTTGGACACAACCTCCAGACACACTTTTGGGCTCTGCACACACCCATATGAAAAATGTACATACTGAGAAATAGACATAAAGACATATTTTCCCTAAAATTAAGAGAATTTTTAGATTTTCAAATAACTTCATAAAGCAGTTATTTAATTTAAATTGTAAACAGAAATATAAAGGCTCAATATTGTTCATTACATTTTTACAAATAACAAAAGAAAAAGAGTCGAGGAAAGGTAATTTAACTCATCTAATTTAAAAAGTAGCATTGTCTTTACTTGGGATAATAAACTGATTTTAATGTGGATTAATATGCATCGTTCTATGAGAATAACAAAATATGTCAACAAAGTTCTCATATGATTAACAAATGCCTACAGTAAAACATGTGCTAAGTTCAAGGCTCTTTTTCACTTTTTCTTGTAACTGATTTAGTGTCTGGTTTTATATTGAGGTCTTTGATCCACTAGGACTTTAATTTTGTACAGGGTGATAAATATGGATAATTTTCATTTTCTACATGTAGACATATAGTTTGACCATCACTATCTGTTGAAGATGCTGTCTTTTTTCTATTGTATACTTTTGGCCTCTTTGTCAAAAATCAGGTGTCCATAGGTGTTGGGTTTATTTCTGGGTCTTCTATTCTATTTCATTGATCCACCAGTATGTTTCTATGCCAATACCATGCAATTTTTATTACTGTTGCTCTGTAGAACAGCTTGAAATCAGGGATGGAGATCTTTTATTGTCCAGGATAGTTTTAGTTATTCTGGATGTTTTGTTTTTCCATATGAAGTTGAGAATTGTTACTTTAAGGTCTGTAAACAATTGTGTTGATATTTTGATGGGAATTGCATTTAATCTTTTAGTAAGATGACTATTTTTATTATGGTAATCCTACCTATCCATGAGCATGTGAGATCGTTCCATCTTTAAATATCTTCTTCAATTTCCTTCTTTAAAGATTTGAAGTTTTTTTTCAAAAAAGACATTTACTTGCTTGGTTAGAGCTACAGCAAGGTACTGTATGTTATTTGTGGCTATTTGTGAAGGGTGTTGTGTCACTAATTTTTTCTTAGCACTTTTGTCTTTTGTATACAAGAGGGCTACTAATTTTTTGAGTTAATTTTTAATGCAGCCACTTTTTTGAAGGTGTTTTTTAGCTGTATGTGTTCTCCAGTAGAGTTTTTGGGGTTACTTATGAATACTCTCATATCCTTTCTGAATAGTGATATTTTGACTTCTTCCTTTTTGATTTGTATCCCCTTTAAACTAATTTACACAGGAGACAACTTCCAGAATAGAATACCAACAGCTAAGACTCTAAGATCAACAATCAGTAAATGGAACCACATGAAATGAAAATGCTTCTGTAAGGCAAAGGGCACTCTCAATAGAACAAAACGACACCCTCCAGCCGGGGAAATGCTCTTCAGCAACCCTACAACTGAAAGAGGGCTAATATCCAGATAATATGAATAACTCAAGAAATTAAACACCAACTAACCAAATACTCCAATTAAAAAGTTGTATAGATTCCATTCACTCTGCCCGACAGTTGGCCATCAGGCTCAGCATCTGCTCTGATAGTCTGCAGGGCAGAGGCTTTCAGAGGCCCTCTGTGGCAGGTTCCTAGGTTGTTTCCTGTTTTCTACTTCTGGCTTTCGGAGGCCCTCTGTAGCAGGTTCCTAGATGGTTTCTGATTTCTTCTTCTTCTGATGTCTATCCCCTTTGCCTTTCAGGATGGGAATTGAGCATTTTAGTTAGGGTCCTCTCTTTTGCTTAGTTTGTTTAGATGCACCAATTTTACTGGGTTTATCCTACGTTGTATGTTTATATGAGTGAGTATATACGGTGTGTGTCTTTTTGCTTCTGGGACAACTCACTCAGGATGATCCTTTCCAGGTCCCACCATTTACCTGCAAATTTCATGATTTCCTTATTTTTCATTGCTGAGTAATATTCCATTGTATAGATGTACCACAATTTCTGCATCCATTCTTCAGTTGAGGGGCATCTGGGCTGTATCCAGCTTCTGGCTGTTACAAATAAAGCTGCTACAACCATGATTGAGAATATGTCCTTTTTGTGTACTTGAGCCTCTTTTGGATATATGCTTAGGAGTGGTATGGCTCAATCTTGAGGACGCACTATTCCTAGTTGTCTGAGAAAGCGTCAGATTGATTTCCAGAGTGGTTGTACAAGTTTACATTCCCACCAGCAGTAGAGAAGGGTTCCCCTTTCTCCACAACCTCTCCAGCATGTGTTGTCACTTGAGGTTTTGATCTTGGCCATTCTGATGGGTGTAAAGTGAAATCTCAGGGTTGTTTTGATTTGCATTTCCCTAATGGCTAATGAGGTTGAGCATTTCTTTTAATGCTTCTCTGCCATTCGATATTCCTCTGTTGAGAATTCTTTGTTTAGCTCTGTTCCCCATTTTTTAAGTGGATTACTTGGTTTGCTGCTTTTCAGCTTGTTTAGTTCTTTATATATATTGGATATTAGTCCTTTGTCAGATAAAGGGTTGGTGAAGATTCTTTCCCAATCTGTAGGCTTTGTTTTGATGACAGTGTCCTTTGCTTTACTGAAGCTTTTCAGTTTCATGAGGTCCCATTTACTGATTGTTGCGATTAGAGCCTGTGCTGTTGGTGTTCTGTTCAGGAAGTTTTCTCCTGTACCAACGAGTTCTAGGGTATTCCACACTTTTTTTCTAGCCAATTTAATGTGTCTGGTTTTATGTTGAGGTCTATGATCCACTTGGACTTCAGTTTTGTGCAGGATGATAAGTATGGATCTATTAGCATTTTTCTACATGTAGACATCCAGTTGGACCAGCACCATTTGTTGAAGATGCTATCTTTTTTCCATTGTATGGTTTTGGCATCTTTGTCAAAAATCAGGTGTCCATAAGTGTGTGGGTTTATATCTGGGTCCTCTGTTCGGTTAAATTGATCCACCATTCTGTTTCTATGCCAGTACCATGCAGTTTTTATAACTGTTGCTCTATAGTACAGCTTGAGATCAGGGATGGAGATACCTCCAGAAGATCTTTTATTGTAGAGGATTGTTTTGGCAATTCTGGGTTTCTTGTTATTCCTTACGAAGTTGAGAATTTTTCTTTCCAGGTCTGTAAAGAATTGTGTGGCAATTTGATGGGAATTGCATTAAATCTGTAGATTGCTTTTGGTAAGATGGCCTTTTTACTATGTTTATCCTGCCAAGCCATAAGCATGGGAGATCTTTCCATCTTCTCATATCTTCTTCTAATTCTTTCTTCAGAGACCTAAAATGTTTTTCATACAATCTTTGATTTGCTTGGTTAGGGTTACACCAAGGTACTTTATGTCATTTGTGGCTATTGTGAAGAGTGTTGTTTCCCAAATTTCTTTCTCAGCACTTTTGTCTTTTGTATACAGGAGTGCTACTTAAGTGGGAAATAACAAGAGATGGAGAGGACAGGAACTCCACAAGGAGAGCAACAGAACAAGAAAATTTGAACACAGGGAACTTCCCAGAGACTCATACTCCAACCAAGTACTATTCATGGAGATAACCTAGAATCCCTGCACAGATGTAGCCCATGCCAGTTCAGTGTCCAAGTGGGTTACATAGTAATGGGAAGAGGGACTGCCTCTGACATAATCTGATTGGCCTGCTCTTTGATCACATCCCCTTGAGTGGGGAGCAGCCTTACCAGGCCACAGAAGATGACAATGCAGCCACTACTGATGAGAACTGATAGTCTAAGATCATAAAGAAGGAGAGGAAGAACTTCCCTATCAGTGAACTTGGGGAGGGGCATGCATGCAGAAAGGGGAGGAAGGGTGGGAATGGGAGGGGATGTGGGAGGGGATTATGGGGGGTACAAAATGAATAAAGTGTAATTAATAATAATAATAAAAAATACTTTATTTTATTTTATTTTGAATTTTATTTTTTTTCTTATCAGTTACATTTTATTAACTCTGTATCCCAGCCGTGTCCAATCCCTCATTCCTTCCCAGTCCCTCCCTACCTCCCAAATCTCCACTGTGCCCCTTTCCAAGTCCACTGATAGGGGGGGAACTCCTCCCCATTCATCTGATCCTGTTTTTTTCAGGTATCTTCAAGACTGGTATCTGTGGCCTAACAGGACTACTCCTCCCTTGGGGGGTGGGGAGGCCAAAGAGCCAGTCATTGAGTTCCTGTTAGAAATAGTCCTTGTTCCCCTCACAATGGGAAACCAATTGTTTACTGAGTTACCACAGGCTACATCTGAGCTGAGGTTCTAGGTTATATTCATACATGGTCCTTGGTTGAATGTCAGTCTCTGAAAAGACCCTGTGCCCTGATATATTTGGTCCTTGTGGAGATCCTATCCTTTCCCCATCAGACTAACACCCCTTCTTTCTTATGATTCCCTGTACTCTGCCAAAGGTTTGGTCATGAGTCTTTGCTTTGAAAACACTGCTAGTTAGAGTCTTTCAAATGCTTTCAGTAGACTCCTGTCATATGTTCAATGCACATCCCATCTGACTTTCTAAAAGAGGATTGATCATCTTACCCCATGTCTGTTCTCTTGATTATCTTTTTTAGGTGTACAGATTTCATTATGTTTATCATATCTTATAGGTTTATGTAAGTGAGTATATACCATGTTTGTTTTTCTCCTTCTGGGATATTTCATTCAGAATGATCTTTTTCTAGTTCCCACCATTTGCCTGCAAAATTCATGATTTCATCCTTTTTGATTGCTGAGTAGTATTCCATTGTGTAAAAATACCACAATTTCTGTACCCATTCCTCCGTTGATGGACATCTGGGTTGTTTCCAGGTTCTGGCTATTACAAATAAAGCTGCTATAAACATGGTTGAGCAAGTATCCTTTTTGTGTACTTGAGCAAACTTTGGGTATATACCTAGCAGTGGTATAGCTGGGTCTTGAGGAAGCACTATACCTAATTGTCTTAGAAAGCACCAGGTGGATTTCCAGAGTGGTTGTACCAGTTTACATTCCCACCAGCAGTGGAGGAGGCTTCCCCTTTCTCCACAACCTTTCCAGCATGTGTTGTCCTTTGAGTTTTTCATCTTGACCATTCTGATGGGTGTAAGGTGATATCTCAGGGTCGTTTTGATTTGCATTTCCCTGATGGCTAATGAGGATGAACATTTCTTTAAGTATTTCTCTGACATTCGATATTCCTCTGTTGAAAATTCTCTCTTTAGCTCTCTTCCCCCTTTTTTAATTGGATTGCTTGGTTTGCTGCTTTTCAGCTTCTTTAGTTCTTTGTATATTCTTGATATTAGTCCTCTGTCAGATAAAGGGGTTAGTGAAGATTCTTTCCATATCTGTAGGCAGGCGTTTGTTTTGATGACAGTGTCCTTTGCTTTACAGAAGCTTTTCAGTTTCATGAGGTCCCATTTATTGATTGTTGCTCTTAGAGGCTGTGCTGTTGGTGTTCTGATCAGGAAGTTGTCTCCTGTGCCAATGAGTTCTAGGCTGTTCCCCACTTTTTCTTCTAACAGATTTAGAGTATCTGGTTTTATGTTGAGGTCTTTGATCCACTTGCACTTTAGTTTTGTGCAGGGTTATAAATATAGATCTATTTTCATTTTTCTTCATGTGGACATCCAGTTGGAACAGCACCATTTGTTGAAGATGCTGTCGTTTTTCCATTGAATAGTTGTGGCTTCTTTGTCAAAAATCAAGTATTATAGGTATGTGGGTTTATTTCTGGGTGTTCTATGTGGTTCCATTCATCCTCCTTTCTATTTTTATGCCAATACCATGCAGTTTTTATTACTATTGCTCTGTAGTACAACTTGAGATCGGGGATGGAGATACCTCCAGACAATCTGTTGTTGTACAGGATTGTTTTGGAGATTCTGGGTTTTTTGTTTCTCCATATGAAGCTGAGAATCTTTTTCTCAAGGTCTGTAAAGAATTGAGCTGGTATTTTGATGGGAATTGCATTGAATCTGTAGATTGCTTTTGGCAGGATGGCCATTTTCACAATGTTAATCCTACCAATCCATGAGCACGGGAGATCTTTCCATCTTCTGAGATCTTCTTCAATTTCTTTCTTGAGAGACTTGAAGTTTTTCTCAAACAGGTCTTTCACTTGCTTGTTTAGTGTCACCCCAAGGTACTTTATGTTATTAGTGGCTATTGTGAAGGGTGTTGTTTCCCTAATTTCTTTCTCGGCCCTTTTGTCTTTGGTATACAGGAGGGCTTCTGATTTTTTTGAGTTGATTTTGTATCCTACCACTTTGCTGAAGGTGTTTATCATCTGGAGGAGTTCTCTGGTTGAATTTTTGGGGTCGCTCATATATACTATCATATCATCTGTGAATAGTGACACTTTGACCTCTTCCTTTCCGATTTGTATCCCCTTGATCTCCTTTAGTTGTCTTATTGCTCTGGCTAGGACTTCGAGTACTATTTTGAAGAGGTATGGAGAGAGTGGGCAGCCTTGTCTTGTCCCTGATTTCAGTGGGATTGATTTAAGTTTCTCTCCATTGAGTTTGATGTTGGCTATAGGCTTGCTGTATATTGCCTTTACTATCTTAAGTATGTGCCTTGTATCCCTGATCCCTCCAAGATTTTAAACATGAATGGGTGTTGGACTTTGTCAAATGCTTTTTCAGCATCTAAGGAGATGATCATGTGGTTTTGCTCCTTCAGTTTATTTATGTGGTAGATTACATTGTTGGATTTCCGTATGTTGAACCACCTTTGCATGCCTGGGATGAAGCCTACTTGGTTGTGGTGGATGATATCTTTGATATGTTCTTGGATTCGGTTTGCAAGTATTTTATTGAGTATTTTTGTATCAATGTTCATAAGAGAGATAGGTCTGAAGTTCTCTTCTTTTGTTTGGTCTTTGTGTGGTTTAGGTATCAGGGTGACTGTTGCTTCATAGAATGAGTTTGGCAATGTACCTTCTGTTTCTATTTTGTGGAATATTTTGAGGAGAATTGGTGTGAGCACTTCTTTGAAGGTCTGGTAGAATTCTGCGCTGAAACCATCTGACCCAGGGCTTTTTTTGGAGGGGAGACTGTGAATGACTGCTTCAATTTCCTTGGAGGATATAGGGCTGTTCAGTCTCTCTACCTGATCTTGACTTAATGTTGGAAGATGGAATCTATCAAGAAAATTGTCCATTTCATTTAGGTTTTCAAATTTTGTGGCATATAGGCTTTTGTAGTATGACCTAAAGATTGTTTGAATTTCCTCAGTGTCTGTAGTTATGTCACCCTTTTCATCTCTGATTTTGTTGATTTGGATAGATTCTCTCTGCTTTTTAGTAAGTTTGACTAAGGGTTTGTCTATCTTGTTGATTTTCTCAAAGAACCAGCTTTTTGTTTCATTGATTCTTTGAATAGTTTTATTTGTTTCTAATTGATTGATTTCAGCCCTGAGTTTGATTATTTCCAGCCGTCTGCTCCTCTTGGGTGTATCTGCTTCTTTTTTTTTTTCTAGGGTTTTCAGTTGGGCCATTTAGTTGTTTGTATGTGATGTTACGAATTTCTTCTTGCAGGCACTTAGTGCTATAAATTTTCCCCAGAGCACTGCTATCAATGGGTCCCATAAATTTGGGTGTGTTGTGCCTTCATTTTCATTGAATTCTAGGAAGTCTTTAATTTCTTTCTTTATTTCTTCCTTAACCCAGCTGTCATTGAATAACAAGTTTTTCAGTTTCCATGTGAGTGTAGGCTGTTTGTTATTTCTGTTGTTGTTGAGGTCCAGCTTAAGTCCATGGTGGTCAGATAGAATACAATGGATTATTTCAGTCTTTTTGTATCTGTTGAGGCTTGCTTTATGACCAACTATATGGTCTATTTTGGAGAAGGTTCCATGCAGTGCTGAAAAGAAGGTATACTCTTTTGAGTTTGGATGAAAAGATCTGTAGACGTCTATTAGTTCCATTTGATGTAGGGTCTCTGTAAGTGTTTTTATTTCCCTATATGTTTTCTGTCTAATTGATCTGTCCCTTGGTGAGAGTGGAGTGTTGAAGTCTCCCACTATGAGGGTTTTAGGATCAATGTGTGATTTAAGCTTTTATATTGTTTCATTTACGAATGTAAGTGCTCTTGTATTTGTGGCATAGATATTCAAAATTGTGATGTCCTCTTGGTGGATTTTTCCTTTGATGAGAATATAGTGTCCCTCTTTATCTGTTTTTATTAACTTGGGTTGAAAGTCTATTTTATTAGATATTAGGATGGCTACTCCCGCTTGTTTTCTGGAACCATTTTCTTGAAAAACATTTTTCCAGCCCTTTACTCTGAGGTAGTGTTTATCTTTGTTGCATAGGTGTGTTTCTTGGATGCAACAGAATGTTGGATCTTGTTTCTGCAACCATTCTGTTAGTCTGTGTGTTTTTATTGGGGAGTTGAGTCCATTGATGTTGATAAAAACTAGTGACCAACAATTGTTACTTACTTTAGATGTGGGGTTGGTGGTGTCACTGAGTTTCATTGCTTGTATTCTTTTTTTTTTTGTTGTTGTTGTTGTATAGTTATCTATTTCCTCTGTTTCCTTAGATGTAGTTGTTTTCTTTGGTTTGGAGTTTCCCTTCTAGTAACTTCTGTAGAGCTGGGTAACTATGTAGATATTTTTTAAATTTGGTTTTGTCTTGGAATATTTTGAATTCTCCGTCTATGTTGATTGAAAGTTTTGCTGGGTATAGTAGTCTGGGTTGGAATCTGTGGTCCCTTAAGGACTGCTTGATTTCTGTCCAGGCCCTTCTGGCTTTTATAGTTTCTGTTGAGATATCTGGTGTGATTCTGATAGGTCTATCTTCATATGTTACTTGGCCTTTTTCCCTTGCTGCTTTTAGAATTTTTTCTTTGTTTTGTAGGTTCAGTGTTTTGACTATGATGTGATGTGAAGAATTTCTTTTCTGGTCTAGTCTACTTGGTGTTCTGTAGGCCTCTTGTATGTTTATGGCCATCTTCTTTTTTAAGTTGGGAAAGTTTTCTTTTATAATTTTCTTGAAAATATTTTCCGGACCTTTGAGCCTGATGTCTTCTTTTTCTTCTACTCCTATTATTCTTAGATTTTGTCTTTTCATGGTGTCCTTGATTTCTTCAATGTTTTGTGTTTGGAACTTTTCTGATTTTATTTTTTCTTTGAGAGACGTGTCAATTTCCGCAAGTGTATCTTCGGCTCCTGAGATTCTTTCTTCCATCTCTTGTATTCTGTTGGTGATGCTTACCTTTGTAGTGCCTGATCTTTTCTCTATGTTCTCCATCTCCTGGTTTTGCTCTATTTGTGTTTTCTTTATTGATTCTAATTCTGTTTTCATGTCTTGCACTATTTCCTTCATCTGTTTGAATGTGGAGTCCTGCTTTTTAATGATACCTTCTATTTTTTTGTCTGTTTCCTCTTTATATATCACTAATTGTGTTTCTACTTCTTTGGGTATAATTGCCTGTATTTCTATGAGAGCTTTGTTTATTTCTTCTTTATTTGCCTTCATTTGTGTGGACATTTCTTTGAGAGCTTTGTGCATTTCTTCTCTGTTTGCCTCAATTTTCGTGGTCATTTCTCTGAGAGCACAATTTGTTCCCTCTTGGTTAGTCTCGATTTCTTTGGCTATTTCTCTGAGGGCTTTGTTCATTTCATCTTTATGGGCCTCTAATAGCTGGAGAAACATAGTTTTGAGGTCGTTTTCTTGTATATCTAGTGAATTGAAGTATCCATTGTTTTGTGGGGTCGCTGATGAGGTCATTATATCCTGATTTTTGTTGGGAGTGTTCTTACATCTGTCTCTAGCCATCTGGTTATTTATAATCCTCACTGTTTGTTCCTCGAGATTGTAGTTCGGGCTATGATCATCTCTTTCTGTTTTCTGGACTTTTTTTTCAGGAAGATGATAGAGGTTCACTGGTTTCGGAGTGTGCACTGTGGTTTCAGTTTTGCCTAAGTAAGGAATGTTATGCTGACACTATTCGCGTGTGCTTTTAGCGGGCGTAGTGTGCATGCACGGATTCTCTGACTATTGCAGTGGCCTGCAAGCCACTATTATGCAGTTCTGACTGAGATTCAGGGATTTTTTGCCTGGATTACACTGGTGTACCCACAAGGCAGAGGCTTCAATGTTGGGGTCGCTATCCCAAAAATCCTTATGATGCCCACACTAGGGGTGTGGGTGGCAGGGATCTTGTCATGTTGCTTCTGTGGAGAGGCCCTGGGTCTGGGGCAATCTCTCCCTAGAAGGCTCACTCACTCTCTTGAAGGACCAGTTGGAATGCACAGGGGTTCCCCTTGCTCACTACACTCTGATTTGATCCTGCTGCAGAAGTGCATGGGTAGGCTATCAGTCAGCTCTGTGACACTGTGGCCGCAGGACTCGGTGTCCACCTTTCCTGTGTGCTGCCTCTTTGTCCTTTCCCTCTGCCAGGAGGGGTTATGTTGACTGGTCCCTGGGTGGCACGGGAAAGAGTTAGGTTGAGTGTACTCAATCCCAGATCCTGGGCCCAGATCTCTCTGCCAGAAGCAGCCTGGCAGTAGAATCTATGTTTGCCGATCCCGGGAGAGTACCAGGTAGGGTTAGTGTCCTCAGATCCAGAGCTTGGGTTTCTCTGCTAGGGGCCACTGGGTGAGCTGGAGTCAGGGTGCTGTGTCCTTGGCAGGCTGCCTCTCTGTCCTTCCCCTCTGACCTTCCCCTCTGCTAGGGCAAGCTTTTGGAGGTGTTCTCAGGGGAGTGCCAGCAGGGATTGGGGCTTCTCAGTCGGATCCTGAGCAGGCATTTCTCTGCCAGGGGTCGGGGGTAGGGGGCGCCAGTGATAGAACTTGCTGCTAGACCTTATTGCGTTGGACCCAGGAGAATCTCAGGACGTGTAGAATGACCACAGTTCCAGATCCCGAGCTGTAGTTTGCGAGGAGCAGCTGGCAGCACTGGAGTTCCGGCACTGTGAAGCTGCTGTGTGCCTCTTTATCCTTCTGCTCCGCCGTGGCAGGGTTATGGTGGCGTTTGGGGGAGTGCCCAAAAGGATTGGGTTTTCTCAGCCCAGATCTCGGTTGGGGTACAGACAATGTGGTCTGTGGCAGATTCTGCTGGCTGCCTTTTGCCTCCTCCCAAGAGGGAGTAGGATTTTGAGCTGGGCGCGCACCTGCAGTCAGTGCGCTGCGGGAGCTCAGTTGTGATGGCGGCAGGTACCCGTGGTCGGAGAGACCTTCCAGGGAAAGACTGGGTGACCCGTGATCAGTCTAGCAACTTTCCTTCCCCGTGGGGTTTTTTTTTGCTACTGAGACTCTCAGTCTCAGGCACCCTTGTGCCCACCGATCAGCCTGGGAAAGTGATCAGGACAGGCAGGCCTGCGGCACCAGCCCTGAGACCCAAAGCCCATTTAGCCGGGTTCTCTTCCGGGTTCTGGCTGGGCAGGTGAGAGTGGAACCAACATATTCCCACGCGGTGGGAGCCTCCCCTCACCTGGGAAACATGCGGATCGCTGTTGTTTTAGGTCCCAGAGTTCAGTCTCCTGGTCGCTGCACGGAGTGTGTTGTCCAGCTTCTCAGACATGGTGTTCTCCTGGCGCCGCCATCTTGGCCCTCCTCAATAATAAATATTTTAAAAAAGGTCACTACCTTCCAGAATAGCATGATCTGAACAATAATTCTTCTAGTAAAAAGTAATATATTTGTATTTAACCTTTAAATAAAAGTTTTATATGAAACAAAAAAGGTGTATAGAGCTAAACAGAGAATCTCAAAAGTGAAATATGTCAGAGAAACACTTAAAGAAATACCCAACGTCCTTAGTCATCATGGAAATGCAAATCAAAAGGACTCTGAGATTCTACCTTACACCCATCAGAATGGGTAAGCTAAAAAACTCCAGTGACAATTCATGCTGGAGAGGATGTGGAGAAAGGAGAACCCTCCTCCATTGCTGGTAGAAATGTAAAATTCTATGACCACTTTTGAAACTAATCTGGCACTTTCTCAGAAAACTAGGAATCGTGCTACTTCATGACCCAGCTATATCACTCCTAGGCATATATCCAAAAGATGCTAAGCAAGGACATTAGCTCAACCATGTCAGTAACAGCTTTATTCAATATAGCCAGAATCTGGAAACAACCTAGATGTCCCTCAAACAAAGAATATATACAGAAATTGTGGTACATTTACATAATGGAATGCCACTCAGCTATTAAAAACAAGGAAATCATGAAATTTGTAGGCAAATGGATGGAACTAAAAAATGGTCATCTTGAGTGAGGTATCCCAGATGCAGAGAGACATGCATGGTATACATTCACAAGTGGATATTTGCTATATAATGTTAGATAAACATACTAAAATCTACAGACCTAAAGAAACTAAACAACAAGGAGGATCCTAGGAAAGATGCTTAATTCTCCTTCAGAAGAAAAAACAGGATGGACACAGGAAGCAGTAGAATAGATGGAACAATGGAACAGGATTGGAGCCTACTACAGATGTCCTCTAAAATACTCCACCCAGCAAGGTATCCAATCATATGCAGAGACTCACAGCCAAACTTTGGACAGAGCACAGGGAGTCTTAATGGAAGAAAGGAGATATAGAAGGACCTGGAGAGGACAGGACCTCCAAAAGGAGATCAACAAAGCCCCCCCCCCCCCGCCAAAAAATGCTAGGGCCAGGGTGTTTGAAGAGACTAATACATCAACCAAAGACCATGCATAGAGACTACCTAGAACCCTTGCTTAGACATAACCCATAGACAACTCAGTCTCCATGTGAGTTCTCTAGTAATGTGAGAAGAGACAGTTTCTGAAAGGAGCTTAGTTGCCTGCTCCTTGATGTCTTCACCCTGGTGGGGTGATCTATCCAGCCTACAGAAGAAGAGAATCCAGGCAGTCCTGACAGGACCTGATAGGATAGGGTCAGACAGGAGGGGTGGAAGACTTCCCCTATCAGTGGACTAGGGGAGAGTGATAGGGTAGGAAGAGGTAAGGAGGGTGAGACAGGGAGGAGATGATTTGGTGACTATTCCTAAACTGTTGTATTTCTCTAAATGAAGCTCTTATCCAAAGTTGCAGCACATTTAGCAAACAGTAGTACAGTTATCTGTAATTTCATCTACAGATAAGAATGACCTTCAAGATATTTGTTGCATCAGTGATTCTCAAGTCCTTTGAGGCCACTTATGACCCTCTATGGTGTAGTTAAAATGTACTATTTGTCTTCCCTTAGTGCAAATTAGGAAGAGAGTTACAGGGAGAAATACATAGACGCTGTCACTTGTAACTGTTCTCAAAAGTGGCACCCCATCAGTTCTATACTTTGTAGTTCTAAATTTCTGTATCCAACCTAAGGGATACACTGGAGAGAAAATGGAGGGATTACAGACCACTAAAGACCACTTTAGAGGCTGATTATTAAGCAACATATCCATCCCCTTTACAGACACATACACACTCATTTTTTTTTCCTATGGATTCTATACATTGCAAACTAAATTTTCTTTTTTTATATTGTATTTTTTAAAATTTTTTCTTATCAGTTACATTTTATTAACTCTGTATCCCAGCTATATCCCGCTCCCTCATTCCCTCCCAGTCCCACCCTCCCTCTCTCATCTTCACCCTGCCCCTTTCCAAGTCCACTGATAGGGAGGGACCTCCTCCCCATTCATCTGATCCTGTTTTATCAGGTATCTTCAAGACTGGCTGCAAAGTCCTCCTCTGTGGCCTAACAGGACTGCTCCTCCCTTGGAGGGTGGGGAGGTCAAAGAGCCAGCCACTGAGTTTCTGTTAGAAATAGTCCTTGTTCCTCTTACTATGGGAAACCAATTGGTTACTGAGCTACCACGGGCTACATCCGAGCAGGGTTTCTAGACTAAATCCATACATGGTCCTTGGTTGAATGTCAGTCTCAGAAAAGACTCTGTGCCCAGATATATTTGGTCCTTGTGGAGTTTCCCCATCATACTAACTCCCCTTCTTTCATATGATTCCCTGTACTCTGCCAAAGGTTTGGTTATGAGTCTTTGTATCTGCTTTGAAAACACTGTTAGTTAGAGTCTTTCAGATGCCTTCAGTAGACTCCTGTCATATGTTCAATGCACATCCCATCTGTCTTTTTAAATGAGGATTGATCATCTTACCTCATGTCCGCTCTCTTGATTATCTTTTTTATGTGTATAGATTTTATTATGTTTATCATATCGTATAGGTCTATATAAGCGAGTATATACCGTGTTTGTCTTTCTCCTTCCGGGATATTTCACTCAGAATGATTTTTTCTAGATCCCACCATTTTCCTGCAAATTTCATGATTTCCTCCTTTTTCATTGCTGAGTAGTATTCCATTGTGTAAACATACCAAAATTTCTGTATCCATTCCTCTGTTGATGGACATCTGGGTTGTTTCCTGGTTCTGGCTATTACAAATAGAGCTGCTATAAACATGGTTGAGCAAGTATCCCTTTTGTGTACTTGAGCAAATTTTGGGTATATACCTAGCAGTGGTATAGCTGGGTCTTGAGGAAGCACTATTCCTAATTGTCTGAGAAAACGCCAGATAGATTTCCAAAGTGGTTGTACCAGTTTACATTCCCACCAGCAGTGGAGGAGGGTTCCCTTTTCTCCACAACTTCTCCAGCATGTGTTGTCACTTGAGTTTTTTATCTTGGCCATTCTGACATCTCGGAAGTCTCCACACTCATTTTTTAAAATGTTAGTAACAAAAAAAAGAAATATGTTTTACCTGATAATTCCCTGTGACTTACCTATTTGATGACGAGCCTAAAAAACGAAGGGCAAAGAGTTAGAGACAATTTTTTGAGAAAGTGTTAGGCTGATTTCTAAAGTGGTTGTTCAAGTGTGCAATAACACCAGAAATGAAGGAAGGTTATCCTTTCTTAACAACCTCACCAGCATGTGCTGTCTCTTGAGTTTTTGATCTTAGACATTTTGATAGATGTGATATGGTATCTCAGAGTCCTTTTGATTTATATTTCCTTGATGACTAAGGACAGTGAGCATTTCTATAAGTGGTTTTCTGACATTTGATAGTCCTGTGTTGAGTATTCTCTGTTTAGCTCTGTTCCGCATTTTTATTTAGGTTATTTAGTTTGTTGATGTCTAATTTCTTGAGTTCTTTATATATTTTGGATATTAGCCCTCTTTTGGATGTAGGGTTGGTGAAGATATTTTCCCAGTCTGTAGGCTGTCATTTTGTTCTATTGACAGTGTCCTTAGCTTTATTGAAAATTTTCAGTTTCATGAAGTCCCATAGTAATGTGAGCAGGGGCTGCCTCTGACATGTTATCTGTTGCCTGTTGATCAGTTCCTCCTGGTTGGGTATCCTTGCCAGTCCACAGAAGAACAGTATGCTGCCAGACCTGATTATACTTAATAGGCTGTGGTCAACTGGTGGAAGAAGAGGGCTTCTCCTTTCTGAGGAGTAGAGGAGAGGGATAGAGGGATAACGGGAAGGAGAGTCGGACCAAGATGAAATGAGAGAAGGGGATTCTATAGGAATGTAAAGCAAATAAATGACAAATAAAAAGACTGTTTCATTAAAATCTTTACTATATGTGCCAAAGACAAGCATAGGTTCACAGAGAAACCAAAGCAGAAAATGTGAGTCAGATTTTCCTCAAACTAGAAGGAGGAAGATATTTTGTGAAGTGTTAAAATATGATGTTAAAATAATGAGGAATGTCAGAATGCTGTTTGAGGATTGTGACTAAGTGTTGAGGTGGCGCAGCATAATAAGCAGAATGCAGCCTAGGCCAGCCGCCGGCCAACTGCAATAGAAATTAGTGTTCCACTCTGGAGAACATAAGGATAGAAGACAACTGATTGTAAATGTCAAAAAATTACGGTAAAAGACTAATTTGTTTTAAAAGATATTTAAAAAAATATAGTTGTCAAGACTCTGCCTACAAAATTTGGGCGGTCTTTTAATTAACAATGATTTAAACAAAGCAGGAAGATCTACAAAAAAAAAATTAGGGTCTAGAGCAAATGCTTATGAACACACAAAAGTGAGCATAAAATAATTTGCAAAGTATGTATATCTGTTTGTAACTCTCTCCAAAACGCCTAGATTTTTTTTTAATCTTTGTACTTCATCCACATTATAAAAGCCTATGATATCTACACAATTTTATTTTTTTTAAGTAATAGATACTTGCGCAAGTTGGAGATTTTTAGTTTGAGAAAAGAGCAAAGACTTCTCCAAGAACGGGAATAAGCTATCACAGGCAGCCTCTGAAAGACTCCACCCAGCAGGGTATCAGTGCATATGCTGAGATGGATGCATAGCCAAACTTTGGGCAGAGTGCAGGGAATCTTATCAAAGAAGGGGGAGATAGGAAGACCTGGAGGACACAGGAGTCCCACAAGAAGAACAACAGAACAGAAAAATCTGGGCACAGGGTTCTTTTCTGAGACTGATATTCCAAACAAGTATCATGCATGGAGATAACTTAGAACCTTGCACAGAAGTAGCCCAAGGCATGCCAGTGTCCAAGTGGGTTTCCCCAATAATAGGAACAGGGACTGTCTCTGACATGAACTCATGGGCTGGCTCTTGGATTACCTCCACCTGAGGAGGAGCAGCCTTCCCAGTCCACAGAAGAAGACAAAGGAGCCAGTCTGGTGAAACCTGATAGACTATGGTCAGATGAAAGGGGAGGAAGACCTCCCCTATCACTGGACTGGGGGAGGGTCATAGGAAAAGAAGAGGGAGGAAGGGTGGGATTGAGAGGGGTTGGGGGAAGGGACTACAGCTGGGACACAAAGTGAATAAACTATAATTAATAAAATAAATAAATAATACTAATCATTAAAAGAAATTCTTATGTTTTATTTTGGCTAAGAGTATGTGTGTGCTAGTCATGCTGGGGCTGAAGAAACAGCTATAATTGTTAAAGAAACCAGCACCAGTGAAATGAACCTTCAAGAACGCAATGAGGAAAATAGAAAATTCTTCCTATGATCAACACACAACTGTGGTGTAGGGCACCAGTATTGCAGGCTGCATCTTTAGCTGGTAGCAAATCTCAGCAATGTAGTAAATGTTTACATTATATCATTTCTGAAAATCGTGGTAAGTAGCTGAGACTTGGTACTTTTTTTTTTTCAGGGTTAGATTCTCTGAAAAGGCACTGAATTTGAAGCCTTCCTTGCAATGCAGGCTCTCGGGTACTGGACTATATTTTCTGTAATGAGTTATATGTAGAATTCTGAGGAAAAGCAATAGAAAGCTATGGTTAAAGTGGAGTGTTTTCAGGTAAAGTTGTTAAGGACTGGAGTTGTGATGGTTACTTTTAATTGTCAACTTGACCAACTTAGATTAATTAGTGAAGAGTACTTTCAAGAAAGCTTCTCTAATTTAAGATCACCTGTGGTCATGCATGTGGGCTATTGTCTTGATTGTCTTAATTGATGCTTTCTGCTTTTTGCCTGAGTGGCTTTCACACCATCAAACTCATTTAATCTGTGGCTGCCACTTCTGATTTATTTTCTAGTGTTCAATCAGGTTCTTCATGCTTGCATTCTTGACCGAGTACCAGTGGTTGTTTAGGAGTCATGCAGTCTTACAGAACCAGACCGGACTGTGCAGGTATGGGACTTTGTGGGCTGAGCGAAGAACTCCAAAGTTCTAAGCCTCTCTGGTGTGAGACATACATTGTTGAACTAGCCTGTCCACACTTTTAAACAAATCCAATGTTTTTATAGATAGACTATTATCATTACCATTTATTATTATTATTAATTACGAGATATTCAGTTGATATCTGGACTGCAATCTCCTCCTTCATCTCCTCCAGGGGGTCTAGGTCATCTTCATGTGTGGTCCTTGATTGATTAATCAGTCTTTGCAGGACCCCCAAAGCCCAGTTAGGCACTGGACCCAAGTTTTATTGTCCACCATCAGGAAGAAGGCTTAAAAACAATCTATTACGCATGGCAGCTCAGCATCCAAGTGGGTTTCCCTAGTAATGGGAACAGGGACTGTCTCTGACAGGAACTCAGTGGTGGGCTCTTTGACATCCCTCTCCCCCATGGGAGGAGCAGTTTTGGTAGGCCACAGAGGAGGATATTGCAGCCAGTCCTTATGAGACCTGATAAACCAGGGTTAGATGGAAGGGGAGGAACACCTCCCCTATCAGTGGACTTAGAGAGGGGCAGGAAGGAGATGAGGGAGGGAGAATGGGATTGGGAGGGAAGGAGGGAGGAAGCTACAGCTGGGATACAAAGTAAATAACCTGTAATTAATAAAAATTAAAAAATATATATATAAAAAAGAAAAAACAATCTATTAATCTCCTCTTTAATATTCATTAATTCTCAGTTCTGTTCTGTTACCACCAAGGAATAAAGAGGAGTGGGTCACTGTTGTGTTTCACTATGAGCCTAAATTTTTCATAGTTGTATTATTATTCGTGATTAGACTTCATGGTATTTATGAAATAATTGCTGTGTCCAAAATACTGATTGCTTATGTTAGAAAATTTTGTGTTCTGTGCCCTGATGTGAGGACTGACTAAGAGAGGACAGGGTCACTCTAATGATAGAATTGGCATGACTATGTAATTGCTTATTGGACAAAAATGCCCTCATTTACTTAATATTTTGAATCTCTATTCTTGCTTTGAAATTTAACCCTTAGTTATGTGCCAGAAAGAAAAAAAATACAAGCGCATTATTGAGTGAAATTATGTTCTACAATCTGATTTTCAAGTTATAAAGATCCCAGGTTTTATATTTGAAAGTCAGTTTATTCATAGTGACCATACAATACTATGACTGCCTACAGTTTCTGGAGATCAATGAAATGGAGTAAGCTCTCCACTTGCTCATATGGAAACACGTAAGCTCAAAGATACAGAGATGTTTGTTTTGTCAATCATTTTAGGTACACATACTTTATAATGTTTATATGTGAAATAATTTATAAAATATATACAGATTTACTATTTCTGGATTTATTAGTTATTTTATAAACGGATAGTTTTATTTAAAAAACTGACTTAAATATTTAAGTTTTATTGAAACATGGTTAAATTTTACTATTAACTAAAAATAAAACCACGTGTTACTGTATTCTTTCTAATTTAAGTTTCATAGAGCATTTTTAGAAATAAATTTAGATTGTAGACTGCTATATATTTTCTCAATCTGTTCTAGAATATGAGGGCCTTACTTTGATTCAGTCTCATGTAGAGACACTTGTAAAACCATCTGAATTCTCCGGTTCTATTTTTCTAGCTAAAATAAAGCATGTTTCCAAATGTTTAATACAGCTTTTTAAATGTGTAGTCACAGATGTTATTTCTGAATTTAATTTCTTTCTGATTTGAAGACTTGTGTTTTTTATGCAAACGCACATCAGAGGACAAATTATGCCAATTTAAGCTAGTATCAAAGATTACTGCCTATGTGGGTGCCACAGGAAAGAAATAAAGTTATTTGCAGTGATGGAATAAATAGAACGACCATTGCTAAAAAAAGAAAGTTCTGCATGCCAGTGCAGCACAGGCACAGCTATAGAGACCTGGATCTAAGCTTCATGTTATAATCAGGTTTGACATCGTTTGTTCATATTAAAGGACACACAGAAACATAAATTATTACCTATGTACACGCATATAATTGGTGATAAAAATAACAATTTCTCTAAATAAATTTGTACAATCTTGGTCTATTAATTAATTTCAAATTTGTTTTAATTGAAATACAATTCCACCGTGTGCTCTCATCTTTCCTCCCTCTAACCCTTTCCAGGTAGTCTTTTGTAAACCCATCCCATACTCACCCTTTCAAACTGATAGACTCTTTTTTTTCTTTGATTATTATTGTTGTGCATATATAAAAGTGCAAAAAAATATGTGTGTGTAAACAAATATCTAAATACAATCTGCTGACTCTGCTTTTTTTCTGTTTGTGTGTATATGGTTTTAGAGTTGACCACGCTGCATTGTACAACAAATAAGGAGCTCATCTCTGGGAGAAGCTGAGTCTCCTCTTCACATTAGCCATTAGTTACTTATAGTGCCTTGTGTAGGATTGAGTCCATATAAAAATTTTCCATTCATATATATGTACATATATGCATATTCATATATATATATATATATATATATATATATATATATATATAATATACCAATCCATTGATATCTACATTGTATTCAGTTGTTGTTTTCTGTGGTCTAGAACAAATATATCTGTAATATATTTACGAGAAAACACTTAGGATATAACTATAAAGAAAAATAAAGAACAGTTGAACTAATTACTTCTAAAATAAAATGACTATAATTTATAAATATAGATTAAACATTATTAATCCTAATAAAAGAGTTTTTAGCCAATGTTATTTGTGTATAGACTGTTTTCACTGTGAGTAAAATGTAATGATCACTAAAATTTACACATAATAGCTTGTCTAATAATTCAGTGTGTTTATACAGAGTAATAAAGTAAACATCAATGTTTAATTTTTCAAAGAAAAATTACCCTTTTTGCTTTGCTCAACTTAGTTCATAGTGGCTTTATTAGTAATAACCAGAAACTGGAAACAACCCAGATGGTCCTCAAGCAATGAATGAATAAGGAAACTGTGGTACATCTACAAAAACCCTTAAAAACATGGACATCATGAAATTTGCAGGCAAATGGATGACCCGGAAAAGATCATTCTGAATGAGGTAACCTAGATCCAGACATGATATAAGACATGTCTGAAATGGTATAAGGCAGATATTAGCCTTATATAATAGAGGATAACCGTACTACAATCCAGGGACCTAAAGAAGCTAAATGAAAAGGAACACTGCAGGGAGGATGATTAATTCTCTTTAAGAAGGGCAAGTAGAACAGACACTGGAAACAGTTGAAGAGAGGGAGCAAGACAGGAGCTTAACATATATGTCCTCTTAAAGAATCCTTCCTGTAGGTGATCTAAGCTGAACCTGAGACTCATAAACTCAGATGTAGCCTGAAGGCAGTTCAGTCCCCACATTGGTTCCCTAGTAAGGGCAACAGGGGCTGTCTCTGACAGGGATTCCATTGAACTTCCAGGACTTCCCCCTGGCAGGGTGGTTTTGCCAGGCCACAGAAGAGGATTCAGCCAGGTCTGATGAGACTTGATAGGCTGGGGTCAGTTGGTAGGGAAGGAGGGTTCCTTTTTCTGAGGACTAGGGGAAGAAGCTAGGGGGAAAGAGGGCATGAGGGTGAGTCAGGGAAGAGATAAAGGAGAAGGCTACAATTGGAAAGTAAAATGAATAGATTAATAAAATAAATTAAAAAGATAAGATAAATTATCCTATGCTATATGTCTATATGAGTGAATATATACCCTGTGTGTCTTTCTGCTTCTGGGACAGCTCACTCAGGATGATCCTTTCCAGGTCCCACCATTTACCTGCAAATTTCATGATTTCGTTATTTTTCATTGCAAAGTAATACTCCATTTTGAAGATGTACCACAATTTCTGCATCCATTCTTCAGTTGAGGGGCATCTGGACTGTTTCCAGCTTCTGGCTATTACAAATAAAGCTGCTACAAACATGGTTGATCAAATGTCCTTATTGTGTACTTGAGCCTCTTTTGGATATATGCCTAAGAGTGGTATAGCTGGACCTTGAGGAAGCACTATTCCTAGCTGTCTGAGAAAGCGCCAGATTGCTTTCCAGAATGGTTGCACAAGTTTACATTCTCACAAGCAGTGGAGGAAGGTTCCCCTTTCTCCACAACCTCTCCAGCATGTGTTGTCACTTGAGTTTTTCTTCTTGGCCATTCTGATGAGTGTAAGGTGAAATCTCAGGATCGTTTTGATTTGGATTTTCCTAATGGCTAATGACATTGAGCATTTCTTTCCTAAAATCTGTACATCTAAAGAAACTAATCAAGAGAGAGGACCCTGACTAAAACACTCAATCCACATCCCGAAAGGCAAAGAGGATAGACATCAGAAAAAGAAGAAAACAGGAAACAAGCTAAGAACCTGCCACAGAGGGCCTCTGAAAGGCTCTGCCCTGCAGACTATCAAAGCAGATGCCTAGACTTATGGCTAACTGTTGGGCAGTATACATGGAATCTTATGTAAGAAGTGGGAAACAGTAAGAGCTGGAGAGGACAGGATCCCCACAAGGAGAGCAACAGAACCAGAAAATTTGAACACAGTGGTCTTCCCAGAGACTCATTCTCCAACCAAGTACCATTCATGGAGATAACCTAGAATCCGTGCACAGATGTAGTCCATGGCAGTTCAGTTTCCAAGTGACTTACATAGTAATGAAAAGAAGGACTGCCTCTGACATAATCTGTTTGGGCTGCTCTTTGATCACATCCCCCTGAGAGGGAAGCAGCCTTACCAGGCCACAGAAGATGACAATGCAGCCACTCCTGATATGATCTGATAGACTAAGATCGGAAGGAAGGAGAGGAGGACCTTCTCTATCAGTGGACTTGGGGAGGAGCATGAGTGAAGAAGGGAGAGGGAGGGTTAGATTGGGAGGGGAGGAGGGAGGAGTTTATGGGGGGATACAAAGTGAATAAAGTGTAACTAATAAAATAAAAAAAGAAAAAATAAGATAAATTGTAGAATTCAAAAAATAAGAAGAATAAAAGAGAAAAAGAAAACTGGAATAAATATGAGGACTGTAAAACAGAGAATGAATTAGAATAATTAAAAATGGATTTATGTTGGTATTCAATTTTGTGGCCATTGATTTCTTTAGAGTGAGAATACCCCTGTGCTAATCACTAAAGTCAGTAATGAAATGCTTCTAAGATAGGGTATAGAACTTTATTGTCTATTAATTTTATACAGGAAAAGTACATTTAGCCTTTACAATTTTTAATAATGAATCAAATTATACATAAATTCTGGACCTCATCAATATACATGCATCTATAATGCTAGGCATTTATTATATTGTATTGTAGTTATCATGATGAAATTCAAACTAAATATGTTAACACTATGAAATCTAAAGAGAACACACATTTGGATACAGATAAGTTTCATAATCTTTAATTTTGAAATATTCTCAATTTATTTAGGTTTCCATTCCTCATCAAGAAGTGAAAATGTCATCTTTCATTCAGGAACAATATGTGAGATATGTCAAATAATATACACATAGCAGATTGACAGACTTTGTCAAATATTAACTCACCCAAACAACCCAATATTTTTAGTACCTATCCAGAAAACTAAAAAAAAAAAAAAAAAAAAAAAAAAAAAAAACTAAAAAAAAAAAATTCAAATAAATCCCTCTTTTCCTAATCTCTATTTGCTATTTGACAACATCTTCATTTTCATTCATGAAAAATATCACTATAGTCCTTTATTTTAATTTTATAAAGGAGAAATTTGGTTAAGGAGAATCTTACTGTATTTGTGGTGGCATGCTCTGATTACCTATACGAGGCATGAATATATTTCTCTGGCTTGTTTGGTCTGGGCAAGACACAGCAACATGTACACGAAGAGTCTATAAAAAGCTTACCTTCTAATGTGATTGATGCTTCTGATAACAGCAAGGGTCAGGATTGAGAAAAAAAGAGAGTAATCATTAGAAGTATTTATTGAATTGCAACATATTTCATGGTCATGACTTTTCCTCAGAAAGGTTTCCATGTTTTAAATATCAGCTTGCTTCTATGTCTAAGGAAGGAAACTATGCTTTCTAACCTTGCCCAGATATAAGATATCAGAGGAGTGAAAAATGAGTTTGAAAAGCTGTCCCTAACCATGTATCTAAGAAATAGAGTCAGAGTGTTATTACATGGTAAAAATGAATTTGCTTCCATTGCTATATATTACATTGAAATTAAAAGTGACTCTGAATTAGTGGTAATATTTCATAAAAACCACACTGATCAAATTCAAAAATATTCTTTGAAATCCAACAGATTTTGGCACTCTTCAGTCATCTATGGTTTTCATTCTAATTTCCTTCCCTCTCTCCCTCACTCTACTTCCTCATCCTTTTGACCTTTTGCCTTTTTACTTTTTTTCTCCTTAGTTTTTCTTTGTAGTTATCTCTATTGTTTTCATTGAAATGTTGCAGAACTGATAAGAAAAACATTTTTTTTTAACTTCGTAAATCTGGGGCTTAAACATTCAGGTGGCTTAATGTGATATTGAGTCATTTTGTGCTTTTCTATTGGCCAAGTTTCCCCACCTTATTTCTACTGCTCATTGAAGGAATTGCAGACTATCAGGTTATTCTAGCAGCATCCAGCATTCTACAGGACTAACTGGACTAACAGTTAGTGTGAGCCATGTCAGCCCATATTTTCTACACATTGTATAAGTATGGTACAACTGTGGTGCTCTTGGTCTGGTTCTCATTTTGGTTCAGTACCAGAAAGGATACCCTAGTCATATATTTTAATTTTTAACACATAAAAAAAGTTCTTGGGGCTATTTCATAAGACTCTTTCCCTCTTTGCTTCTAAAATATTCATACATTATCTGAAGTAATTCATATTCTGTCAGTTTAATTCAATAGGCCATTTTTGAATGCATATTTTTGGATCACTGTAGTTTCTTAAAAGTGAAGAGAATAAAGGTAAAGAGAGAAGGGGAAAAGAAATATTTTATACTCTGATTAGGTGCTTACTTTAGTCATTAATAAATTAAAAACCTTGAAAAATATACAGATAAAGAATTAGAAATGAAATACACTAAAAACCACAAATTGATTAAAATTTTAACTAGACAAAGCATATGAATGACTACAGTGACCCAAAAATATACATAAACATACATAACGAAGAAGTAATTCAACAGTTATTGCATAGAAGAGACTTAGCTGTTTCTTACAGCAAATTAATGAATTATAAAATTGGTGATTATAAACAGTGAAGGAAGGCATAGCTCCTGACTGATAATGGCCAGAAAAAGCTCATATAATGTAATTGAGATAGACTTTATATGATGGGCAGGATTTGGAGTGTTGCATGTGTAAGAATAAATTCATCATCATAAACAGAATCATCATGTTTGTGAATCAATCATTTTACTCATTACTGTGGCAAAATATCTGACAAAAGACAGTTTAAATAAGGGCTTGTTTTGATTCTTTAGTTGAAGAGATATAGTTCATTGTAACCATGGTGTCATGGGCATGAGACAGCAGGTTACACACCCTGGCATCAGGATAAAAAAGATGAATGCTGCTGCTCACCCAGCTTTCCCCTTCTTCCTTTGTTATTTAATCCAGAAAGCTTACACATAGAATACATAGATTCTAAACCTAACCATCAAAATTATTTTTATCTCTTATTTATTATTATTTCAGTTTATTTACTTTACATCCCAAAGGTGGCCCCTCCCTCCTCTCCTCTCAGGCCCTGCTTCCCCCCAATTTCCCTTCCCCTCACCCTTTCCTTCAAGAAAAGGGGAGTCCCCCCTTCCCCCATATCAGCGTTCTCCAACACATCAAGTCACATCAGGACTGAGCATATCCTCATCCACTGAGGCCAGGCAAAGCAGCCCTGTCAGGGGGAAGTGATCCAAGAGCAGGCAATGGAGTCCGTGTTAGAAACAGCCACTCCTCCCCTGTCACTTGCCAGGAGCCCCATATGAAGATCAAGGTGCGTATTGGCCACATAGGTGCAGGGAGGCAATGTGTTGAGGTAAAGATGGAAGGATCATCCCAGTTTTTAAGGTGGATAGTCATGATACACAAGAAGTGCTAAATGTTAAGAATAAAATAAAATTAGAAGCTATTGTTTTAGAACAGTATGATTTGCAGTTATCTTTAAGAACGGATGGTAGATTGTGAGAACAAATTTAAGCTAAAACCCTTGAATATTATTTTACACACAGGAGGAGGTGAATTTAAATAACTAAACTGTGCTCTATGGGACTTTTATCATCTACACAAATGCCTGAGAGAAGCTGAAAGGAGAGATATAGTATTTTATTTTAAAGCATCAGAGGCTTCATTACTTCATAATACACAGGGCATGACACCCCACAGTTGACAGGAAACAATGAGAATGCTTCAACTATCCAGCCCTTTCTTTGGATTATATCTACACATACAGTCAATGGGATTGTGCTTCCCTCACTTCGGCCATGCTCCTTTACCTTTATTCTGTCCTCATAGACATACACAGAAGCATACTTTATGAGTCTGAGTCTGGGAATGTCTTAGTGTTATCCAGTTTAAAATAAAGAATGACCACTAGACACAGGAAAACCCAAAGCAAACATGTATTCTCATAACCGTTTATTCATTATCTGTTGTCTATTAGACAACCTGGAATTGTGAACAGCTTACCAATGCTGAAGTTAATATCCCCTGGAACATATGCTTAGAGATGACAACTAGCATGCAGGAAATTTATGGAGAGCATTTTAGAAATTTCATCTATTTGCCTCGATAGAAAAAGCAGTGGCAGCGGTGTCACAACAGAATGACACCCAGTTTGAGAGTTGACATTAGCATGGGCTTTCAAAACTGGCCGGTCTTGATTATAGAAGAAGGTAGGAACGGAACTATTTTGCATGGATTCATCATTTGAAGTTTAGACCTAGAGGGATGGTCTGGACTTGAGATAAAAAGAAGTAAAAAGCTGAAGACAATATTCAAGAGGAGCAGGGGTTTGATAATCAGCAGGTGAAAGGTTCCTAAGCTCCACAAAAGAAGTCTTCATAATAGGGAATAGGACAGCCCTCTTAGTCATCACATGACCAAGCTGACTCATCAGTGTTCTTTGCGGGAGAGAAATTATTTAGACTGAACTATTTATTTTTTAAAATGTATTCACTACAAATGTGGAGAATAAGGATTCTAAGACCAAGTTGTCCTGAGTCCATACCTTAAACTTCAAAAGTTCTATTTAATTAAATTTCAGAACTGATTTAAATAGCTATGGAAGTCAATTTTTCTCTTTCCTCAGATCTTATGTTAATTATATTACTAATCAGACAGATTAGTATTAACAAGTCCAGTTCTCACTATGCGTTTTTATTAAAATTACAGAATATTAATCAGCTTTCTTTACTTATTCTAGACTTTTCTCTTGTTAGCACTTTTGCCTTTCTAGGTAATTTTCCTGATCAGAAAATTTGAATAACTTTTCTTAAGTGTCTAAGCTCTCATAACTGCCTTCAACTAAATTAGCAAGGGTGTATCAAAACTCATGTATCAGAATACCAAATGCAAAATACAGTCATCTGTTGCATAATATTGTATCACTAATAGGTCTCTTCATTGTTCCTTCCTATAAGGAAATTATTTAGATTGAAAAATTATAATGTATTGATTAAAGTTATAGGTGCAAAAACATCCAAGATCAAGTTGCATGAAGAATTTATGTCTTGAAATGGCTTAATTATGGTTTTAAAGATAGAGCCTACTTGTTGCATTCACTCAGCAGAAGAACTAAAATTAACCTTATTCTGTTTCATAAGGCCACTAATCATCTCCTGAGGAAGGGGTATTTAAAACCCAATTGCTTTCCAAAGGTATCATATTTATAATATAGTTACACTCAGTGTTAGGTTACAATACATGAATTTTGGAGACTGGCATTTCAAGGACCATTTTCTCATGTGTTGGTGTGCATGTGCTCCCACAGAGTTCAGAAGAAGGCACTTGGATCCTCTGGAACAGGCATTGGCTGCAGGTCAACATAGGTAAATGCTGGGAACTGAACAGTCCTCTAGTAGAGCAAGAAGCTCTTTTTATTATTATTATTAATTACACTTTATTAACTTTGTATCCCCCCCATAAGCCCCTCCCTACTCCCCTCCTGACCCCACCCTCTTTCCTCCTTCTTCACACATATCCCTCCCCAAGTCCACTGAAAAGGGAGGTCCTCCTCTCTATTCTTCTGATCTTAGTTTATCAGATCATATCAGGAGTGGCTGCATTGTCATCTTCTGTGGCCTGGTAAGGCTGCTCCCCCCTCAGGGGGAGGTGATCAAAGAACAGGCCAATCAGATTATGTCAGAGGCAGTCCCTCTTCCCATTACTATGGAACCCACTTGGACACTGAACTGTCATGGGCTATATCTGTGCAGAGGTTCTAGGTTATCTCTATGCCTGGAGTATGAGTCTCTGGGAAGTTCCCTGTGTTCAAATTTTCTGGTTCTGTTGCTCTCCTTGTGGGGTTCCTGTCCTCTCCAGCTCTTACTGTTTCCCACTTCTTACATAAGATTTCATGCACTCTGCCCAACAGTTGGCCATAAGTCTCAGCGTCTGCTTTGATAGTCTGCAGGGCAGAGCCTTTCAGAGGCCCTCTGTGGCAGGTTCCTAGGTTGTTTGCTGTTTTCTTCTTCTTCTAATGTCCTTCTTTTTTGTCTTTCAGGATAGGGATTAAGCTCTTTTAGTCTTTAGCCAGGATACTGACATTTAAACAATTGTTTATTACCCTAAGAGTGACAAAACTTGCTTCATGAAACTTGTGGTTATAAGCATTCTATTTGTTGCTTTGAAATATATGTAGATCTCCTCCCAAATCCAAGCCAGTTATCTAAAGCATGAGTATGTTCCCCTTCCCCCCAAGGGCCAGGGAATCATATCTGAATTATAAATACATCCAGGACTAGCATCTGTATCTTTTTCTGAAAGACAAACTAAGTGCTTACTTTTAAGAAAAACAAATTGTTAAATGTAGGTCATCTAATCATAAAAAAGAAAACTCAAATGTAAATCAGTGTACTTGACACGTCTCCCTCATCTAACTTCGCCACAAGAATGTACTGTTAGAAATTATAATGAGGGGCTGGAGGGATGGCTCAGCAGTTAAGAGCACAGGCTACTCTTCCTGATGACCAGGGGTCAATTCCCAGCACCCGCATGACAGCTCAGAGCTGTCTGTAACTCTAATTCCAGGTGGTCAGACACCCACACATACAGGCAGAACACCAATGTTCATGAAATAAAAATAAAATCCTAATTAAAGAAAAGAAATTATAATGAATGTAAAAAAAATATGTTCTTAAATTTGGGGACTTAGGGTGAGTACATTTTCCTTCATCAAATATATTATGTCATTTATGTTACATTACCTTTATAGTGTAATTATAAAAATTTTTAAGTTTTTAAATTATTGGAAACTTTTAAACTTCAAAATTAAACTGTCATTTTCTCATTTTCATGTATTATTTAATAGCTAATTTATTAAACTGGAGACATCTTAAGATTAAAAAATATTTATGTGTGATGTACAACATAGTTCACATTTATAATTGGCCTTATCATGAATTACAATTGAAATGGACCTTAACAGATTTTGTTAAGGAAAATTAAGAACATTATTACATGGGTGTAAATAACGAATTCTTTATAACTCTCTTTATTTTTATTTCCAGAAAATGATATGGGAGTATATATAACCAGAGACATTTTTATAAAATTGAATATTCAGTGAACTCTGAGATCATTAAAATTGCATCCAGGAAGATATACTACAACTTTTGAAATAGGATATAAATTAAGAAACATGAGAACTTGAAATTTTTCTGTGACATGGTCATGTTGAGAAGCACTGTTATCAGCATTCAGTGTCCTGAGAATGGATACTTCTCTACAGGGGCCTCTATAGTCCTATGCAAAGCATTCTCCCACCATATGGTCCCTGCAAAGAGCCATAATTCGTCGGTATTACAACGGATAGCAACCAGCTGCAGATCAAAATGAACACTTCAGGTAAGGCAGAAATATCTTTTATTATTTAAAAATATAGAGACGACTTTAAAATGCAATTCTTTTCCTCCCAAACTCATTTCTGAATAGTATAAGCTACTACTAACTTGAAGTAATATTTTGAACCAGAGATAACAGTATATGCACTATAAGCACATGTATAAATTGATATCAAAAGTTTTCAGTGGCCAACTCGCTTATGAGCTTACTGAATGAGAGAAATTTTAAGAACTACTAAACTGTGTGAAGAAAGGAAGCAACTCGCATGGTTTCCAATAGTATTAGACTTCCTGTAATGTAATTTACTATATCCTGAACTAAGCAGAAGTGGAGGTTAGCCTTGGGGTAGCAAAAAAAGCAATCACTTGCTATTATGAATGCTTCTTATTTAAAATTCCCCAGTCACCTCCCTATTCCCATCCTCCAATCCATCCTTTCCCTTCTCAACCTTGCTCTACCCATATAGGAAAGCTTCTCTTTGTTTAACACATTACCTATACATTTCTGATTAATAACTTCTTAGATTTTGACAGAACAAGTCTTTCAGACTTGTGAGAGTGGCAGTTACTTAGCAAGGACTGTGCATAGACACGGGATAAGAATATATGATGCAGGGTAAGAATACTACCAGAAGCCATGTAGCATAAGGAGCCCTAGAGCATATAGTAGCTGCATTACAGCTATGAGTTAGCACACTTTGATCACCAAAGTAATTAAATAATTCATAGCCATAACAGACATGAGATCAAGTGCATACTTGCACTCAAAATTGTTGCCTCTTTTTGTCAGGGCAGTCTGCATATTCTACTTCATGAATGATCAGCCTATTGCTACAACAGGTCAGTGCACTGGCGTGATTTCTGAGAAGGTCCAGAAACCCGCTGTGAATCACATTGATTACAGTGGACCCTCATCCAGAAGAGAATTTCGACCATCTTCATTTTAACAGATGAATGCAGTATTCATCAAATAGGATTTTCTGTCTCTGTTATTTCTTCCAGCATCACCATGTAGTAACATATGATGTCTATGTTAAATATGATCCAGGGCAAAAGTCTCATAGCTACTTGAAAACAGAGCTTTAAAGATATTATAATATTCTTCCTTGTAAAGAATCTTAAGTACTATAGTGTTGGCTGAGGAACCTCGCGGAAAAGAATTAGTTTATTTTTTCATTCACTCATTCATTCATTTTTTTCTTTATTATAATTTATTCACTTTGTATTCTGGCTGTGGACCCCTCCCTCTTTACTTCCAATTACCACCCCAAAAATTCTACCAGAGAACTCTTTCAGCTGACAAACACCAAAGTGGCTGAATACAAAATTGACTCAAAAAATTTGAAGCCCTATTGTATTCAAAAGACAAATGGATTGAGAAAGAAATATGGAAAGAACACCCTTCACAATAGCCACAAGTAACATAAAGTATCTTGGTGTGACTCTAATGAAGCCAGTGAAAAACCTGTATGAATAAAACTTCAAGTCTCTGAAGAAAGAAATTGAAGATATCAGAAGATGGAAAGATATCTTATACTCATGGATCTGTAAGATTAACAAAGTGAAAAGGCTAAACTAAAAACAAAAGTAACTACATATTCGATGCAATTAACATCAAAATATCAACACAACTTTTCACAGAAATTGAATGAACAATTCTCAATTTCATAAGAGAAAAAAACAGAACAGCTAAAATAATCCTCTACAATAAAATCTTCTTCATTCCTTATCTCAAGCTGTACTATAGAGCAATAGTAAAAAAAACTGCATGATACTGACATAGAAACAGATTGGTAGATCAATGGAATTGAACTGAAGACCCAGAAATAAACCCACACAGCTATGGAAACTTTATTTTATTTTTTTTACAAAGAAGCCAAAACCATACAATAGAACGACAGCATCTTCAACAAATGGTGCTGGTCTAACTGCATGTCTACATGTAGAAAAATGCAAATAGACCCATATTTATCACTCTGCACAAAAGTAAAGTCCAAGTGGATTAAAGAACAGATAGTTTTTAACTGTCATGCTATTCTGAAGTAAATTTCAGAAGTCCTGACTGATACATTATTTTTCCAAATTATTTACTACCCTTAGTGAGAGGGTGTGCATGCCATGATGCACGCTCAAAGATCAGAGGAAAATGCTCCTTTATGTAGGTCCTGGGATCAAACACAAAATTATACAAAGTTAAAGCTTCTGGTTAAGGGAAGCTAGATTGGCAGTTCCAGTGAAGGCACACCAGCTGAGGGTCTTTTTCAAATTTAGAGAGACTTCATTCACCTAAAAGAAAAAAATTTAGATACCAAATGGACATAACAAACAAATATGTCTTCATATTTTAATTTGATTTTCAGGGCTGGAGAAGTAGCTTAGTAATTAAAAACACTTGCTGCTCTTACAGGGAAGTAAGATTTTCTTCCCAGTAGACAAGTGGCAGCTCACAACTATCTATGACTCAAGTTCCAAGAGCTCTGACTCATTTTTCTGGCCTTAGGCTCCAGACATATATAGAGAGAGTATATATATATACATTCAGAAAAAATACATGTATAATAAAATCTATAATACCTTTGAATTAATTTTTATATTTCTTCATTTTTTTGTTCAAGGATTTGAAACCTGCATGTTGTCTTGTTTATTCTTTTTAACCTTTAAGTTATATTAATTTTCACATATCTGTGACTTTTAGTATTTGTGACCTAGATTCTTAAGCTATTCTATGAGTTTCCTTGTTATTTTTGCTTTCTTTTAAAAACCATTTTTAAAATGATTTTTATTTTTTAAACATTATTTATTTGTTTTATTAATTACACTTTATTCACGTTGTATCTCACCTGTAGTTCCCTCCCTCCCCTTCCCAATCCCACCATTCCTCCCATGCCCCTCCCCCCAGTCCACTGATATGGGAGGTCCTCCTCCCCTTCCTTCTGATCCTAGTCTATCAGGTCTCATCAGGAGTGGCTGCATTGTCTGCCTCTGTGGCCTGGTGAGACTGCACCCCTCTGAGGTGGAGATGATCAAAGAGCAGGCCCATCAGTTCATGTCAGAGACAGTCCCTGTTCCAATTACTATGGAACCCACTTGGATACTGAACTGCCATGATCCTAGGTTATCTCCATGCATGGTCCAAAATTGGATTATCAGTCTCAGAAGAGACTCCTGTGCCCGGATTTTTTGATTCTATTGCTCTCCTTGTGGAGCTCCTGTCCTCTCCAGATCTTATATTTCCCACTTCTTTCATAAAATTCCTGGCACTCTACCCAAAGTTTGGATATAAGTCTCAGCATCTAATTTGATACTCTGCAGGGTAGATAGAGCCTTTCAGAGAACCTCTGTGATAGGCTCCTGAGATGTTCCCTTATTAATTACAGCTTATTCACTTTTTAAGCCAGGTGTACCCCCTCTTTTGACCCCTCCCAGTCCCAGCCTCCCTCCCTTATCACCTCGCATGGCCCTACCCAAGTCCATTGAGAGAGGAGGTGTTCCTTCCCTTCCATCTGACCCTAGCCTATCAAGTCTCATTAGGACTGACTGCATTGTCTTCCTTTGGGTCTGATAAGGCTGCTCCCACGTCAGGATGAGGTGATCAGAAAGCCAGCCACTGAGCTCATTATCAGAGACAGCCCCCGATTCCTTTACTAGGGAAAACCTACTGTCCTATCATGGGCTACATCTGTGCAGGGGTTCTAGGTTATCTCCATGCATGGACCTGGGTTGGAGAATCAGTCTCAGAAAATAACCCTGTGGCCAGATTTTTCGGTTCTTATGCTCTCCTTGTGGAGCTCCTGTCCCTCCAGGTCTTTCTATCTCCCCCTTCTTTCATAACATTCCCTGCACTCCGTCCAAAGTTTGGCTATGAATCTCAGCATCTGCTTTGATACTCTGCTGGGTAGAGTCTTTCAGAGACCCTCTCTGGTAGGCTCCTATCCTGTTTCCTGTTTCTCCTTCTTCCAGTGTCAACCCAATTTGTTATTCTGTGTGAGGATTGATCATCCTATCCAGGGTCCTACTTCTTGCTTAGCTTCTTTAAGGTGTACAGATTTTAGCATGTTCATCCTATAATATATGTCTAATATCCACTTATAAGTGAGTATATACAATGTGTGTCTTTCTGCTTCTGGGATACCTAACTCAGTATGATATTTTCTAGATCCCATCGTTTGCCTGCAAATTTCATGATTTCCCTGTTATTAATTGCCTAGTAGTGTTCCATTTTGTAAATGTACCACAATAGCTGCATCCATTCCTCGGCTGAAGGACATCTGGGATAATTCCATGTTTTGACTATTATGAATAAAGCTGCTATGAACATGGTTGAGCAAATGCCCTTGTTGTGTACTTGAGCATATTTTGGATATATGCCTAAGAGTGTTATAACTGGATCTTGAGGAAACACTATTCCTAATTGTCTGAGGAAGTGCAAGATTGGTTTCCAAAGTGTTTGTACAAGTTTACATTCTCATCAGACTATTTTTTTTTTTAGTGTTTCTCTGTCATTAGATATTCCTCTATTGAGAATTATCTGTTTAGCTCCATACCCCATTTTTTAATTGAATTCCTTGATTTATTGCTTTTTAACTTTTTTAGTTCTTTATATATTCTGAATATTAATCCTCTGTCATATATAGGGTTGATGAAGATCCTATCCCAGTTAATAGGCCATAGTTTTGTTTTGATGACAGTGTTCTTTTCTTTACAGAAGCTTTTCAGTTTTATGAGGTTCCATTAATTGATCGTTAATCTTAGAGCTTGTGCTGTTGGTGTTCTGTTCAGGAAGTTGTCTCCTTTGCTAATGAGTGCAAGGCTCTTCCCTACTTTTTCTTCTAACAGATTTAGTGTGTCCGGTTTTACATTGAGGTCTTTAATCTACTTTGACTTTAGTTTTGGGCAGAGTGATAAATATGGATCTATTTTTATTTTTCTGCATGTAGACATCCAGTTAGACCAGCACCATTTGTTGAAGTACCGTTGTTTTTTTTTTGTTTGTTTGTTTGTTTGGTTGGTTGGTTTTTTGCACACACACACATAGTTGTGTGCATTTATTTCTGGGTCTTCTATTTGATTCCATTGATACACCATTCTTATTCTATGCCAATACCATGTAGTTTTTATTACTATTGCTCTGTTGTACAGCTTGATATTAGAGATGGAGATACCTCCAGAATATCTGTTGTTGAAAGGGATTGTTTTAGCAATTCTGAATTTTTGTTTTTCCATATGAAATTGAAAATTGTTCTTTCCAGTTCTGTAAAGAATTTTGTTGGTATTTTCATTAAATCTGTAGATTACTTTTGGAAGAATGGCCATTTTCACAATGTTAATCCTACGATCCATGATCCCTGGAGATCTTTCCATTTTGTGATATCTCTTTCAATTTCTTTTTTGTTTTTTTTTTTAATTTTATTTTTTTCTTATCAGTTACATTTTATTAACTCTGTATCCCAGCCTTGTCCCGATCCCTCATTCCCTCCCAGTCCCTCCCTCCCTCCCTCATCTCCACAGTGCCCCTTTCCAAGTCCACTGATAGGGGGGACCTCCTCCCCATTCATCTGATCCTGTTTTATCAGGTATCTTCAGAACTGGCTGCAAATGTCTCCTCTGTGGCCTAACAGGACTGCTCCTCCCTTGGGGGGTGGGGAGGCCAAAGAGCCAGTCATTGAGTTCCTGTTAGAAATAGTCCTTGTTCCCCTCACTATGGGAAACCAATTGGTTACTGAGCTACCACAGGCTACATCTGAGCAGAGGTTCTAGGTTGTATCCATACATGGTCCTTGGTTGAATGTCAGTCTCAGAAAAGACCCTGTGCCCAGATATATTTGTTGTGGTACTTTTACACAATGGAATACTACTCAGCAACCAAAAAGGAGGAAATCATGAAATTTGCAGAAAAATGGTGGGATCTAGAAAAGATCTTCCTTAGTGAAATATCCCAGAAGGAGAAAGACAAACACGGTATATACTCACTTATATAGACCTATAAGATATGATAAACTTAATGAAATCTGTACACCTAAAAAAGATAATCAAGAGAGTGGACATTGGGTAAGATGATCAATCCTCGTTTAGAAAGACAGATGGGATGTGCATTGAACGTATGACAGGAGTCTACTGAGCACATTTGAAAGACTCTAACTAGCAGTGTTTTCAAAGCAAAGACTCATGACCAAACCTTTGGCAGAGTACAGGGAATCATAAGAAAGAAGGGGAGTTAGTCTGATGGGGAAAGGATAGGAGCTCCACAAGGACCAAATATATCTTTCAATTTCTTTATTCAGAGACTTGAAGTTTATTTCATAGGGGTTGTTCATTTGCTTGGTTAGAGTCACACCAAGGTACTTTATGTTACTTGTGGCTACTGTGAAAGGTGTAGTTTCTGTAATTTCTGTCTTAGCCCTTTTGTTTTTATATACAGGAAGGCTACTGTTTTGTTTTGTTTGTTTGTTTGTTTTTTGAGTTAATTTTGCTGTTTATCAGCTGAAAGAGTTCTCTGGTTGCATTTTGGGGGTCAGTCATGTATAGTATCATATAATCTGCAAATAGTAATCTTTTGACTTCTTCGTTTCTGATTGGTATCCCCTTGATCTCTTTTAGTTGTCTTGTTGCTCTAGTTAGGAATTCAAAACTATGTTAAAGAGATACAGTGACAGTGGACAGCCTTGTGTTATCCCTGATTTCAGTGGGATTGATTTAAGTTTCTCTCATTTTAGTTTGATGTTGGCTATAAGTTTGCTCTATATTGTCTTTACTATGTTTAGGGATGTGCCTTGTATTCCTGATCTCTCCAAGACTTTAAACATGAATGGGTGTTGGATATTGTCAAATGCTTTTCGGCATCTAAGGAGATGATCATGTGGTTTTTCTCCTTTAGTTTGTTTATATGGTGATTACATATATTACATACATATACATATATTACATATATTACATGGATTTCCGTATATTGAACCACCCCTGCATGCCTGAGACGAAGCCTACTTGGTCATTTTGGATGATATCTTCCATGTGTTCTTGGATTTTCTTTGCAAGTATTTTATTGTATATTTTTGCATCAATGTTCATAAGAGAGATAGGTCTGAAGTTCTCTTTTTTGTTGGGTCTTTTTGTAGTTTAGGTATCAAGGTGACTGTGGCTTCATAGAATGAGTTTGGTAATGTTCCTTCTGTTTCTATTTTGTAGACTCCTTTGAAGAGAATTGGAGTTAGCTCTTCTTTGTAGGTCTCGTACAATTCTGTGCTGCAACCATCTGGCTATGGGCTGTTTCTGGAACAGAGATTTTTGATGACTACTTCTAATTCCTTGTTCAATATAGGAATGTTTAATCTATTTACCTGATCTTGACTTAATTTTGGTAAATGTAATGTATCAAGAAAACTGTCCATTTAATTTAGATTTTCAAATTTTGTGGCATATATGGTTTCGTAGTAAGACCTAATGACTGTTTCGATTTCCTCAGTGTCTGTTTTATGTCCCCCTTTCTTGTCTGGATAGATCCTATCTGCCTTTTAGATAGTTTGGCTAGGGATTTGTCTGTCTTGTTGATTTTCTCAAAAAACTAGCTCTTGGTTCTTTGAATTGTTTCATTCTTTGAATTGTTTTCTTTGTTTTTAATATATTGACTTCAGATCTGATTTTATTATTTCTGATTATCTACTATGCTTGGGTGTGTCTGCTTCTTTTTTTTTCTAGGGCTTTTAGGTTTGCTGTTAAATTGCTTGTATGAGTTGTCTCAAAGTCCTTTCTGGAGTCACTTAGTGCTATGACTTTTCCTCTTAGCACTGCTTTCATTGTGTCCCATACGTTTTGGTAAGTTGTACCTTCATTTTCATTGAATTTTAGGAAGTCTTTAATTTCTTTTTTCATCTTTTCCCTAGCCAAACTGTCATTGAGTAGAGAATTGTTTAGTTTCTATGTATATGTTGGCTTTTTTTTATTTCTGTTTTTGTTGAGGTCTAGTTTTAGGCCATGCTGGTCTGATAGGATACAAGAGATTATTTCGAGCTTCTTATATCTGTTGAGATTTGAATTATGTTTGACTATATCATCAATTTTGGAGAAGGTTCCATGAGGTGCTGAAAAGAAGTTATACTCTTTTGAGTTTGAGTGAAAAGTTCTATAGACATTTATTAGGTCCATTTGATTTTGGACCTCTGTAAGTGCCATTATTTCCCTATGTAGCTTCTGATCTGTCCCTTGGTGAGAGTGGAGTGTTGAAGTTTCCCACACTTAAGGTGATGGGATTTCAGGTTTAATAATATTTCATTTAGAAATGCAGGTGCTCCTGTATTTGGGGAATAGATGTTCAGGATTGTGATGTCCTCATAGTGATTTTTAACAATGTTTCCTTGTTAAAGAATAGATATTAATAAAAGTTTGTTGGCTAAAACAAATTACTATCTTCAGAATTTCTAGACAAGTAACTTTGTATCTCAGATTTAATTTATTTATTCAAATAAGTATTAAGTATTTATTAAATAAAACATATAAGTATTAAAATAAAACTTTTAAATATGTTTTCAAAATGTCATAATTAATAGAAAATTAAGATAAGATACAGCAAATACAGTAGACTAAGGCAAAAGTTATTACCTGTCATAGTTAAAATAACTGTATATATACATTCTTTTCACAAAGTTACTTCAGTTATGAAATTGCTAACATGAATGTTGAATGTAATGTATGCATTTTTAAAAAAGAAAAATCCTACATTGTAGTAGTCAGAAAAGTCAAATATAGAGAACGCAATCAGAAATTGTGGTATATTTTAATGTTACAAGTATTGTAACAAGTGTTCTATCAAGGTCATCTGGAAGCCCTCTTTTTTTAGAATGAAAGACTAAATATTTTGATAAGGTATATAAGATAGTAGGATATTAAGAATGGCATGGTAATTTTTTATAGAGGAAAGGCTTCTGAATATAATTTAAACTAAATTTTATCAGTACTTCAGTTTTGCCTCTTTCAAAAAAAGGATAAAAAAAAATCTATGTAGGTCCAGATAAGTAGTAGGTTGTTTATTTATCCAGAATGAATGATGTCCTAGGTTTAATCTTCAGCACTGTTAAAAATAGTGGAGGCTTTTAATCTTTATAAAGAGTAGATTGTTAACACTTTGATACAAGCAAAAAAACAATATGTTTAGTTTTTTATCCTAGGGTAATATGTAGCTGAGTTGATATTGGCTGACATAATTGAAATAAAAGTCAGTAAAATGGTGTGGGTTCTAGGCTTCTCAGATGCTTACAAATAGAATAACCTTGCATGCAGAAAAAAGATTAGACAATGTCAGTTAACAGTTGTAAGTTTTTGTTTAGGGTAGCGACACTGCTAAGAGAAATGGAAGTAGAGAAAGGAGGATAGATTTGATTTAAAGAAAAAAAAGTGTTTTATCCAGCCTAGAAATACATTAGGCAGAAATACAAATCCTTAGCTCAAGCAAGAAGTATAGCTTAAACAAGTATAGTTTGGGGACTGTTCAGCTAATAAGCATTAATACTATATTTCATAGATTATGGCTGTTTGAATTTTCTTCTGACTCAAAAATTCCATGCCATGGGCTTAGAACACATAGAACAATGATAATGTAGCTTGTGGAACTAGGAACTGACTTACTGTAACTTAGTGCTGGTAGCACTCATTTATAAAGCTGTTATCTGGTATATACTATACTGTAGTGTATTTTCTTGTCTAATATTCAACTGGTGGGTGAGTGTGAGAGGGCCGCATTTGAAGTAACTGGGATATGATGCTTTGCTTTTGCAGCCTCCTGGAGACAAGCTTATATACCAATGCCCTATCATGTAGAAGCAATCATATTAAAATTTATACATCTTTCTGAAGCCTGTACATGGTCACTCTATGGTCATTAATCAGCCAACACTATTAAATGTCAGCCCAGAACTGAATAGAGGGAAATAGACCTTGTCTCATTAACTACGAGAATTCAAGTTAACATGTAAAGGTATAGCTGGAAGGATAAAGAAACAAGATTGATAATGGAACAAACATTCCACAGTTATGTTATAAATTAACATTAATTGAAAAATGTTCTGAATGTTTATTATAGGCAAGGAGAGATATCTCTGCATGGTTACTCTTAATATTGAGATTAATGTCATTAAAAAAACATAAAATGTTAGTTAGTGATAAATACTATAATGATAAGAGAGTGATTTGAAGTTCCGGCCAGTTTCTGAGCAGATGATTATGAATTCGCATAGGATTAAAATTTTGTATGGAATAACAAGAAACCGAGAATTGCTAAAACAATCCTCTACAATAAAAGATCTGGAGGTATCTTCATCCCTGATCTCAAGCTGTACTATAGAGCAACAGTTATAAAAACTGCATGGTACTGGCATAGAAACAGAATGGTGGATCAATGGAATTGAACAGAAGACCCAGAAATAAACCCACACACTTACGGACACATGATTTTTGATAAAGATGCCAAAACCATACAATGGAAAAAAGATAGCATCTTCAACAAATGGTGCTGGTCCAACTGGATGTCTACATGTAGAAAAATGAAAATAGATCCATACTTATCACCCTGCACAAAACTAAAGTCCAAGTGGATCAAAGACCTCAACATAAAACCAGACACATTAAATCGGCTAGAAAAAAAAGTGGGGAATACCCTAGAACTCATTGGTACAGGAGAAAACTTCCTGAACAGAACACCAACAGCACAGGCTCTAAGAGCAACAATCAATAAATGGGACCTCATGAAATTGAAAAGCTTCTGTAAAGCAAAGGAGACCGTCATCAAAACAAAGCGACTGCCTACAGATTGGGAAAGAATCATCACCAACACTTTATCTGACAGAGGGCTAATATCCAATATATATATAAAGAACTAAACAAGTTGAAAAGCAATAAACCAAGTAATCCACTTAAAAAATGGGGAACAGAGCTAAAGAGAGAATTCTCTGTAGAGGAATATAGAATGGCAGAGAAGCACTTAAAGAAATGCTCAACCTCATTAGCCATTAGGGAAACGCAAATCAAAACAACCCTGAGATTTCACCTTACACCCATCAGAATGGCCAAGATGAAAAACTCAAGGGACAACACATGCTGGAGAGGTTGTGGAGAAAGGGGAACCCTTCTCCACTGCTGGTGGGAATGTAAACTGGTACAACCACTCTGGAAATCAATCTGGCGCTTTCTCAGACAACTAGGAATAGCGCTTCCTCAAGATCCAGCCATACCACTCCTAGGCATATACCCAAAAGAGGCGCAAGTACACAAAAAGGACATTTGCTCAACCATGTTTGTAGCAGCTTTATTTGTAATAGCCAGAAGCTGGAAAAAACCCAGATGCCCCTCAACTGAAGAATGGATGCAGAAACTGTGGTACATCTATACAATGGAGTATTACTCAGCAATGAAAAATAAGGAAATCATGAAATTTGCAGGTAAATGGTGGGACCTGGAAAGGATCATCCTGAGTGAGTTGTCCCAGAAGCAAAAAGACACGCATGGTATATATTCACTCATATAAACATACAATATAGAATTAACCCACTAAAATCTGTACATCTAAGCAAACTAAGCAAAAGAGATGACCCTAACTAAAATGTTCACTCCCCATCCTGAAAGGCAAAGAGGATGGACATCAGAAGAAAAAGAAAATAGGAAACAACCTTGGAACCTGCTACAGAGGGCCTCTGAAAGCCAGAAGAAAACAGGAAACAACCTTGAAACCTGCCACAGAGGGCCTCTGAAAGCTTCTGCAGTATAGACTGTCAAAGCAGATGCTGAGCGTGATGGACAACTGATGGGCAGAGTGAATGGAATTCTATGTAAGAAGTGGGAAATAGTAAGAGCTGGAGGGGACGGGAACTCCACAAGGAGGGCAACAGAACAAGATAATTTGAACACAGGGAACTTCCCAGAGACTCATACTCAAACCAAGGACTATTCGAGGAGATGACCTGGAACCCCTGCACAGGTGTAGCCCATGGCAGTTCAGTGTCCAAGTGAGTTACATAGTAATGGGAAGAGGGACTGCCTCTGACATAATCTGATTGGCCTGCTCGTTGATCACTTCCCCCTGAGGGGGGAGCAGCCTTATCAGGCCACAGTAGAGGACAATGCAGGCACTTTTGATGAGAACTGATAGACTAAGATCAGAAAGAAGAGGAGAACCTCCCCTATCAGTGGACTTGGGGAGTGACATGCATGCAGAAAGGGGAGGGGGGGTGGGATCGGGAGGGGAGGAGGGAGGGGCTTATGGGGGGATATAAAATGAATAGAGTGTAATTAATAAAAAATTAAAAAATTATATCTTTAAGACAATAAGACATGCACATACACACACACACACACACACACACACACATACACACACACAACCATTTTAACAATTCAGCTCCCATTGTTCTTTGTGGCACTTATTCCAGCAAGCACAGGAAAAAGCAAACAGAATCTACAATGTTGCCCCAAAGCAACTACACAGGAAAGATTATCAATGAATTGCTAGGCTTTGAAGGCTAAAATGTTAATGAACAAAAGAAACTTGGTACCTTGAAAGAAGGAAGGAGATTCAAGCATAGAGTGGCCTACTATAAAAGATTGAAATATTTGAAGTAGTTCATTAGTACTCAACATCACTAATGAGTATTTCCCACTTAAGTGTAAACCTTGTGGGGTATTTTAATAGCTTTTGGCATGTGAAACAACAAGGTGGGACAATGTTATTTCATCCCCATACTATGTAATAGAAGTGACATAGGCCTTATAACAGTACTTGGAAGGCCCACTGCATCACAGAGCTGTGGAGAGGCAGCCAGCTGAACTAGAAGTATGGTTTGAAGGGTGAACATTTTGGCAGGTTTGAGAAGCACTGGTGAGAGTATTAATTTCATTTATTTGATGGTTGAGAGAGAAAGCTAGGTTAGTAAAAGCCATGCCTTCTAGCTTTAAATTCCATCCCCAGAAATCACATAAAAATTCCAGTCATGATGATGACTACTTTCACTCCCTGTGCTACAGAGGGGTAAACAAGTAGATCTCTGGAGCTTGCTGGCCAATGAGAGACGCTGTCTCCAAACACGTGGATGGATGGCATTCCTGAGGATGACACTGAATGTTATCCTCTGCCCTCCTCCATCTTCCCTTCCCTTCCTCCTTCCTTCTCCCCTCCTTCTTCCCTCCCCCCTTTTCCCTTTCCCCTTTCCCTCACACACATACACATGACACAGGCAAAGGTACACACACAGACACACACACACAAAAATACACCCAAAACACAATTCATTCATCTGAGAAGTCTCTATAAGATACAGAATAATGCAAATGCTCTCAATGGAATCTTTTAAGTACTTTTGGATTTGTTGCAAGATATGTTCCTGTTTGAATTGTTTATATTCAATTTGTATTGAGTTAATCTTTGAGACTAATTGTTTGATCAGAAACTCTGTAATGAATTATTTTTTGGCTTCTATAATAAAAAATTGCAGTTAAAAAAATAGAAAGGGTCCTTTGGAGGTAAACTGAAGGTCAGTCTAGTTAGCAGAGAATCAATTCAAAATCTAAAACATCCAAGAGACCTTATTGTATTTAAAAACACTTAAAATGTAGTGTTATTAAAAAAAATAGGAATAAGAAAAGATTTTACTGCTCAGCCATCATCAGAGAAGCTTCCTCCTGCAATTGATGGGAATAAATATCTAGCCAAGAGCTGGAAAATGTGAGGAGGATGAGTTACTCTGGAAAACTCTGTCCTAAATTGGATTTCTCCATCAATCCCCTTTCTTCTTAGCTCAGGGAATCCTGTAGATCAGGAGGCAGACAGATATTAAGAGTCAGAGATGCAAAATGCCAAGGAAACAAAGCCTTCAGAACACAGCATGCATACACTGCAGGTGCAGCCATGAACTCCCAGCCATCATAGCAGAATAGACAGGGACTGCAGAGTTCCGGGCCTGATGGGTGATAAGACTAAAAGTGGGAGCAGATACAAGCCTACATCCCTAACTTGGAAGCTATCTCCAACTGATAACCCCTAACAAATGAAAACTGTGTTTGCCAGTGGAATCTAATGGGTATACAAACCACTCTTTTTTTTAAAATTTCTATATCTTTTATTTTTTTTCTTTTCTTTTTTAATTTTGTTATTTATTACAATTTATTCACTTTGAATCCCAGCTGTAGCCCTTCCCCTCACCTCCTCCCAGTCCCATTCTCCCTCCCTCTTCTCCCCCTATGTCTTTCCCCCAGTCCACTGATAGGGGAGATCCTCCTCCTCTTCTATCTGACCCTAGGCTATCAGGTCTCATCAGGCCTGTTTGCATTGTCTTCCTCTATGGACTGGTATAGCTGTACCCCCCAGGGGGAGATGATCAAATAGCTAGCCACTGAGTTCATATCAGAGATAGCCCCTGCTTCAATTACTAGGGAACCCACTTGGAGACTGAGCTACCATGGGCTACATCTGAGCAGGGGGATAGTCCTTGGTTGGAGTTTCAGTCTCAGAAAAGACCCCTGGTCCCAGATTTCTTGGTTCTGTTGGTCTTCTTGTGGAGCTCCTGACCTCTCCAGGTCTGCCTCTCCCTTCTCCCAGCAGTAAATAGTCAAGACAAAACTAACTCAATGTTGATTCTCTAGAGTTTTTATTTGTTTGTTTGTCTGTCTATTTGTTTTGTCTCATAATGCTTTATCTAGGCACTTTCTTATTTTTTTCTTTCCTATATAACTTTTTTCTATGGTTTCTTATTTTGTGTTTTTATGAGCTTTCTGTGTTTGCCAATAACGATCTCTCTGTGGCTATATGTGTTTCTTGTGCTGTTATTTTTGTTTTATTGGCTTTTTATTTTTCTGTTTGTCCTTTTTCATTGTGCTATTCATGTTTGTTTGCTTTTATTCTGTCTTCTTTTCTTTCCCTTCCTTCCTTCCTACTTTCCTTCTTTCTTTCCTTTCTTCCTTCCTCTCTCCATCCTTTCCTCCTTCATTCTCTTTCTCTTTTACTCTCTTTCTCTTTCTTTCTTTTAGATGTCTGTTTGTTTTGTAATGAAAGAGAGCAAGAAATGATATGGATTTGATTTGGGCAAGGGGTGAGGTGGGGAGGATCTGTGTAGAGTTGGAGGATGGGGAGGCATAACCAGAAGATATTGTATACAAATCTATTTTTAATAAAAATCAGAATTTACACACAAGCTGGAAAAAAAGACTGTGAAAACTCTTGATGTTATTTATTTAGATGAAATATGAAAACATGAAGAGTTTGAATGTGTGCATATTGTGGGTTCATAGAATCATACTCCAGACGCTATGAAGGAAGAAGATGTAAAACAAAAATCCAAGAATATTATCTTTAATTTGGTAGGCTAGAATCAGATAAAGAGTTATAAGTAATTAAGTAGCAAATAAATATTTGTTGAATTAAAATCAATGCAAAACCACATTATAAACAATATAGTCAGTGATACTGAAGAAAAGGATAGGACATAGATTAGCACACCATCTTAAAACTGAATAACAAAAACAAAACAATAGAATACAAAAGGACATAAAAGGCATTTAAGGGACAAGGAGAGACTAGCAGCATGGACTTATGTTACAGTAAACTTATGTTTATGTTCAGTTTTAATTTAGGCAAAAAATAACTAATTTTAAATGTTTAAAAGCCAGTAATATTTAATTTGTGAATGAATGTAAAATAAAATGTGCAAAATACAGTATTAATAATTTACTCATAGTCATTTGAAAAGCTTTACAATATTTTAAAAATGTGTTATGACTTGCCTTTGTAGCTACACTTTTATAATCTCTCAAACAAAATTTCAAGAAAATGTTAAATTAATTACAATTAATAAATCACAGGTAGCTATAATATTTCAAAGTTTTTCTGTAAAAATGACCAAAAATATAATGATATGTAAAGTTTCTGAAAGTGAGAAAAATCATTTATTGAGTTATGGCTATACTAGAAACAAGGTTGCACTTATAAAATATTTCAAATGTATTTCAATTCTTCAGAGGAACACTTAAAATTTAGAATATTTAAACATTAAATATTGAAAATTTTGTTTCATTTGTTATTTTCCATTTAAATTTTAATTATTTGCTTTCTTTATTCCTTCCTTTCCAATAATTTCTCCTTTCTTCCCTTCTGATCATTTCTTCCCTTCAATTTACTCTTCTTCTTTTGGTTAGCTTCAGTTTCTTCCTTTCTCTGTTGTCTTCTTCTACCATCTTCTATTTTCTTTATCTGCAAGTAACTTCTTTTTCTTCTAGCCTTTTAACTTCTCCTCTTCTTCCTTTTCCTAATTTTAATTTTTTTTATCCAGAAATTGGTTAATAAATTTGAATATAGACAGACATTCTATTTATTCTTCTCACAGTTATTTTTTATGAACACTTTTACTGTTTGTTTTATTCCTTTCTGAATTAGGTTAGTATTTACAAATTAACTTTAAAAACTACAAGTTCTAATTTTATAGATATGTGGGGGCACTTCAACCCAGCACTGGGTGAATAATAATAATAATAATAATAATAATAATAATAAATAGTAATAATAATTCAGCCAACTAAATCTTTATTTTAAAACTCAAAGAATGTATTTTGATGCTCATGTGAATTCAGTTTATATATTTTCTAAGTTATTACCTGAAGCCATAGTTCACTGTTATATTGTATATAGTTTAAATGCATGGGAATACTTGGTATTTCTAGACAATTCAGAGTTTATTGTTTGGATATTCAAGTCAGGACGTTGGATTATTCAGTTTGGTATATTCAAATCATCATTGAGATTGCTGTTTGTAGCTATATGTTGAGTTTCAGCTAATGATAACAAATATTTTATTAATTATTCCTCTGGTCTATGTTCTAAATAGTATTACACATGATTCATAACTTATGGTGATTTGATATATTAGTTTTTACACTTGCTAAATGGTACACTGCCATAGGAGTTATTAGAATTCATATATCATATTTTAATTTTTGTAGATATCATATTCAATGATAATCTCTCTATAGAACAATAAGAACGAGTCAGAGTCCTCCCTCCCTCTTAAGGTATTCCACAGCGTCTTCTTGCACAACTATCCTATTCAGTAGCCTATGTGTATTAAGTACAATCTTGACATAGACATTTTCAAGTTAAGGTGGCCATTTGAGGTATGACCACATTATAAAGCTTGAAGTATCTCTATAAGCACTTCTATATCACTTTTACCCTGGGATCTCTGTCATCATAATGATTTCTTGCCATTTTTCCCAGAGTCTATATTAAGGGTCAGGAGTAGGCTTAGAATTTTCACTAAACCTGCTTTATTTAGGGTTCTTAAACACCGCTACCTCCTTCTCAACCCCGGGCCTTAGACAGGAGATTAGTAAAGAAAAGGGCTGTAGATCTCTTTAATATACTTCCTGTTGATTAGGGTCAGTGGGTCTTTAGGGGATTATAAAACTCATTTGTCAGTATACCAGCAATCTAGTTCAAAAGCCAACACCAACCAGCAACATGATTCAGAAGATTGGGACAAGTCAGCAAAACTTCCAAGACTCAATTGGATTGACCTGGGAAATTCTTTTGAACATGTCTCTCTTGGACATTGAGTGTGAAAGCACGAAGATCAGCACAGCAATGTTGATCCAAAAATCCAAGTCTTACTGTGAGTGGGTCTCTATGTATCTCCTTTCCACAAAGTCCATTGCTGGATGTTCTCAGCTGTCCAGTGTCATACCCTTTGCACTACAAGGGTCACAGCAAAACATCACATCATGTGCCTTCTCACAAGGCAACCTCCAGCAAAACAGCATGTGCCCAGCTTGCAGCAAAACTTCCCATGACAAATGAGTCTTCAAGGAAACCAGAAATCCATTTCAGGTAGTAATTTAAATATTCATTTTGTAAAGTACCTATTCAGAAATATAAATTATTTCTAGAATTAATTGAGTGAGTTCTTTATATTGACACATATAAAAGTTACTGTTTTTAATTACACATATATACTGGTAATATTTGAAAAAAAAAAAAAAACTTGTGTTCTTGACTTCAATAGAATCCAAATATCTAATTTTCATTCGAAGGATGGTAGATTTTCTTTGTCCAGTCTATCTTTCTTTGTATCATCACGAACCAATCCTTTGCTTAATTTTAGAGGGGGGTCCTGAGTATCTTCACCGAGTTCTATCATCCTGTTTACTTCATACTTATGCCTTGATCTGCTCTGCATAGCTGCCATAATATCCTCAAACTCACAGCTCAACAAACTTTTGTTTAAAGAGTTTCCTCAGAGAGGACTGAGTTCCCCTTCCTTGTGATGTATTTAAAATTGATTCTCAAGGTGAACAGCTGTTATAACCAGATTTCAACAGTATTCTATCATTGAATTACTGCATTTTCCATGATGTTGAGAAATCATTCTTTCATATATTTTTCCACAGGATTTTATTGTCTTAAGTAGGAAAATATATCCTTTCCTGTTTTGTTTCTTTTATTTTTATTAGAAGTAGAAAACCTTTCCTGTTCTTTCTTTTAATTTTGTTTACTCCAACACAGAGACAAACACACACAGAGACTCAAACAGTAAAACCAAAGATTTCTGTTATGTCTTTTCTTTTCCATCTTACTTTTCTATGCTAACTGGGTGATACCTCCTCTAATGTCTCAGTTTTACCAGTTAAGCATTAATTTTTTCAGACCTATTACTTCCCTGCACATCCTGAAAGTCAAGGCTCAAACGTAAAGGTATTTGGTAGTTTTGCAGGGAGTTAGGACTCTAGAAAAATGACTACAAGCCCTATCCTCAATATACTGTCTACTTTTAGTAACTAAGACAATAACAAGTACTATTTCAAGAACTATTTTTGTAGCGCTGGAGAGGAAATACATAAGACTGTAAATAAGGAGTTCACCTATCTTTTTTAATATTTTTCATATTTCCATGTCAAAAATATCTCCTTGAATATTATTATTATTAATTATATTGTTTAGTTAAAAATACTGTAAAAGTTTCCAACATTTGCCTGCATATTTCATGAGTGATAGATCCCAGAAAGACATACATGGTATATACTCACTTATTAATGGATTTTAGAAATATAGGATAAATATACTAAAATCTGTACACCTAAAGAAGCTAAGCAAGAAAGAGGACCCTGGATGATGATGATCAAACTTCATTCAGAAAGGCAAACAGGAAGGACATCAGAAGAGGGAGAAAACAGGGAACATGACAGGAACTTACCACAGAGAGCCTCTGAAAGACTCTACTCAGCAGGTAGGTATTTAAGCAGATGCTGAAGCTCATAGCCAAATTTTGGACAGAGTCCAAGGAATATAATGAAAGATGGGGGAGATGAAAGGCCTGGAGGAAACAAGAGCTACACAAGGAGAGCAATAGGATAAAAAAATAAAAATAAAAAAAATAAACAACATCTAGGCAGAGGCGTCTTTTCTGAGACTGATACTCCAATCAAGAACCATGCATGGAGATTACCTTGAACTCTTGCACAGATGTAAACCATGGCAACTCAGTGTCCAAGTGGGTTCCCTAGTAAGGTGAACAGGGGCTGTTTCTGACATGAACTTAGTGGTTGGCTCTTTAATCACCTCTCCCTGAGGGGTGCAAGTAGCCTTACCGGGCCACAGAGGAAGACAATGCAGCCAGGCCTGAAGAGACCTGTTAGGCTAGGGTCAGATGGAAGGGGAGGAGGACCTCCCCTACCAGTGGAATGGAGGAGGGTAATCGGAGGAGATGAAGGAGGGACAGTGGAATTGGGAGGAAGGGGCTACAGCTGGGATACAAAAATGAATAAATTGTAATCAATAAAAAACATTAATTGAAAAACACTTTGAAGAAAAGATGATTTTTAATGGAAAGTTACTGATAAAATATTTTGTACTTTTACATGGTTATTGTCTATTTATTTACTTAATTTCATGTCCAAAATATGACGTTCTATTTAAACATATTTGGTGATAATTTCTTACATAATTACACATAAACTTTCATATCTGTAGTCTAATCTATTAGACACTGAATTGCTTTGTGTTAGAATTCCATTTTTAAACTTTATTTTTTCTTGAAAGTTTTACCCACGCATAAAATGAAATTTAATTTTCACCATTAATATCTCTAACACTATTTAACAAGATCCAATACCCATTTATGTTTAAAGTCTTGGAGAGATCAAGGATAGAAGGCACATACCTAATCATGTTAAAAGCAATATACAGCAGGCCTAGGGCCAACATCAAACTAAATTGAGAGAAACTTAAATCAATCCCACTGAAATCAGGGAGAAGGCAAGGCTGCCCACTCTCTCCATATCTCTTAAACATATAACTTGATGTTCTAGCTAGAGCAATAAGACAACTAAAGGAGATCAAGGGGATACAAATCAGAAAGAAAGAGGTCAAAGTGTCACTATTCACAGATGATATGATAGTATACATGAGCGACCCCAAAAATTAAACCAGAGAACTCCTTCAGCTGATAAACACCTTCAGCAGAGTGGCTGGGTAAAAAATTAACTAAAAAAAAAAAAATATATATATATATAGATAGATAGATAGATAGATAGATAGATAGATAGATAGATATGTAGATATATAGATATCTATATATAGATAGATATATAGACATATATATATAGATCAGAAGCCCTCCTGTATACCAAAGACAAAAGGGCTGAAAAAGAAATCAGGGAAATAGCACCCTTCACAATAGCCACTAACATAAAGTACCTTGGGGTAACTCTAACAAAGCAAGTGAAAGACTTGTTCAAAAAATAATTTCAAGTCTCTAAAGAAAGAAATTGAAGAAGATATCAGAAGACAGAAAGATCACCCATGCTCAAGGATCAATAGGATTAACATATTGAAAATGGCCATTCTGCCAAAAGTGATCTACAGATTCAAAGCAGTTCCCTTTCAAATTCCAACACAATTCTTTACAGAACTTGAAAGAACAATTCTCAACTTTATATGGAATAACAAAAATCCTGAATTGCCAAAATGATCCTGTACAACAACAGATCATCTGGAGGTATCTCCATTCCTGATCTCAAGCTGTACTACAAAGCAATAGTAATAAAAACCGCATGGTATTGGCATAGAATCAGAACATTTTATCAATGGAACTGGATAGAAGACCCAGAAATAAACCGACACACCTATATATACCTGATTTTTGACAAAGAAGCCAAAACCATTCATTGGAAAAAAGACAGCATATTCAACAAATGGTGCTGGTCTAACTGGATGTCTACATGTAGAAAAATGAAAATGGATCCATATTTATCACCCTGCACAAAACTAAAGTTCACCTGGATCAAAGACTTCAACATAAAACCAGACACATTTAGAAAAAAAGGTGGGGAAGAACCTAGAACTCATTGGCACAGGAGACAACTTCCTGAACAGAACACCAGCCCCACAGGCTCTAAGAGCAACAATCAATAAATGGGACCTCATGAAACTGAAAAGCTTCTGTAAAGCAAAAGACACTGTCATCAGAACAAAACAACCTACAGACTGGAAAAGGATCTTCACCAACTCTATAACTGACAGAGGGCTGATATCCAATATATATATAACTAAAGAAGTTAAAAAGCAATAAATCAAGCAATCCAATTAAAAAAAATGGGTTATCAAGCTAAACAGAGAATTCTCTGTAGAGGAATATACAATGGCAGAGAAACACTTAAGGAAATGCTCAATGTCCTTAGCCATCAGGGAGATGCAAATCAAAACTACCCTGAGATTTCACCTTATACCCATCACAACTGCTAAGATTAAAAACTCAAGTGGCAAGATATGCTGGAGAGATTGTGAAGGAAGGAGAACCCTCCTTCATTGCTGGTAGGAATATAAAGTTGTACAACCACTTTGGAAATCAGTCTGGTGCTCTTTCTTAGTAATCTGAGAATAGTGCTACCTCAAGATCCAGTTATACCACTCCTAGGCATATATCCAAAAGAAGCTCAAGTACACAAGGACATTTGCTCAACCGTATTCATAACAGCTTTATTTGTAAAAGCCAGAATCTGTAATTAACCCAGATGTCCCTCAATGAAGGAATGGATACAGAAATTGTGGTACATTTACGCAATGGAATATGACTCAGCAATTAAAAACAAGGAAATCATGAAATTTGCAGGCAAATGGTGAGACCTAGAAAATATCATCCTGAGTGAGGTATCCCAGAAGCAGAAAGACACACACAGTATATATTCACTTATTAGTGGGTACTAGACCTATAAGATAGGATAAACATAGTAAACTCTGTACAACTAAAGAAGATAAACAAGAAAGAGAATGGGGGTTAAGATCATCAATCCTGGCTTAGGAAGTCAAAAGGGATGGACATTTTAAGTAGGAGAAAACAAGAGACAAGACAGGAGCCTACCATACAGGGCCTCTGAAAGACTCTACTTAGCACTGTATCAAAGCAGATATTGAAACTCATAACCAAACCTTGGGCCGAGTGTAGGGAATCATATGAAAGAAGGGGGGTTAGTAAGACATGGAGAGGCCAGGAGCACCACAAGAACCAAATGTATCTGGACACAGGGTTCTTTTCTAAGACTGTTTCTTCAACCAAGGACCATGCATGGATATAACCTAGAATCCCTGCTCAGAAGTAGCCAATGAGAGCTTAGCATCCAAGAGTGTTTCCCTAATAAGGGGAACAGTGGCTGTCTCTGATATAAACTTAGTGGAGTGTTCTTTGCCTCCCCCTGCCCTGAGGGAGGAGCAGCCTTCCTAGACCACAGAGGAAGACAATGCAGCCAGTCCTAAAGAGACCTGATAATCTAGGGTCAGGTGGAAGGGGAGGAGGACCTACCTTATCAGTGGACTTAGAGAGGGGCATGGAGGAGATGATGGAGGGAGGGTGGGATTGGGAAGAGATGAGGGAGAGGGCTACAGCTGGGATACAAAGTAAATAAACTGTAACTAATATTAAAAAATAAAAATTAAAAAGAAAGACAAACAGGGGCTACATTACTGAACATTTTTTTTCCAGCAACCATTAAATTTCAATATTCCCTTTCAGAAGGCTGGAGCCTCATGACAACCCCCTGTTTCCAAGATGTAATGTTGATGAGTATAATATCGTGGAAGTCTTGTGTGAGTAACCATATTTGCTATGAGTCCATAAATTCCCCAGCCATTTCGTGTCTACAAGAGATCAAATTATAATACATTTCTCCATCCTCCAGATCTTCCATGTTTTCCCACCCATTTACCATGTTTTTTTTCTTTCTTTCTTTTTTCTTTATTAGTATCATTTATTACAGTTTTTTCAGTTTGTATTCTTCTGTGGCCCCCTCCCTCCTTCTTCTCCTTATGCCCTCCCCTAGTCCACTAATAGGGGAGGTCCTCCTCCCCTTCCAGCTGACCCTAGCCTATCAGGTCTCATCAGAACTGGCTGCATTGTCTTCCTCTGTGGCCTGGTAAGGCTGCTCCCCCTTCAGTGGGAGGTGATCAAAGAGCAGGCCACTGAGTTCATGTCAGAGACAGTTCCTCTTCCCATTAGTAGTGAACTCACTTGGAGACTGTGCTGCCATGGACTATATCATAGTGATTTCTTAATAGGAAGCCTACAAGCTTATAGAGAAGAAGATTTTAAAAATGCAAACAGCAAACTACCTTAATAATCTTACTTTCATTCAAAACTCACACAGTGGAATCAAAGAATGTGAAATTGAGATTGAGGGAATGTCCAACCAATGCCTAGACTAACCTGAGACTCACCTCATGGGAAAGAGCTAATACCTGACACTATTAATGATACTCTGCTTTGTTCACAGACATGAGCCTAGCATAGCTGTCGTCTGAGATGTTTTACTCAGCAGGGGATCAAAATAGATGCTGAGACTTATAGCAAAACATTGGCCTGAGTGCAGGGAATCTTGTTGAAATGCTGGAAGAAGAATAGAAGGACACAGAAGAGGACAAGAGTCACACACACACACACACACACACACACACACACACACACACACATTAACAACAGTATGTGGATCTCATAGAAAGGGGAGTAGGGACTGTCTTTGACAAGGACTCTGTTGCCTGTTTTTTTGATCACTTAACCCTGCAGTGGCTGCCTTGCCAGGCCATAGGGGAAGAAGATGTTCTCTATCCTGATGCCACTTTATATGCTAGTATGGGTTGGTGGGGATGGGGTTGGGGTTGGGAGCTCCCCTTATTTGAGGAGTAGGGAAGGGAGGACATGGAAAAGAGGGAGGGAAGATGTGATGGAGAGGAAAGGAGGAAGGGGGCTGCCATTAGGATGTAAGATGAATAAATATATAGATAAAAAGAAAGATAAACAGAAAGAAGAAAGAAAGAGAGTGAACAAAAGAAAGAGTGAAAGAAAAGGAAGGAAGGAAGGAAGGAAGGAAGGAAGGAAGGAAGGAAGGAAGAAAGGAAGAAAAAGAAAGAGCAACTTTCATAACAAATCAATCTATTAGGGTATTCCAGGTGATCCAAACACTAGTATCACAATGGAAAAAATAACAATAAAACAAAGAACCTGATTTTATTAGTGCTAGAAGATAGTGCTATGGTAATCATAAGAAACGATTCAATAGGACTGATTTTTTTTCCCCAAAGAATGTGTGTTATAGCATACATAGCATTTGGCTCTATATCAGACAGGCAGAATGCCTAGCCTGGTAGCCATGGCAATGAGAAGAGCAGAACTATGCAATGAAAGGGAGGTCTCTCTACATAGTTAAATGGGACTTACGAAAATGTGTAGAATGTAGAAAGATAACTAAAGGCAGGACCTCATGGTGAAGCTTTTTGTAATTTATCAACCATGATGTGGGACTTTGAAGAAATGCAACTGTTAGGGACTCAACTATTTTCTTGTAAGTAACTCCTAATCCATGCTCCTGCAAGCCCAATAAACCCTTTGATTCATCTCTCTCTATCTATCTATCTATCTATCTATCTATCTATCTATCTATCTATCTATCTATCTATCTGTCTGTCTATCTATCTCTATCTATCTATATTGTGAACTGATCATCAATTTGGGAGAAATGCTCTTACCCACCCCCCACGCTGCATGTAGAAGAAAGCTGACATGTTCTAGAGAAGGGTGGATATGTAAGCTGGGACTTCATGACCCCAGACTAGGAAGAAAAACAAACAAATCAGAACAAAACAAACACTGGTCACACAAGGAATTAAAGGAGACTGAATGTGGCTAAGACAATTCCACTCAGCCACCTCAAGGTAAAATAGTAAGCACTCCTTTCTCAGAGCATGATGAGACACCTCAGCTTTTATGTTCACCAGCACAGGAAATGTGAATACTGTCTTTTCTTTTTCTTTTGATAAAAGAAAAAAAAATATGTTTCTACTTGATGAAGCCTAAGTCCCAGTCTTTGTTTTGGTGAACAAATTACTGATATTTATTTTCTTTGAAAATTCAAAATATTTGCCAAATTCAGTACTTAAAATTTTCAGGAAGCAGAGGAAAGAATGAAAAAAAAAAGGCAAGTATTTTGGGCTAATGGTTAAAAGTTTTGATTTTTCATGCTCAAATTGGTCATGATCAAAATTGTCTTGAATTTAACTGACAGTCAATGCTTCCAGTATTTTCAAAGCATGAGTAATCAGAAAGCTGATTTTAAGTCTTAAATGAGGAAATCTCTGGCACAAAACATGCAGTCACACACATTTAGGAGAAATTACTTGTAAATTTCTCAAGATTAGTTCCTCGTGGACTCTCCCAAATGGAATATGCAATGACAACAACCACATTGCAACGAATAGGTCCTTTTTTTTTTTCCTGCTGGATGGAATGCAGAAATTATAGTTTCTCATTCTCTTTGAACCTTCAGTGTTACTGAAGAAATGAAACAACTTGTTTCCTTCTTTTATCTTGGCTACAATTATGCCTTCACACATTTCACCTCAGATCTGAGAACTCGATATTGTCATGTTCATTACAGTTCTTAGAATTCTTTACATTTTCAGTGTTACTAGGAAAAAAAATCATTTAAACATAGTTGCCTTTGGCAATGATATTTTTCTTCTTCTTTGCTTTTTTTTCTTTGTAAAGAAGCTGTGCTTCCGTGATGCATGCAAGGTCATAGTCCCTACCCTTGTCTGCTGTACATAGGCAGAGCAATAAAGCAGGTAATACTCTCACTCAATTGAGGTGCAGATCTCATTTCTGCCAAACATCTGTGCAGTATGACTCTCCATATTATACCCTAAACACCAATTTTTTTTGGTAATATTATCAACTCTGCCTCTTTGCATTTTTATTTACATTGAGATGACTCAATCGGGATATGCTGATGTTCAGACATCCATAATTTTTAACGACATGAAATGTAAGAAAAAATATAGCAATATCAGAACAATGTGAGTGTGAAGCAATACTGTAATTTCAAAAAGGGAACTTAGAAAGATATTGAATATTAGCAAACAAGCCACCTTATATTTAGGGAATCACTCTTACTGGGAGAATTGAACATTATCTCATAATAAGAAATGATAATATTCTGTGATCATGTTAGAATTATGTCTCTTTTCAGCCTTTGGCTTCTCACACTGTCGATTTCTAAAATAGACAATTCAGAATTATATGAGTCATAGGAAATTAGCATTAAGGGATAGAAAAAAATACCAAACTAAGCTGTAGACATGTTATAATTTTCAGATTGATCAATGTTTAAAGGACATATCATCTACATTTCTACACAGAATTTTAACAGTTCAAAAATGGAGAAAGCTAAGTTATTTATGTTTTTTACTTAAGTCTGTGAGAGTCAAAGGACCTGTGAGTGAAATAATTATCTGCTTGAAAGTTTCTCAACATTGGGGAATTGTTAAATCTTCCTGTCCCTTTTTTTCTGCTTATGTATTTTTGAAGATGTGCTTACCTATGCATGCAGTCATAATAGACACATTGGGTGTTGAGAATAATATACAATACATCTGAAGTTATATTTTGCATTGATTGATAATTTCTTTTAATTTAGGTAAGACTTTCAATTTCACCAGACTTTTTAAAACTGAGTAAGGAACACATATTTATTATGAGCAAAGATGAATTAATATTACAAAATGAATTGCCCTGTCTCTGTGTTCATATAATGCTGTATTTCAATTGTTCTAAATTTGATGAATAGGATAAACATGTTATCTTACATTTTTTTGAAGAAGTAGTCAGAATTTGCAAATTAAAACTACATTTTAGCCTCTAAATGAAAATCAAAATGAAATGGACAATTTTCGTGATGGATTCCACTTACCAAAATTAAATCAAGGTCAGGTAAATAGATTTAATAGTCCTATAATCCCCAAGGAAATATAAGAGACCATAATAATCTCCCTTCAAAAAACAAAGCAAACAAACAAAAGAAAACAACAATAACAACAAAAACAGTACCAGATGGTTTCAGTGCAGAATTCTACCAGACTTACAAAGAAGAGCTAACTCCAATTCTCTTCAAACTAGTCCACAATATAGAAAAAGAAGGAACATTTCCAAACTCAAACTATAAAGCCACAGTCACCTTGATACCTAAACCATACAAAGTCCCAACAAAAATAAAAAAAGGGAGAATTCAGACCTATCTCTTTTATGATCATTGACATAAAAATACTCATTAAATTCCTTGCAAACCAAATCCAAGATCTCATGGAAGATATCATCCAAAATGACCAAGTAGGCTTCATTCCAGGCTTGTAGGGGTCGTTCAATATACAGAAATCCATCAATGTAATCCACCATATAAACAAACTGAAGGAGAAAATTCACATGATAATCTCCTTAGATATCTACCAAAAACGCATTTGAAAAAAAAAAAAATCCAACACCCATTCATGTTTAAAGTTTTAGAGAAGTCCAGGATAGAATGCACATACCTAAACACAATAAAGACAATATACAGTAAGCATATAGCCAATATCAAACTAAACTGAGAGAAAGTTAAGTCAATCCCACTGAAATCAGGGACAAGGCAAGGCTGTTCACTCTCTCTGTATCTCTTCAACATAGTGCTTGAAGTTCTAGCTAGAGCAATAAGGCAACTAAAGGAGATCGAGGGGATACAAATAGGAAAGAAGTCAAAGTTTCACTATTCGTTGATGATATGATATAAGAGTTTGTATGAGTGACCCCAAAAATTCAACAAGAGAACTCCTTCAGCTGTTTTTTTTTCAGTTTTTAAAAATTTATTTATCGTTTAATTAAATACAGTCTATTCACTTTCCTCTTTCATCCTCTCCCAGTTTCACCCTCTCTCCCTCAACTTCTCCCATGCCCTTCCCCAAGCCCATTGAAAAGGGAGGTTCTCCTCCTCTTCCCTCTGACCCTAGCCTATCAGGTCTCAACAGGATTGGTTGCATTGTTTTCCTGTGTGCCCTGGTAAGGCTCCCCCTTCTCAGGGAGAGGTGAACTCGGCCAGTGACTGAATTCATGTCAGAGACAGTCCCAGTTCCTATTATTAGGGAACCCTCTTGGACAACTCAGCTGCCATGGGCTACATCTGAGCAGGGGTTCTAGGTTATCTCCATGCATTGTCCAAAGTTGGAGTATCAGTCTCACAAAAGAACCTGTGCCCAGATTTTTTTTGGTTTTGTTGGTCTCTTTGTGGAGCTCCTGTCCTCTCCAGATCTTTCTATCTCTCCCATCTTTCATAAGATTCCTTGCAGTCTGCCCAAAGTTTGAGTATGAGTTTCAACATCTGCTTTGAAACCCTGCAGAGTAGAATCTTCCAGGGGCCCTCTGTGGTAGGCTTTTGTCCTGTTCTGTTTTCTCCCTCTTCCATGTCCATTCCATTTGCCTTTCTGAATGAGGATTGATCATCTTACCCAGGGTCCTCCTTCTTGCTTAGCTTCCTTAGGTGTACAAATTTTAGTATGTTTATCCCACATTGTAATTCTAATATCCACTTATAAGTGAGTTTATACCATGGGTGTCTTTCTGCTTCTGGGATGCCCCACTCAGGATGATCTTTTGTAGTTCCCACCATTTGCCTGCAAATTTCATGATTTCCTTGTTTTTAATTGCTGTAAACAATTTCATTATGTAAGTATAGCACAATTTCTCTATCTATTCCTCAACTGAGGGATATCTGGGACAATTCTCAATTTCATATGTAAAAACAAAAACCCGGATTTGCTAAAACACTCCTTTACAACAACAGATTGTCTGGAGGTATCTCCATCCCTGCTCTCAAGCTGTACTACAGAGTAATAGTAATAAAATTTGCTTGGTACTGACATAGAAAAGAATGGTGCATCAATGGAATTGAATAGAAGACCCCAAAATAAATCCACACACCTCTGGGTTCTTGATTTTTGACAAAGAAGCCAAACCCATACAGTAGAAAAAATACAGCATCTTCAATGAATGGTGCTGGTTTAACTCAATGTCTGCATGTAGAAAAATGCAAATAGATCCATATTTATCACTCCTCCCAAAACTAAAGTCCAGTAGGATCAAAGACCTCATGATAAAACCAGACACATTAATTCTGCTGTGTTGTTTTTAGTTTTCAGTATGCATCTCCCCTGAATTCTGACAGAACTTGCCAGAGATAAGCAATAAAGATAACCATACAACTAAAAACCATACCCCTATGAGAACATCCTAATGTAGTTAGTCAGCTGTGTTTTTGTGAGGATAACTGCAAATGAAGGTAAGGTATTTAATAAAAGCCCAGCCTGTAACTGTGAAGCAAACCCTCAGGGAATAGGTCACATATTTGTGTTGTGTACTTTCTTGGGCAGTAAATTAACACTAATTATCAACTATTTAGTATGGTTTATTTTTACTGATCAATTAAACAGTTGTTCAAGTGTACATTTAAAGTAAGCTGAAAGTACATAGATTGTGGTAGTTCAAAAAAGACAGCTGATTTGAGTGGAAGAAACTACCACAATCTATGTACTTGCAGCTTACTTTACATGTAAGCTTGACAGCTGTTTAATTGATCAGTTTTTGTTTTGCAGCCAAGCACTGTAAGATGTAAGATGATCTCTGTTGCTCATTACAAAGGCCTCTGAACCTCATCATCCCTTTAACTCTTCATTGTGGCTATTCTTCGGTAATTATAAAAAAGTCACATACTGCTTTACTTCCTGAGAAGACACTGAACAGCATAGTGAATAGGCTACTTATTCACAAGTTAGCTTTTTTTCTGAGTGTGGTGGCATTAAATAAATAAATAAATTTCCCAATAGTGAATACAATAAAATAAACCAAGCAAAGTCTATGATTTACAAACATAGCTTATTAAAAACTAAAGATTAGTGGAAGAGTCTCTGTAGACTTTATTTCCCTACACAAACAAACAGTCAAACTCAGCTGTGGCCGCTGACATTTTTCAGTGTTGCAGGTTATTTGCTCACACTAAAACACAGGTTGGCATTTCCTGGGGAGAAGTGTTTGCAGATTTTACAGAGTAATAAAATATACAGTGAATAGATTATAAAGCACTTAACAAGGTTTTAGAGGCACATAAACACCAAGAGATGCAGTCAGTTGGAGAGAGGATACAGGCATTATCACACACATGGACAAACACGCATACTCATACACACTCTCTGGAGAGCTTTTGGATTTGGAAATTATTTTACAAATGTCCCAAGACAGATAAAGAACAAATCCGGAAAGTGTATTTATTTGGGATATTTCAGAATTACAGAAACCAACATTATTTGATAAATACCCAAGCCACTATTATCTCAGAAAAAAAATTTCACTATACTGTAAATAAAATATAATAATTTAAAACTATTGTATGGTTAAAAGCCATTGATAAAATTCTTCATCGTGCATTCATTTTAATAGGTTCTATTAATATTAGTTGTATTTTAGACTCAATTTCTATCTTTTCACATAGTTTTTACATCATTTAGCTGAAAATACAAATATTTCCAGTAGAAATAATTTATATTTGTATGTACAAATCATAATATTAACACATAAAAATTGCTAACATTTTCATGAAATTCTAGAAATATATGTTTAAGATGAAAAAATGAAAATAAAAAACATCCATGGAGCAGGCAATTGGAAGGCACTTGGCAAAGCACACTGTCAGAGGGTGGCAGGCAGGTCCTTTGAAGCTAATGTACTCAAATTTCCTGGGGCTGCTGCCATCTTCCACAGGAGCAGCCTCTGAATGAGAAATATTTCTGTCTAATCCTGCTGAAGACAGATAAGTCTGCCAATTGAAACTGTAAAGTCCTGACAGCCCACGGCATTGGTTTTGTAATAGCAAAAGACTGATGCTGAAATATCAGGAATGGAACAGCACTTTCTGACAGCAAGAAACTAACGTGTTTGACAAGAAATTGGATCCATGATCATTGCTAGTCAAACAAGATGTCTGCTCATTCAAAGCTTCAATTTTACCTTCCTTTGCTAAGTTCAAGATTCATTTCATTACTGACATGTTCTTTTCTTTCTTCATCACCAAGTAGAAAAAAAAAAAACTTACAGAGATGCATGTGTTTCCTGTGTTTTACCAGGTAACAACCCTTGTTATTCCATTTTAATAAGGACCATTAAAAAAAAGAGAGAGAGATACAAGGTTTCCTACACTGTGCTCAATCATGCTGCTAGGCTTGCTTATGAAACCTGTTCTGTGTAACCATTGAGCCATTGTACCTTTCAGATTCCAATGAAGTTTGTATTCAGACATCCATCAAATTTGGGCTCCTTTCAGGCCCCCTTTCACCTGTACTATCTCTTAATCCATAGGGTTCTTCATCATTCATCTTATACTGTGTCAACTGGTTTCATAAAGATCAGCCCCAAAAGCCACCATTTCAAAATTCAGTGTAAGAAAATCATCAAATTATTTGACATATAGAAAGTAAAACTTCACTATATTTTGAGTAGTATATGTAGGTAATACTTATTTTGCAGCTTTGCATAATTGTTATTGTTATTTGTTTGAAAGGTTTTAAGACAGTGTTTAGAGCAGAGTCTATTACATGGGAAAGGCTTAAAGAATCTTTTTAGGCATTTTAGAAATAATGATTATAGAAATACCCTTAAGAAACTGATAAAATTAAATTTTTTAAATACTACATGCTTATTTTAATATTGTTATAATGAATGGCAATTATCCAATTTTAATTTCAGCCCAACATTGTAAATCAAAAACATCTGAAATACCCACTGTTCCCTTATACTTTTTAACCTTCAATAAATTATTTTACAGATGATACCAAATGGTATCCTCCAGTACTTTTTAGGAGTCCAAACATACTGTAATTTAGCATACATGAATAGTTTACTCAGTATTTTTCGAGTATCATACAGGCAATGGGAAAATAAGCCATTAATACACAATTATGTGTCTAATTACAGATGTCTACTTGCTTTCCATATCCACATTTTTAAAAACAAATACCGTTTTATAGTTCAATACTTCTTAAGTGGTTAGTCATCACAGAACATAGCTTATTTAAATTTGGTTTACATTGCTTAGTGTTAAGTTGTGCACCTAATCCAGCAGGGTCCATCACTACACACTTGGCTTGGAATAAACTAGTAAATATCAAGTTATTATAAATCATGCTTATTCCTAGCATAGTGTCCAGTCCGAATATCATGCATTTAATGAATAGGCCTTGAAGTAGGAATCATCTTGCACAGATGAAAGACAGGGCCCTGCTACATGCCAGTGTCTAGTACAAGTCCCACGAATCCTTATTGCCGTATGTAGAGTTTGCGTATTTTAAGGTTCATATTATCCACAAGGTTTTCTATAATTTACACAAATTTGGCATAATGGAACCAACGAGGAAAGTGTCTGGAAAAACTAAACATATGTATTGAGTGAATCAGGCTCTAAACTTCTTCTTTTTTTTTAATTTTTTTTTCTGGAGTGTTTTTGTGACCACTTCAATTTCATTTCTGGTTAGAGAGCTGATAAATTTATTTATTTCATCCTGGTTAACTTTTGGTATGATTTATGCTTTTATTTCTTTTATATTTCCCAATTTAGTCAAATAAAAGTTTATAAGTACATTCTTGTGATTTTCTGAAAGTAAATAATATCTTTTGTAATTCCTCATTTATCACTTCAAAATTTATTATGTGGGTGTTTTCTCTCTTTCTTTTGGTTAATTTAGTAAAAGAATTTTCAATCCTGTTAATCTTCTCAAAGAACCAACTCTTTATACTTAAATTTCTTGCAAATAATTGGCTATCATTTAGATTGATAAACTCATATAATTAACTTGCCTTTTCTCTCTTGTGGCTTTTAGTACCTTTTCTATCACCTTTATCTTTAATGTTGTCGTTATAACATGTCATGAGGAGTGTTTAACTTTATTTGTTTGATGCTCTGTTGGTCTTTTGTATTGGACAGACATCTATTTCTCTAGGCCTAGAAAATTTTTTCTATAGTTCTATTGAAAATATATTTTATGGTTTTCATGTGGTGTTCTCTTTCTTCTAGATCTGTAATATGAAAGCTATTTTTTTCTGGTATATCAGAAGTATCCCCTGTTACGTTTATGCATTTCTCTAAGTATAACATTTATTTTAACAGAGTGATCCAGTTGCTTTGCATTGTTTTTTTTCTTTCTCTTCCAGTTCAGGTACTCACATTATTCATTCTACTAATGATGCTTACCAATGGTTTTATTACACTCATTGATTTTTTATTTCTATATTAATTTCATTTTTACTTTTCTTCAGCAATTCTAATTCTTCGTGGAATTCTAATTTTAACTTGTATTGAATTCCTTTTTTTTCATTTGTCTTTTTGTCTTAATACTCTTGGAGTATACTCATGTCTTTTTTGAGTTATCTGAAAATATTTAAAAATATGGAGATTCTTCAGTGTACTTTATACTAGTAGACATTATTATGTGCTCACTAAATTTTGGAGGAGACCTGCTTTCCTGTGTTTTCATATTGTTCTTGTTTTCTGTATTGGGATCTTCATATATGGAGTGAGTTGGTCAACTTTTTCCTTCTTTAGTATTATTTAAACTATCTTCTTTCTGCAGAGCCATTTACAGTATTCAGCTCTGGACAAAACTTTACTGGTCTAAGATAATGTTTTCCTCTTAGGTTCTGGTGTTGATCATTTCAAGTCATCTACTAGGGTATCCTCTGCATGTCTGAGACTGCCTGGGCCAGGTGCCTGGAGTGAGGTGACCCTGGCAAGACAGGCTTATGGGTTGTTAATATTATTCCTAAATCTTATAGACTCAGAATACTAGGACTCTGATGACAATAAGTTTATGTTCTGAAATTAGGCAAAAAGTTTCTGAAATACATTTGTAAATGACTCAATCAGTAGAAGGTTATCTTAAGGCTGAGCAAAGTGCTCATGTGACCATGACTGCTCTTAGTCACAAACAAAGAATGCTAAGCACAATACCTAACTATGAGGACATGTGATTTGTAATTTGCTTGGGAGAAATTTATTACTCATACTTTCAAGTTCTGTACATATAACACTACTATTTTCTGGAAGTCAGTTCATTAACACATTAATTTAGAGCACACTGGCCGAATCCAAAGACTGTTCTTTCTACAGTTATAGCCATATCTACCCACTGTTTACAGTGATAGTCTCTGCATTTAAATAAGAATAAATACTTATCAAATAAATATTTTAAACATAAGAAAACATTTCCAAAACGAATGTTCATAGCACAATTATATTTCCACACACAGTGGTGTTTGTTCAGTGTTTTAATTGCCATATTATAAGAACATAAAAACACACTTTAATTTTCCACATTGAACAATTTTACCCTCCCTATTTGTTCTTCCATATGTGTAATTGCTTTCTTAATTCTTAACTTAGTGGCAGACTACTAGTATCTCATGCACTGATGATATATGGCATGTCTGAAGTAATTTCAAGTATAATCTATGATGTTTTATATTACGAAGCAAAGTCTCCTCAGAAATAGAGATTATACAGGACATCACTTTGGATGTGAAATACTAACAAGAACTTCACAGACAATGCAAATCCTGACATTTAACCTAAGAACTAGTTCTAGAGATTTAGGTATGAATGCCAAAGTACTAGTTTCTGTTTCCACTGAAGGAGCAGCTTCATTGCTTCTCTGTACTCAACTTGTGACTCATGAGTTGAAACAGTCAAAATACAGACTTGTGTTGGCAAGGCCTGGGTAAAAGTATCATTAAAAGTCCAAGCATATATGCTGGATGTGAAAAAATTCAGGCATTTTAATCTCAACAGACTAAAACAAGAAAGGTAAAACACAGAACTTCAGATTTCTTTAATTGTTCCCACTTACATAAAATGTAAAGTAAAAATGTTCAATAAAAAAGGATCACTGCTCATATCTTTTTCCTCTTCCAAAACCACACTCAGTTTTCACATAAATGTGCAAAAGTACTCTCACATGATCTCATGTATCTAGCTCTGCTATGTAGCCTAAGCGCTATCAGTGCTCACATATGTGCCTGCTTCCAGTCACGCTGTCCACTCAGAAATTTGAACAGGAAGATGAAAAACCACAGAAAGAGGGGTTTGATGTACTGGAACATTTGAAACATTTTGATATTGAGAGAGTCAAATATCTAAGACCTGATCAAGGCTGTGAAAGCCTGGGATATGAGGCACATGGTGGGCATGTGCCTCAACTATGAAAACACCTTTCAAGGGGGAATGAAACTTCTGACATTATCAGGAATACAATAACAAAAATAACATTGAATTAAACCACAATCCCTGAATTATAAGTATTTATATAGTATGTTATTATTCTACTCATGATTTCCACTACTGTCACTATTTTTTACTATCATTATTAGTACAGTGGGTTGGAATGATTACTTCTATTACTACTATGATAATCATTATATCAGTGGAAATTTTTATTCAGTCTAAATTTGTTTTTTTTAACTTTTTTTATTTTGTATTAATTAGACTTTATTCATTTTGTATCCTCCCATATGCCCCTCTCTCCTCCCCTCCCGACCCCACCCTCCCTCCCATTTCTGCATGCATGCCACTCCCCAAGTCCACTGATAGGGGAGGTTCTCCTCTCCTTTCTGATGTTACTCTATCAGTTCTCATCAGGAGTGGCTGCATTGTCCTTTTCTGTGGCCTGGTAGGGCTGCTCCCCCCTCAGGGGGAGGTGATCAAAGAGCAGGCCAATCAGATTATGTCAGAGGCAGTCCCTCTTCTCATTACTAGGTAACCCACTTGGACACTGACCTGCCATGGGCTACATCTGTGAAGGGGTTCTGGGTTATCTCCACGAATAGTCCTTGGTTGGAGTATGAGTCTCTGGGAAGTTCCCTGTGTTCAAATTTTCTTGTTCTGTTGCTCTCCTTGTGGAGTTCCTGTCCTCTCCAGCTCTTACTATTTCCCTCTTCTTACATAAAATTCCATTCACTCTGCCTGACAGTTGGCCATCAGGCTCAGCATCTCCTTTGATAGTAGGCAGGGCAGAGGCTTTCAGAGGCCCTCTGTGGTAGGTTCCTAGTTTGTTTCCTGTTTTCTTCTTCTGGCTTTCAGAGGCCCTCTGTAGCAGATTTCTAGGTTGTTTCCTGTTTTCTTTTTCTTCTGATGTCCATCCTCTTTGCCTTTCAGGTGGAGATTGAACATTTTAGTTAGGGTCCTCTCTCTTGCTTAGTTTCTTTAGATGCATAGATTTTTGTGGGTTTGTCCTATGTTGTATGTCTATATAAGTGAGTATATACTGTGTGTGTCTTTTTGCTTCTGGGACAACTCTCTCAGGATGATCCTTTCCAGGTCCCACCATTTACCTGCAAATTTCATGATTTCCTTATTTTTCATTGCTGAGTAATATTCCATTGTGTAGATGTACCACAATTTCTGCATCCATTCTTCAGTTGAGGGGCGACTGCCTACAGATTGGGAAAGAATCTTCACCAACCCTTTATCTGTCAGAGAACTCATATCCAGTATATATAAAGAACTAAAGAAGCTGAAAAGCAGCAAACCAAGTAATCCACTTAAAAAAAAAATGGAGAACAGAGCTAAACAGAGAATTCTCGACAGAGGAATATCGAATGGCAGAGAAGCACTTAAAGAAATGCTCAACCTCATTAGCCATTAGGGAAATGCAAATCAAAACAACCCTGAGATTTCACCTTACACCCATCAGAATGGCCAAGATCAAAAACTCAAGTGACAACACATGCTGGGGAGGTTGTGGAGAAAGGGGAGCCCTCCTCCATTGCTGGTGGGAATGTAAACTTGTACAACCACTCTGGAAATCAATCTGGCGCTTTCTCAGACAACTAGGAATAGTGCTTCCTCAAGATCCAGCCATACCACTCCGAGGCATATATCCAAAAGAGGTTCAAGTATACAAAAAGGACATTTGCTCAACCATGTTTGTAGCAGCTTTATTTGTAATAGCCAGAAGATGGAAACTACCCACATTCTAAATTTATTTATTTATTTATCTGTTTATTGAACTCTCTCTCTCTGTGTATATTTTTATATGTGTCTGCACCTATGCTTGATTTAAGCCTATGAAGATAAAGGTCAATTTAAATAGGCAAAAGAGCTGTTCTTTTCTTCTACTATGTGGGTTCTCGAGATTTAACACAGGACATGGAAATTGAACAACTTGCAACTAAATGACAGCTGGGTCAGGGAAGAAGTAAAAAAAGAAATTAAAGTCTTCCTAGAACTCAATGAAAATGAAGACACAACATACCCTAACTTGTGGGACACAATGAAAGCAATGCTAAAACGAAAGTTCATAACACTAAGTGCCTTCAAGAAGAAATTCGAGAGAGCTCATTCAAGGAACTTAATGGCCCACTTAAAAACGCTAGAAAAAGAAGAAGCAGACACACCAAAAAGGAGTAGACAGCTGGAAATTATGAAACTCAGGACTGAAATCAGTCAATTAGAAACAAATAAAACAATTCAAAGAATCAATGAAACCAAGAGCTGGTCCTTTGAGAAAATCAACAAGACAGACAAACCCTTAGCCAAGCTAACTAAAAGGCAGAGAGAAACTATCCAAATCAACAAAATCAGAAATGAAAAGGGGGACATAACGACAGGCACTGAGGAAATTCAAACAATCATCAGGACTTACTTCAAAAGTCTATATGTCACAAAAATTGAAAATCTAAATGAAATGGACAATTTTCTTGACTGATTCCACTTACCAAAGCTGAATCAGGAGCAGGTAAATCAATTAATAATTTTATATCCCCCAAGGAAATAGAAGCAATCATTGAAAGTCGCCCATCCAAAAAAAAAAAAGCCCAGGACCAGATGATTTCAGCAAAGAATTCTACCAGACCTTCAAAAAAGAGCTGACACCAATACTCTTCAAACTATTCTACAAAATAGAAACAGAAGGAACACTACCAAACTCATTCTATGAAACCATACTCACCTTAGTACCTAAACCTCACAAAGACCCAACAAACACAGAGAATTTCAGGCCACAAAGGGCCTCTGAAAGGTTCTGCCCTGCAGACTATCAAAGGAAACACTGAGACTATGGCCAACTGTTGGGCAGAGTGAATGGAATCTTATGTAAGAAGTGGGAAGTAGTAAGATCTGGAGAGGACAGGAACCCCACAAGGAGAGCAACAGAACCAGAAAATTTGAACACAGTGGTCTTCCCAGAGACTCATACTCCAACCAAGTGCCAGGCATGGAGATAACCTAGAACCCCTGTGCAGATGTGGCTCGTGGCATTTTAGTGTCCAAGTAATGGGAAGTAATTTTAGTGTCATAGTAATGGGAAGAAGGACTGCCTCTGACATAATCTGATTTGCCTGCTCTTTAATCACCTCCTCCTGATGGGGGAGCACCCTTAGCAGGCCACAGAAGATGAAAATGCAGCCACTCCTGATGAGATCTGATAGACTAAGCTCAGAAGGAAGGAGAGGAGAAACCCCCTTATCAGTGGACTTGGGGAGGGGCATGCGTGAAGAAGGGAATGGGAGGGTGGGATCGGGAGGGGAGAAGGGAAGGGCTTATTGGGGGATACAAAGTGAATAAAGTGTTATTAATAAAATAAAATTAAATTAAAAAAGTAATTTTAAACTTTTTTGCCTATTTCTTAGTTGGATTATACAATTTTATTTATGTTTAAAGCCTGTGTGCAGTAGTATTCCCAATTTTCTGCAAAAGCACCAGATTGTTTTTGTGAGTGGTTGTACAAATTTTCACTCCTATTAGCTATGAGGGAATGTTCCCATTTCTCCACATACTCTCCAGCATGTGTTGTCACTTGAGGGTTTATTTTTTAAATTTTATTTATTTATTATTTATTACAATTTATTTATTTTATATTTTGGCTATAGGCCACTCCCTCAACCCTTCCCAATCCCACTCTACCTCCCTCATCTCTTCCCATCTCCCTTGCCAAGTACAATGCTAGTGGACATCCTCCTCCCCTTCCCTTTGATCCTAGCCTATCAAATCTTATCAGGACTGGCTGCATCATTTGCTCTGTGGCTTGCCAAGTCTGCACCCTCACCCCAAGGGTGAAGTGATCAAAGAGCCAACCACTGAGTTCATGTCAGAGACAGCTTCTGCTCCTCTTACTAGGGAACCCACTTGGAATCTGGGATGTCTATGGGTTTCCCCTGAGCAGGGAGTCTAAGTCCTCTCTATGTGTTGTCCTTATTTGGAGTATTGGTCTTTGCAGGCACCCTAGGCCCAGTTATTTTGGCTCTGTTAGTCTCCTTATGAATCTCCTGTCCCATCCAGGTCTTTCTATCTCCCCCTTCCACAAGATTCCCTGAACTCTGCTCAAAGCTTGGTTATGAGTCTCAGTATCTCCTTTGATACTTTGCTGGGTAGAGTTTTTTTTTTTGTTGTTTTTTTGTTTTTTCCAGAGGCCCTCTGTGGGCCTGTCTTCTCCTGTTTCTGTTGTCTATACCTTTTACCCTTCTGAATGAGGATTAAGTATCTTCCTTAGGATCTTCCTTGTTGCTTAGCTTTTTAAGGACTATAGATTTTAGTATGTTTATATATATTATGTGGCTAATGTCCACCTGAAATTGAGTATATATCATGTGTACCTTTCTTAAAAAAAAAAGATATAGAGCTAAACAGAGAATTCACAATAGAGGAATATTGAATGACAGGGAAACACTTAAAGAAATGCTCAATATTCTTAGTTATCAAAGAAGTGCAAATCAAAATGACCCTGAGTTTTCACTTTTTATCCATCAGAGTGGCTAAAATCAAAAGCTCTAGGGACAACACATGCTGGAGAGGATGTGGAGAAAGGAGAAACCCCCTTCATTGCTGCTGGGAATATAAACTTGTACAACCACTTTCAATCTGGCACTTTCTCAGAAAGTTATGAATAGTGCTGCCTCAAGATCCAGCTATACTACTCCTGGGCATATACCTGAAGTATGGTCAACTACACAACAAGGACATTTGCTCAATTATGTTTGTAGCATCTTTATTCATAATAGCCAGAATTTGGAAACAATCCATTCATCAACTGAGGAATGGAAAAATAAATTGTGGTATACTTACACAATGGGACACTATTCAATAATTCAAAAGAAGGAAATCATGAAATCTATAGGCAAATAGATAGAAATAGAAAAGATAATCCTGAGACATGTAACCCAAAATCACTTGAGTTTTTGATCTTAGCAATTCAGACTGGTGTAAAATGAAATCTTAGAGTCATTTTGATTTCCATTTCTCTAATGGCTAAGGACGTTGAACATTTCTTTAAGTGCTTCTCACCCATTTGAGAATCCTCTGTTGTAAATTCTCAGTTTAGCTCTGTACCTCATTTTTTAGTTGGATTACTTGATTTGTTGATATTTAATTTCTTAAGTGGTTTGTATATTTCAAATATTAGCCCTCTGTCTGATACAGGGTTGGTGAGGTTTTTTTTTCCCCAATCTGTCAGCTGCCATTTTCTTCTCTTGACAGTGTTCTGTGACTTTCAGAATCTTCTCAGCTTCTTGAGATCTCAGTTATTAATTGTTGATCTTAGAGCCTGGGCCTTTGGTGTTCTGTTCATGAAGTTGTCTTCTATGCCAATGAGTTCTAGACTTTTCCCTACTTTATCTTCTTAATGGTTAGATTCTCTGGTTTAATGTCAATTTCTTGCACCCCTTGGACTTGAGTTTTATGCTGGGTGATAAATACATGTCTATTTGCATTTTTCTTCATGCAGACTTCCAGTTATACCAGCACCAGCAATACCACTCCTGTGCATACACCTGAAAGATGTTCAACCATACAACAAGGTCAATTTGCTGAACTATGTAGTTGTAATAGCCAGAAATTGGAAACAGACTACATGTCCCTCAATCAAAGAATGGATACAGAAATTATGGGATATTTACACAATGGAATACTACTCAGCATTAAAAACAAAGAAATCATGAAATTTGCTGTTAAATGGATGGAACTTGAAAATATCATCCTAAGTTAGGTAGCTCAGACCAGAAAAACACACAGGGTACCTACTCACTTATAAGCAGGTATTAGACCTATACTACAGAATAAGCATACTATAATCCACAGACCTAAAGATGCTAAGTAGCAAGGAGGGTACATGAGAAGGTTCTGGAATGTCACTCAGAAGGGGAAATAGAATAGACAGCAGAAGTAAATGAAGAGAGGGAACAGAACAGGAGATGGAATGAGGAAGGAAACAAGAGTGGGGCTCAGATGTGGGGAGAAAGGGTGAGAGGTGAGAAAGCTAGGAACAAGAAGGGAAACAGGGGGGACATCTCTTTGTCAAGCTGGAAGCCTGCCACAGGGTAAGCTCCTGGGAGGACATGGGTGGGACTCTAGCTAACACTCCTAATGGGGTAGCGGTTGGGGACATGAAGACTGAAGTGACCACCTCCTAGCCATGTAGGACTAGTGGGAGGATGGCAAAAACAATCCACAGACAAAACCTGGGATTTAAAAATTACCCCGCCTACAAGAAGTGAATGGATAGTGAGGGAACAAAGATTGAGGGAATGTCCAACCAATAATTAGCCCAACCTGAGAGCTACCTCAAGGCAGAGAGCCAAACCCTGACACTGATATTGATACTCTGCTTGCAGACAGGAGCCTAATTTGACAGTAGTCTGGGAGGCTCCAGCCAGCAGCATATCCAGACAGATGCTGGGAAGTGTAGCCAAGCATGAGGTAGAGCTCCAGGTCCTGTGGAAATGTAAGGAGAAAGATGGAAGGACCTGGAGGTTATAGGAACCTCACAAAATGAGCAACAAAGACAACAAATCTAGTCTCATGGGGGCTCTCAGAGACTGAGACATCAACTAAGGAGCATGCGTCATCTGGTCCTATGACCCCTGCACATATGTAGCTGATGGGCAGCTTGGTCTTCATATGTATTGCCTCGCAAGTGGAGAGGGAGGTGCTGTTTCTAACATGGGCTCTATTGCTTGTTTTTGGATAAAATTCTCACTGGCAGGGCTGCCTTGCCTGACCTCAGGGGATGAAGATATCTTCATTCCTGATGTGACTTGATGTGCTGGGGAAGGTTGACATGGGGGAGTGGGTCTCTCATTTTTGGGTGGAAAGGGAGATAGGAAGTAGATAAGCAAAAGGGTAGGGGAAGGGGAAGGAGGAAGGGGAAGACTGAGAAAAGAGTAGGGAGGAGCACCCTTGGGGTGTTAAATAAATTAAAGGAGAAAATAAAAATAAATTAAAGATTCTTTGCAGCCAGTGTTAAGCAACATAGTAAAACCTGAAATTGAAAGATATATGGAACTTATTATAAAGTCAATAAAATGAAAAAAGGTAGAGTTGAAGAGAAGGTTTATATAGGTACAATTCCTGTGATGGTTTTACCTGGTTTTAAATTTGCAACGGGGTTAAAGGCTTTTTGTACTTATTGTCTGCTTGGCTCAAATGCTTCTTCTTGTGATAACAAGATGGCTGTCCCCTGAGCTTTTCATGCAGAATATAATGACTGGTATGACATGGCAGTGTGTAAGTGGATCTCCTCTTCCCTAAGAGAGATGGAAAAGTACTGAACAGTGTTGAACTAATGACTGCTGCTTGTTAAGAGGATCACTCTGATGAAACTTTTGCAGCCAGTCCCCACAATAATAAATAGCAGAAACCATGCCAAAAAGCCTGAATTAACCCGGGCAAAGAAAATAAAAATACTGGCTTAGTTACCACAATTCCTAAATTAGTGTGACCAGATCACCTACTGACTTCATGTTGTCCCAAGAGCCAGTGGATTTTTTTAAATTGTTTATTAATTACACTTTATTCACTTTGTAACCCCTCTGTGGCTCCCTCTCTCCTCCCGTCCCAATCCCTCCCTTGCTCCACACTCTGCCTGCATGCCCCTCCCCAAGTCCACTGTTAAGGGGAGGTCTTCTTTTCCTTCCTTCTGATCCTAGTCTATTAGGTCTCATCAAGAGTGGCTGCATTAAAGACACATATGATATATACTCACTTATATAGACCCATAAGATAGGATAAACATACTAAAATATGTACACCTAAAAAAGATAAACAAGAAAGAGATTCAGGGGTAAGATGATCAATCCTCATCTAGAAAAACAAAGGGGATGCACATTTGGAAATAGGAGAAAACAAGAAACAAGACAGTAACCTACCACAGAAGGCAACTGAAAGACTCTACCAAGCAGTGTATCAAAGCAGATGCTGAGACTCATAACCAAGCCTTCGGCAGAATGTAGAGAATCATATGAAGGAAAGAGGAATTAGTATATCCTAGAGGGGACAGGGAGCCCCACAAGGTCCAAATATATATGAACACAGGGGTCTTCTATGAGACTGTTTATTCAACCAAGGACCATGCATGGATATAACCTACAACCCTTGCTCAGACATAGCCCATGGTAGCTCAGTATCCAAGTGGGTTCCCTAGTAAGGGAGGCAGGAATGGTTTCTGACATAAACTCATGAGCTTCCCCTTTCCCCTAAGGGAGGAGCAGCCTTGCTAAGCTACAGATAAGGACATTGCAACCATCCTGAAGATACCTGATAAGCTAGGGCCAGATGGAAGGAGAGGAAGACATCCCTTCTCAGTGGACTCAGAAGGCGGCAGGGAGGAGATGAGGGAGAGAGGGGAGGATTGGGAGGGAAAGAGGGAGAGGGCTACAGCTGGGATACAAGTGAATGTATAAAATTATTTTAAAAATATATAAAAAAAGAGTGACTGCATTGTCTTATTCTATGGCCTGGTAATGCTGTTTCCCCCTCAGGGGGAGGTAATTAAAGAGCAGACTAATCAGTTCATGTCAGAGACAGTCCAATGGATACAGAAATTGTGGTACATCTACACAATGGAATATTACTCAGCAATAAAAATCAAGGAAATCATGAAATTTGCTGGTAAATGGTGAGATCTGGAAAAGATCATCCTGAGTGAGCTATCCCAGAAGCAGAAAGATGCACACGGTATATCCTCACTCATATAGACATATAATATAGGATAAACCTACTAAAATCTGTACACCTAAAGAAACTAATCAAGAGTGAGGACTCTTGCTAAAATGCTCAGTCCCTATCCATAAAGGCAAAGAGGATGGACATCAGAAGAAGGAGAAAACAGGGAACAAGTCAGTATCCTGACAGAGAGGACCTCTGAAAGGCTCTGCCCTGCAGACTATCAATGCAGATGCTGTGACTTATGGGCAACCTTTTTCCAGAGTGCAGGGAATCTTATGAAAGAAGTGGGAGCCAGTAGATTTTTACTTTGGAGAGCATGTCATATAAAATTAAAAGAATAACTGTGACATTCCTAGCCTTTGACTTGAGGAACAAAAATAGATTATAGGGTTTTTGTTTTGTTTTGTTTTGTTTTTTTACTCCACCCAATTACATCATTGTTGATTCAGGTTTTTAAACCTGAATGATTCATGTTCTAGAGAGATCAGGACTTAAACCACTGGCTATCAACCCCTATAATGTTGTGACCCTTTTAAACAGTTCATTGTGTTGGGGTGACCCCCCAGACATAAAGTTATTTCTTTTCTGATCCATAACTGTAATGTTGGTAGTCGTGAATCATAATGTAAATATCTTATATGCAGCCTATGTGATATGTGACCCCTATGGGGATCATGGCCCACATATTGAGATCATCTGGCCTAGACAATACCCGATGAGCTTAAGTGCTTGCTGACTGTACCAGTCGTAGTCACCTGTAAGCAGAAGGAGGAGTTAGGTGTCAAGTTCAGAAAAGGGGTCTGGAAATGGTGTATACTTTTGGAAGTCGAAAGAACAGAGCCTGTACTTGATGTGGCTAAATGAGATTGACAAAAGATGGAAGACTGGGTAAAAGAGTAAAACGCCCAAGAAAATCATTTTTAAAACATTGTAGCGATCAGGATGCACCTGTGGAGAAATCAATCCTGAAGTCAGGAGAACCAAAATTACACTCTGTGATGTCAACCGCCAAAAGTCAAGGATGGTGGGGTGTCGAATGGATCATTGCCACCAAGTAAAGAAATTAGGAATCAAGAGAAATTGAAACCATGTTAGTCTTCTTAGCATAGGTGACTAAGATTTCTCATACTGACATCATTACATACCCAGAAATCAGTCATTAGACTATTTGGTACTTCATAATTTCCTCATAAAGTTTCTAGAGTTCCACTTAAAATTTCCCAAGAGATGTGGTTTCATTTATAGTTTCCTAACTTTTAAAAACTGTCCTACCTGAAAGAAGCTTAAAGGTTTACTTTAGAAAAATTCAGAGAGATAGACAATATTGTTATTAGAAACACTGCCAAGCTAAGTAAGCCGCCAAGCTAAGTAAGCCAACAGGCAACAAATCTTTGAACTTGGCCATTTTGCTCAAAAGCATGTATGTATTAAGTTAGGGTCTAAATATAGATCTTTTTAATTGTAAGTCCTGTTTTTTTCTCATTTTTCTCATATTAACTTGAATTTACTTTCTGCACTTAAACTCAAAGTATTAACCTAAAGCTCACTTACTGTAATAATGTTAAATTAATGTGGGATTGGCTTACAGTTTAAGTTAGCGGTACAAAAGAAACAGTGTGGTGTGGTGTATGACAAAGGTGTAAAATAGTGTTAGTCCAAACTGACAAAGATTCATAGTTATACATGTAAACCTACATTTCTGCCTCTATAATTGATACTCACAGACAATATAAATCAAAAGTTTATTTTGCCCATTGTTTGAGTGCTATGAATTATGAAAGCAGACAACAGCATCTGCTTAATTCCTACTGAAATTCTTCCTGTTGGCACATGGAAGACACCAAATGGCAAAGAAAAACTAGCATGGCAGAGGAGGTCCCTCTCTTCTTTTTATAAAGCCACTAACATTATGAAAATCTATTATTTATATCCTCATTTAACCTTCATCCTCTCAAAGCCTTTGTGTTCAAATAAAATTAATATACTCCATGGAAAACTTAAATGCTCACACGTTCTGGAGGAGAGAGTCACCAAGATGATGACAATATACTAAGCAAATGCAATGTTTGTCTCCAGAAAGCCAGTGCTCTTATCCATAATTTAGAAGTATTATTATAATGTCATAATTAAATAATGTATTAAAAGAAATTCAAATAACAGAAGGGAACAATATTTGGAAGACAGTGATTGTGAGAAAACCTACACTTTACACACAAGCAACAGAAATCAAGGTATGAGAGGCATTATCAGGACTGATGGCTGACTGGAGAGGCTTGGTTGACTACAAGAAAGGATAGAATTAAGAAGTCTTTATAATCAAGTTCTTATAGAATTTGAATTGTCATGTAAATATCCTGAGCAAAATCCAATGCATGAGGATTACAGTGAGAATGAATTAAAAATATTTATATTTTCAGTTCAGAATTGCTTTTCAGTCCAAAGAAATTATTCACAGGACCAGTACACAAAGAACTTAACACCATTATGTACTAAGTACTATCAAGAAACTTCATATGCATAAGACTCCATAAATGCAGGACTCCAATGCAGGTATGTAAATAGAGTAAACAAAGTTATGAAGTTTGGCCTTGGTTTCTTTCTGTGATAAGCTTGGAAAACTAACTTGTTTAACTCAGATATGGTTGATGAGCCTATGTTCATATTTCAACTTAGGGCAGTCAATTATAGCTAGATCTCATTAACCTCTATTCTACATTAAATTTCTCCTAGCTCTTTGTTCAGGATGGGCCATTCCCGTAATCACGTTTAAATTTCTTACTATTTGCTTAGCCTGAAGAAAAGTAGGAAATATCTAATAGTAATTCATTTAGAAACCTGTCATTTGCATGCACAAACTCATGCAGGAGTATCTGGGTGCATTATAGAATGGGCATATTACACAGTTTGAGAAATGATACATTTTTATGAAGATGGAAAATAAATTGCTATAAGCCAAATTATTTAGTACAGATGGCTAAACACATTAATACTGGGTAACTTTTGGGTTATCTGGAGATAAAAGTCTCTGGGGTTTATGTACGATAATGGTGGACAGGGGCTATGTCCTAGTTTTCAGCTGCATAGGAAGGTTCACAACAGTGGAGTAAGGCAGGAATTTTCTCAACCCATTTCTGCTGTCATGTAAAACAATTCACCTCTGTGAATTTTATTTAGGCATGATATCCTCAACTGAAATGAAAGCAGAATATCTTAAATCATATATTTTTAAATCATAATTTAAAACATAAATTAAAGATTGTATATTAAAGCAAAAACTTTTAATGAGATTTTGCTCTGGAAATTATTGAACTGATTAGGGAGAGTTTGTTTCTAGAGAATCAAATAGGCTTAATTCTTATGCTGATGAATATAAGTTATATCAGGAACTTCAGACGAACACCAATGAATATGGTGCTGATTTCCAGAAAGATAGCATTTTCAATTGAGTTAGTTATATCAATGGTATGAAGTTATTTTCAGCAGATTTTCCTAATATGAGGAAATTTATTGAAATATATTACCAAATTTATTGAATTATATTACCAAAAGTAATGATCATTATGAGGTAATTTAATTTCAGACATATTAGTTATTAATGTATTTGGTGTCTACAAACAATTCTGAACATCAGTGAAAATTTATTAAAGTAGAATTAATCAAATAAAATTATTTCAGCCTATCATGTGATTTTAAGAAGGATCAGTTCAGCAACACTGAAAATCTAAATAATAATTCTTTTAAATCCATTAAAAAAAAGCTAGCTTAATTAAGAACCAAAGAAAATACGAGTGTACCCAGGACTATGTTAGAATACAAACATGTTGTAAATTCTGAGGACAATGAGTGTTGGTGGGAAATTAAAGGGTGAGGAGTAGCACAAGGGGGGTAATCCAGGTATAGATAGTACATTATCTACATCTAATTTAATTGCAAAATCATACGGACTTTTGAATTACCGGTGAATGCGAAACACCTTGAAAGACTGGTGGCAAGACGTAAGCATGTAAAAGAGAGAAATGCCACCAATATTCTCCATCGCAGGCAGAGTTTAATATTTGAGATGTCTATCAGAACAGTTGTTTATATCAGAGGTGTTTCACATTTTACATTTCCTCCATGGAAATAGCCTAGATTATAAACACCCTGTAAGGTATTCCAAGGTTTCAATTATAAACTTATGTCATGAATGTTCATAAACACTGTGAAATACGTATGTTTTCATGAAAATCACAAACTTTATACTCCAAAAATGGTTCTGGGTTCCTTTTTGTATTTCATTAAATATACAAAGAAGACCTAATTAACTAGGATCAGAAGGAAGGAAAAGAAGTCCTCCCCTATCAGTAGACTTGGGGAGGGGCATGCATGCAGAGGGTGGAGGAAGGGAGGGATTGGGATGGGAGGAGTGAGAGAAGCACGGGGGGGGGGATACAAAGTGAATAAATAATAATTAATAAAGAAAAAAAAGAAGTACTATCCTCAAGGGATCATGAAGTTGGCCTGGTCTAGCAGTCTTTAGAAGCATGTATCATGAGGTTCTGAGGTTTGATCCCAAGGTTTCAGAACCACTGTATGCTTTTCATTTTTTGAGAAATCAAAGCACTCCCTCAGGCTTTGAAGCATTCAGCCACCTTTTTTCTCTGTGTTCCTTAGAAGTCCATGAAGCATGTAGAAGTTTGGCAGAACAATGAGTTAGACATCCATCTCATGTACCCTGTGTAGCTTGCATCTGCCATTATATCCTGGCAACCCCCATTAAATTTTGTTTTGGTAAATGCATTCAAAAAGTCTGATTTTGTGGAATAAACTTGTGTCAACCTCAGGTCATACTGAGAGATCCCTAATCTGGCATGGTTTAATAGTTACCACTGACCATAGCATGAAACTCTTGGTCCTGTAAGTAGGTGCTGACACTTAAATTTATATATTCATTTTTTTTCATGGGCTTAAACATAGCACTTTGTCCATTATAATTCAGACTGGCTATTGTTTTGTTTTGTTTTCTGCCATTTTATATTTCTCTATAAAGAATTCTCTTTTTAGTCTGTACCCCATTTTCTTAATTGGATTACTTGATTTGTTGCTGTTTAATTTCTTGAGTTCTTTATATATTCTGGATATTAGACCTTTGTCAGATATAGGGTTGGTGAAGATCCTTTCCCAGTCTGTAGGTTGTTGTTTTGTTGTGATGACAGTGTCCTTTGCCTTACAGAAGTTTTTCAGTTTCATAAGGTCCCATGTATTAATTTTTGCTCTTAGAGCCTGTGCTGTTGGTGTTCTGTTCAGGAAATTGTCTCCTGTGTCAATGAGTTCTAGGCTCTTCCCCACTTTTTCTTCTAACCGATTTAGTGTGTCTGGTTTTATGTTGAGGTTTTTGATCCACTTTGAATTTAGTTTTTTGCAGAGTAATAAATACAGATCTATTTGAATTTTTCAACATGTAGATATCAAGTTAGACCAGCACCATTTGTTGAAGATGCTGTCTTTTTTTTTCCATTGAATGGTTTTGGCTTCTTTGTCAAAATCAAATATCTTTAGGTGTGTGGATTTATTTCTGGGTCTTCTATTCGATTCCATTGATCCACCATTCTGTTTCTACGCCAGCACCATGCAGTTTTTATTACTATTACTCTGAAGTACAGCTTGAGGTCAGGGATGGAGCTACCTCAGACAATCGGTTGCTGTATGGGATCGTTTTGGAAATTCTGGGTTTTTTTGTTTTGCCACATGAAGTTGAGAATTGTTCTCTCAAGGTCTATAAAGAATTGTGTTGGTATTTTGATGGAAATTTTTACATTTTTAATTATTATTATTTATTAGAATTTATTCACTTTGCATCCTAGCTGTGGTAGACTGGCTATTGTTAAATTTAAAAAAATCCTGAGTAATTATTTTGTTTAAATATTTTATTTAAATTTCTTATAATGCCTATAACCTAAAATTTTGACTGGACCTGGTTAATTTTCTTTCCTTGTTCTGATGAAATATATTGATTAGGGTTGGTAGAGCTTTTCAAACAAACACAGACACGTTGCTGAGCATTCTAGATTTATTGAACTATAATGCATACTGGACTCTATATACCTAAAAAATCAGTATGAAGAAATAATTATTAATCATATGCAGGCAATGTTGTAAGTGATTCCAGAGGGTGTTTCTATATTAAATGGTATAAAATATGTGCAAAGTTATTTCTCCAATATAAATAGTGCTATTAATTAGACACATCAGTTTTCTATACCATGGCTAAAACACAAAAACTAAGGGAGAATATATATATATATATATATATATATATATATATATATATATATATA